>NC_137424.1:8952151-9032151 GCF_964374335.1 Astatotilapia calliptera | reverse complement strand
ATAGAAGACTGAAAAAAACACACAAGTTCACTGACTAAAAATATCTTATTATTATTTTATTTATGTATTACAGATTGATTTATTTTCTTATTAATTCTTAATTTGTTTATTTATTTTTCATATTTTGTGTTAAAAAATAAAAATAAAGAGATTTGAGAAGATTGGAATTTTTTAACCATGTCTTTCTTGTGGAAAACCTAATGCGGCCCAGCCTCACCCAGACTCTGCCTGCAGCGGCCCCCAGCTAAATTGAGTTTGAGACCTCTGTCCTACACCATAAATCAGTAAGAGAGGGTACGACCTCTCTCATGGCCCCAAGTGGTGTGTGCATGCCAGAGCACTCTGGAAGGCATACAGAGTCTTTACAGACTACTAAGGATCAAACCTCTATCATTATGCAATCGATTATACAACTCTAAGCATATATGAGTAAATATTTCTAAGCATCAATCAACAATATAAACCTTACAGCTGGTTTTAATAACAGAGTTCATTTGTTTCTCAAATGAGAAAGAGCTATCGAGAAACACTCCTAAATCTTTAGTTCTGAACTTTTCCAGTGGGCCAAGGTCAACATTATTAGATAATGCTAATTCTTTTCCCTTACATTATAACAATGTGAGGAGTTAATGCTAAGTATACTGCCATTAGCGGCTAATTCTAATTAGGGGTGAATAATTATTAGTAGCTAATGCTAATATCGTTTTCTCTTCCCTTTTAACAATGTGAACAACTAGTGCTAGGTAGGCTGATGCTAGCAGCTAATGCTAATTTGACGTGAATTAGCATTATATTAGTGAGGAGTTAATGCTAAGTAGGCTGCCATTAGTGGCTAATGCTAATTTTAGATGAAAAAGCATTAGCAGCTAATGCTCATATTGTTTTCCTTTGCTTTGTAAGAACGACAGCAGCTAATGATACGAAGTCTACCATTATTAACAATTGTTAATTTGATGTAAATTAGCATTATCTGATAATGGTAACCCTTTTCCCCTGCATTATAACTATGTCAGGAGTTAATGCTAACTAGGCTTCCATTAGGGGCTAACTCTAATTAGGTGAATAATTATTAGCAGCTAATGCTAATATTGTTTTCCCTTCCCTTTTAACAATGTGAGCAGCTAATTCTAATTTGATGTGAATTAGCATTATATTAGTGAGCAGTTAATGCTAAGTAGGCTGCCATTATTAACTAATGCTACTTTGACGTGAATTAGCATTATGTGCTAATACTAATACCGTTTCCCCTTACTTTTTAACAATGTGAGCGGCTAATTCTAAGTACGCTCTTTTAAATAGCTAATTCTAATTTAGTGTGAATTAGCATTATTCAATAATGCTAACACTGTTTTCTCTTACTTATTAAAAATGATAGTAGCTAATACTAATACTCTTTTCCGTTGGGTAACAACGATGTGAGTTAGTTAATGCTAAGTAGGCTGCTTTTAGAGGCTTATTCTAATTAGGGCTGAATAATTATTAGTAGCTAATGCTAATACCGTTTTCTCTTTCCTTATAACAATATGAGCAGCTAATGCTAATTTGATGTGAATTAGCATTATATTAGTGAGGAGTTAATGCTAAGTAGGCTACCATTAGCAGCTAAAGCTAATTTGAGGTGAATAAGCATTAGTAGCTAACGCTAATACCCTTTTCCCTTGTGTTATAATGATGTGAGACGTTAATGCTAAATAGGCTTCCATGAGTGACTCCTTTCCCTTGCATTATAAAATGTGAAGAGTTTATGCTAAGTAAGCTGCCATTAGCAGCTAATGCTAATACTGTTTTCCCTTTCTTTATACAACTTGAGCAGCTATTGCTAAGTAGGCCACTTTTCTCTGCTAAGGATTTGTGTGACCATGATGGAAACTGATAAGCTCATGCTGCTAAGCTAATGCTGTTTATGGGCCCTGTTAGAATCAATATTTCATTCTCATTCTGTTGTTTGAGAACAATAACAGAAAAATGTGCACTTGAGAACAAATTTATTGTGACTTCAGCTGTGAATGTACAGTTTGTCATTATTTAAGCTTCCATTTCCAAATGTTAGCTGACACTTTATTAGGTACACTGGTATCTATATCAGGTACACCTGTGACCTAAATGTTCCTGCAAACAGACTCCTTGGGGACCCCTACATAAATATCCATGAACTATCCAGCTAGACTAGTGTGTCTGACCCTGAAAATATTCCTGCATGTGTGATTGTTCATGTCTCATCTGCAGGAAACAAACAGGAAGTGAGTGAAAGACACGGGAAATGTTTCCAGCTCTTCCTCCTCTATCAGATTTTCTCTCCATACCTGAGAGTGTCCAGTCTCCAGCCTGGATCCTTCAGTCCAGCCGACAGCAGCTTCATTCCTGAGTGACCTGGATGATTGTAGCTCAGGTCCAGCTCTCTCAGATGGGAGGGGTTGGAGCTCAGAGCGGAGGCCAGAGAAGTACAGCCTTCCTCTGTGATCAGACATCCTGACAGACTGCAAACACACAAAACAACAATCTATCTGTCAACAGTTGTTTTCTCTTTGTCACAATAACATCTATCCATCCATTGTAACTTTATTTATAAGTGACAATACCCAACAGACAACAACAGTCATCTGAAGCTGTTTAACAGTGTAAGGTGACCGCCTCCACTGTGAGCAGCACTTGGTGATGGTGGGAAGAAGAACTCCCTTTGACACAAAGATCCTCCCAGTGAAAACAGGCTCCAGGAGGAGCATCTACCATGACTGGTTGCAGGGTGAGGGGAAAGAGAAGAGATGAGCTCAGAGAGACAAGAACAAAACAGAGAGACAAAAGTTAAGGACACGCAGTAGTGACATATAAAAGCATCAGGAGTGAAAAGAGGGGAGAAGAATGCAGAGCATCATGGGAAGTCCACCAACAGCCTGAGCCTATAGCAGCATAACTAAGGGATGGTTCAGGGTCACCTGATCCAGCTCGAACTATAAGTTTTATCAAAAAGGAAAGTTTGAAGCTGATCTTCAAAGTAGAGAGGGTGTCTGTCTCCTGAACTCAAACTGGGAGCTGCTTCCACACCCAGTCCAACATAGCCAGGCTTTCTTTGCTGCTTTGACAAAACCTCAAATCCCAGTCAGAGATGATGAGCATCATCACAGTGATGATCATTTCTCTGTTAACCCAGGCTTTCTGCTTCAGGATCAGTGCACGCTCACAGAACAAGGAGACCTTTAAACATCATTTCACTAAATGGATGGACTGAGCTCAGCCTACAGATGAACTGGTGCCAGAGATCATAAAGAACATCAAACAGTCAAATTCAACACTTTAATGGAAATATGAGATTAATGCTGCAGACAATCATGAACCTGCTGAATTCATGAACATCAAGAATGCAGCGAGTGGTAAAATAAAGATCTGACCTCAGTGTGCTCAGTGTTCCTGTCTATTCCTAACATATTCCTAACATGATAGCTGCACTTTAGAGCTCTAAAACTGGAACTGACACATGTTTAAACTCTACATGTTACTCAGTACATTCAGTTCTGACACTCGCCCACAGTCCAACAAAGGAAACATGGAGATCACATCAGTTTGTCACCAAAGTCTAATTATTAGGGCAACTTAACCTGTTATTATCTCGTTAACTCATTAACTGATTAACGTCAGCAATTATTTTAATCACAGTTTTTAAAATCATGATTATTGTGAAAGTGCTCACTGGCTCTGAATATAACAGCCATGGGTCACAGGAGGGATGTTGATCAGTGCTGGCTTGAAATGGGCGTCATTATGCGTCTCAGCCAATGGGAGCATTGAGGGTGGGCCTAATACTACTGCAGCGCTCACATGACCCAGGACAGAAAGAAAGGGGCGGGGACAGAAACATGGAGACAGGTACAGATCTTTGACATGTTCATTTTAAACTGTTCCAGGAGGCAGTGTTGATACAACTAAAGTTATCTGTTGTTGAAGAAGTCGGTCTGAGGAACGTTCTTAGGATCAACAAATGACGGCATGTATGAGCCTCAAGACGCAGCATCACAAGAAGAACACATGAGCTGTAGAAAAAGGAGAGACTACGAAAGCCACGGTGTTACAACATGAACCTGCTGTTGGTCTCTCTGGAGACTACTGGGCGTGGCTGTGTAACCATGGTTACCTGGGAGTTACAGAAACGTGCAGAACATGTGATTCATGTTGCACAGCAGTGGGACATTTGAAATAAAGTCAGCACACTCAGTACAGATAGTGCATCAAATATGATGCTGCTGCCAGACGTCTGCCTTTGAACACGTCCCTGCATCGCCCACAACACCAAGGTTGCCATGGCGATCACAGCTGACAGGGACAAAGCGCACAGCTGTAAGCCTGCAGGTATATTTAACATGATGTATTTCTCAGTGTCCTGTCGGTGTGTGAGAGACAAACAGCCTCTGTATGTGTGTGTAAATACAGCATGAATATGTAGAGGACATGTTTGTGGATATAAGTAAATGAAAGCTCTGTGTCATTTGAATCTTCTTGTTTCTGTTGCAGGTCTGTGACTGAACTTCTGGGAGGAGAAACGTTGGTTTCATGCTCTGTGATTCTGTGTTTTGTCATCTCTCTCAGGTGATGGAGAGCTCAGATGATGACCCCGCCTACGTGGTCAAATTCAAGTCTACATTCAGAACAGACCTGGAGACACGCAAGCAAAATGCCAACATTGTATATGTGAAAACTGCTGCTGGAGCCAGATTCAAGGAGCTCAAGTGTTTACCCAGATCTTACTGAACTTACTGAAGGAACAGAGGGTTGTTGGAGGGAAACCTGTGGAAGCAACAACATCCGAGCCACCAGAGAAGAAGTTGGCCCTGTTGGTGATTCATCAGAGTGTGAACAGGAGGAAGACTCAGCTGAGAACAGTGTGGTGGATACAGAGCAGAGCCCACCATCAGTACAGAGGCCTGTCCATTAGAGTGCTGCTCCAACATGCAGCACATGTACTTGGCCACAGCTGCAACATCTGTACCTGTGAAAGCTTCTTCTCTGTTGCTGCTCATATTGTGCAGAAGAAGAGAGTTTCTTTATCATCAGAAAATGTCAATGAGCTTGTGAGTCTTAGCAGCTGGCTCGGTGCAGAGGAGGAAGAACATGTCAGTCAGAGGAAGATAAATGCAGTTCATGTTGTCAACTCAACCTGGACTGTTGAAAGAGTTTTTCTTTGTCTGGTTTCTGACTGAGATTCTCCAAAGGAAATCCAGCACAAACACACACTTCACACACTCAAAGTCCTGCACAGTAAATGAGCTGATGAGCGTTTGTGCTGCTGCCTGATAACAGAACAATAGTTCTGCTGCTTCCTGTTCTGCAAACACACATTTATAAATGTTCACTTGCTGTTGATCAAAGGTATGTTGGTGGCTCTGGACGCTGAGGGAACTTTGTAAAAAACTAGATCAAATGTTAACGTCCTGGCAGAGGCAAAGAACTTTGATTTGATATTTGATTAGATTCATGTTTCAGCTCAGACTGACAGAAATATTTGAACTGCTGCTGTGTTAAAGGGAACACTGCTGTTAGAAAGCACCTGATCTGTTTCTGCACACTGAATGTTGCACTTCTCATACTGCAGTACTATTAAAATAAGTACACAATGCACTACTTTTGAACTCATGATTGAATGTTGCTGTAACAAAGCCATTAATGTGATTCAAAGTGTTCATGGTTTCCCAGCACAACAAATGATTGCACAAGTGTGACTGATCCACTTTCTAATGTGTGTGTAGCCCACACTGTGTGTCACTGTGTCACAGGTGAGTCTGTGTGTCCAGGTTCTATGAGGACAACAGGATATAGTGACTGAGTCCAGCAGCTTAAAGTCTGACTCCATCCTCCATTTAAATAACTCACAGCAACAACTGAATAGCTTTGCCTTTGTGTAGCTGACACTTCATTTTAATGTCCTTCTATTCTGGTTCATCTGGTCTCAGTTTCTATAAGCACACAGGTTTCATCAGGACTCTGTGACCTCAGTAATCTTTGCTGGGCCTTAATGCTCTGAACAAAGCTGCACATCACAAGACTAAATAGAAATGAATCAGTCTTTCATTCTCACTGCTGTTTGACTTCAGCTCTCAATGTCCCACCATAACCCATGGAAAGAATTACTGTCCATCCAGGCTGCTGAACATGAAGCTGAAGAAGGTGGAGTATTGTGAGGGCTGATGGAGATGATGATGAGGAATCCAGGAGCAGTGGGTGGATGGCAGCATCAGCATGAAGGATCAGTGTGAGAACACATCATCATCCACAAAGGAAACCAGTCTGAGTGTCTGACGCTCTTGTTAGAAAGACGCAGTCCCAGCAGTTAGCTTGTCTGCTAGTTAGCTGAGAGCTAACTCACTTGTACATTGAATACCAAACTGTGTAAACCAGGGGTGTCAAACATATGGCCCGTGGGCCAAATCCAGCCCTTGAGATAATTTCATATGTCAAATATTGATGAATTTTCAGGCTTGCTGATAATCAATGTGAGCACGGCTGAGGTTTTATTCTGATGAGCAAACCATGTGGCCAAACACTTTCAGAGACAGACTGGGATCATACCATTATGTGAAAGAGGACATGTCCCATAGACAGCAAGGGTAGTGGTAGAGACCAGTACACAGAGAAATGGGAGCTGTACTGAAATGCAAGCGTGTCAGGAAAGAGTGAAAAGGCAAAATGAGCAGCATCTGGCTGCATTTCAGTGATATTGGAGACCACAAAGCTGAGTGCAACATTTATACAGGAGATATACAGGAGACGCTGAGAGTAGAACTGAGAAAATTAGGAGCTGGCTAAAGTGAGACCCATTTTTATTTCCACCCATTTTCCATTGTGGAGGACAAAAGGTTTCAAACTGGTCCAGGTCTTAAACCTCACGTGTTCTTCCTAATAGCAGTAAATGGATAGAAATAAGGCTTTTATGAAAACACTGAATAAAACTTGCTGCCTTTAAAAAGACTAAATGTACAGTTCAGTATTGAATCCTACATAAAATAAACTATATATAAAGTGTGTCTGAATGGCAGAGATGCAGAAATATGTGCATGTAGCACAGAGCCACGGCTCAGTGTCTGAATGAGTCTCACAGACCTGAATGTGCTGTTGAAGCCATTTATAATTATAACGTAATTCTTTACTCGTTTGATCTGCTCCTTACCACAAGCCACCAGACGTGGAAGGTTTTGGACTTTTAACTATATTTTCTGAAGTTTTACAACTTTTCTTACTGTTAAAAACCTCGTTATGGCCATTCATGCTATACAAAGTAATTAGACATGTGTGGTATCTACAGAAACGTCAGAATCTCAGCTAAAAGTTCACAAAACCATCTCAACAACCACCAAACAGCTGAAACAGCAGGTGAACAGATCACACAAAAAAGATGTAAACACAAATCCCCCTGATCATCTGTTTTTTTAAACATGAAGTGTAGTTTTGGACGTTCATTTACTGCTGGTTCAGTGAATTTTGGTTGGACAGTGATGAAACCTGCAGCCTCAGAATCTGTGAGAAGTCTGCTTTCAGCACACAACAGCATTGTTGTGTTGTGTGGATTCACCTCTGCAAACTCATCACTGTTTCACCATCATGTTTCTACTTAGACAATAACAAAGGAAGCAGTTCCCAGGAACTACTTACTGTCTTGTTAACATAAGAGTACGTTGCCCTTCAAAACACCTCCACTTCTCCTCTTATTAGAGGACTGCCTTATTATTAATCTGCTAATTCTGTCAGTTGATGAAAGAAAAATGCTTGATCTCACCTGAGAGTTTCCAGTGTACAGCGTGGACTCTTCAGTCCTTCAGACAGAAGCTTCACGCCTGAATCCTTCAGGTTGATGTTACTCAGGTCCAGCTGTCTCAGATTAGAGGTCTGAGAGCTGAGACCTGAGGCCAGAGCTTCACAGCTTCTCTCTGACAGGTCACAGTGACTCAGTCTGAAAAATAACAGATAAACAATTACAAAAATAAAACACGTATGTTGAAGCGTAATGAGATACTATTATATTTAGCAATATTTCATCTTGTTTTGTCAGGAAACTGAGCACTGATGCAGAGCAACATGTGGAGAGAATCAGAGGAGAAGAAGTGAAGAGAGAACAGCAGTAAAACAACACTGAATTGTTCAGTGTGCTTTTGATATCAACAAAATGTGTCAAACTTCTTTATTTTGTATTTGTTTTAGTAGAATTGATGATTATCACTTAGATAACAACCACAGGCCAGGTCTAAATTGCACTTTGGTGACAGTTACACCCAGAAATATTTCAGAAACGTGGACAATTTGTGCTCCATTGTATTCAGTATTGAACAAACTGAGTACCGATGACCACTTAATATTTTTGATATGTTATTTGAGTTGTTCCACCTGATCTGTGTTAACTAGAATAAACATTTAAAAGCTAAAGCTATGATCACATATGTACTTACAGAGCTTTGTTGGAGGCTTTGACCACTGGCAGCAGCCTCAGAAGAGCCTCCTCTGAAGCAGAGTATTTCTGCAGGTCAAACACATCCAGATCTTCTTCTGATGACAGTAAGATGAAGACCAGAGCTGACCACTGAGCAGGAGACAGTTTATCAGTGGAGAGACTTCCTGATCTCAGGGACTGTTGGATCTCCTCCACTAGAGAACGATCATTCAGTTCATTCAGACAGTGGAACAGATTGATGCTTTTCTCTGCAGACAGATTCTTACTGAGCTTCTCCTTGATGTACTGGACTGTTTTCTTATTGGTCAGTGAGCTGCTTCCTGTCTGTGTCAGCAGACCTCGTAGGAGACTCTGATTAGTCTTCAGTGAAAGACCCAGGAGGAAGCGGAGGAACAAGTCCAGGTGTCCATTTGGACTCTGTAAGGCCTTGTCCACAGCACTCTGGTGGAGAGATTGTAGGTTTGGTTTGTTAAATAATTTAGATTTCTTGGAGGTTGTTTGTTGTTGTTCCAGCAGATTGAGTCCAGAGTTGATGAAGGTCAGATGGACATGAAGAGCAGCCAGAAACTCCTGAACACTCAGATGGATGAAGCAGAACACCTTGTCCTGGTACAGTCCGCTCTCCTCTTTAAAGATCTGTGTGAACACTCCTGAGTACACTGAGGCTGCTCTGATATCGATGCCACACTCTGTCAGGTCTGATTCATAGAAGATCAGGTTTCCTTTCTGCAGCTGATCAAAGGCCAGTTTTCCCAGAGACTCCATCATCTTCCTGCTCTCTGGACTCCAGTGTGGATCTGTCTCAGCTCCTCCATCATACTTGACCTTCTTCACTTTGGCCTGAACCACCAGGAAGTGGATGTACATCTCAGTCAGGGTCTTGGGCAGCTGTCCTCCCTCTCTGGTTTCCAGCACATCCTCCAGAACTGTAGCAGTGATCCAGCAGAAGACTGGGATGTGGCACATGATGTGGAGGCTTCGTGATGTCTTGATGTGGGAGATGATCCTGCTGGCCTGCTTCTTATCTCTGAATCTCTTCCTGTAGTACTCCTCCTTCTGTGGGTCAGTGAACCCTCTGACCTCTGTCACCATGCCAACACAGTCAGGAGGGATCTGATTGGCTGCTGCAGGTCGTGTGGTTATCCAGAGGCGAGCAGAGGGAAGCAGTTTCCCCCTGATGAGGTTTATCAGCAGCACATCCACTGAGGTGGACTTTCTAGGGTCAGTTAGGATTGTAGTTTTGTGGAAGTCCAGAGGAAGTCGACACTCATCCAGACCATCAAAGATGAACACAACCTGGAAGTCTTCAAAGCTGCAGATTCCTGCTTCTTTGGTTTCAGTAAAGAAGTGATGAACAAGTCCCACCAAGCTGAACTTTTCCTCTTTCAGCACATTCAGCTCTCTGAAAGTGAATGGAAATATGAACTGGATGTCCTGGTTGGCTTTGTCTTCAGCCCAGTCCAGGCTGTATTTCTGTGTTAAGACTGTTTTCCCAATGCCAGCCACTCCCTTTGTCAGCACTGTTCTGATTGGTTCATCTCTTCCAGGTGAGGCTTTAAAGATGTCTTCTTGTCTGATTGTTGTTTCTGGTCTGTCTGGTTTCCTGGATGCTGTTTCAATCTGTCTGACCTCATGTTCATCATTGACCTCTGCAGTCCCTCCCTCTGTGATGTAGAGCTCTGTGTAGATCTGATTCAGGAGGGTTGGGTTTCCTGCTTTAGCGATGCCCTCAAACACACACTGGAACTTCTTCTTCAGGGTGGATTTAAGGTTACGATGACAAACAGCAGCTGGAAGTTCTGAATGAGAAGAAAAATAAACACTCAATTCCAAAAAGAACTAATCTTTAAAACATGTTGCTCCATCTTCCATCTCTGGAAAATGTTCATTTATCCAGCAGCTTAAATCTTTAGATAAATCCTCTTACTGCTCTGCAGACGGTCAGCCAGCTCCTCCTGCTTCATTCTCCTCAGGAAGTCCACTGTGATCTTCACAAATGCCTCTCTGCTGCTGCTCCTCTGACTCTCAAAGCATTCTGGGTAATCTGGACTCAGAACCTTCTGGATCTTCTTCAGCTCGTTCTTCACAAAAGTGATGATGTTGTCCTCCAGCAGCTGGAACAGAATATTTATGAATGAGCCAATCAGACTGAAATCATGGAGCCAAACATCAGATCCATGTTGGACACACTGACGATCCACTGGTCTACAAAGAGCAGCATGGAGATGACTGTGAACAGAACAGATGTAACAGTAGTTGTTGTACATGTACAGACCATAAATATGGAGTCCAGCTGTGTTTGATGCTGCTGGGCAGACTGACCACTGGGAACCTCTGAGCTCTGCTGCTCCACTCTGTGGAGGAACCATGAAGGATTAGATCCACACAGGATAAAGATCCAGGAGTTTCTGCTCAAATAACTTCATCTGAATCAAGTCTGTCAAGTTTTAAACTCTCAGATTGTGAACATATCAGTAATTTTCAGTCTGTTTTCATGGACGTCCTTTCAGTGGTGATGTCAGGGATGATTTTGAAGAAGCTCATCAAACTGAACCATCAGCAGATCACTGCTCCAAAACCAGAACATGATCCGAGTCTCCCTCCACCACCAGAACACCAGCTTTACTAACGTGGTAGATCAGTGTAGTACAGATCAATAACTGATGAGTCATTTGATCAAAATCACTGAGTGCTTCACGTCTGACCCTCTGATGCTTCTGTAGACATTTTGCATATTTAATGAATGTCTGACAGTTTTACATTCATTCTATGAACACAGTGGAAATGTTGTGTTATAGTCTCCATGTTGTTTCCAGCATCATAAATTCTTAAGTTCAGAAAATTAGATTCTTTCTTCACAGCTGAAAAACAACAACATTTATTCTCTATTGAAATCTGCATCGTCCACTCCAAAGGTCACAATCTGAAGGTAACATCTGGTTTTGTTCCCTGTGGTTAACTCTGAGCATCAGTATGGTGGGATTTATCCACTACATCCACACCACTGTGGTTCAGTGTTGTCCTGATGGAGTAACAGCAGCCAGTATGATCCAGGCTTTAGCTGCTGGGTCTCTGTGTGACCTCTCAGACTGTTTAACAGATCAGACACAAAGAGAATCAGAGCAGCTCTGTTCTTTAAAGACAAACATGAACCCACTCAGGTCACACTTTCCCCACAGATATGAGCATCACTGTCCTCAAACAGCAAATGACCAAGTCGAACATTTGGATCTTTTCTCTTTCATTCTTTTCTTTTTAATGAATCTTTGTAACAATCTGAGGATGTTTCAGGTCATATTTATCCAGGAAACACAAACATGTAAAGGAGTCATCACAGCTCTCTGACCTCGTTGCTCCAGGTTCACCACTGAAGTGTGGATTTCCACCTTTGGACCAGTCGCTCCTCACAGACGGACAGCTGGACCCTGCAGACTGTGACCTCTGACCTCTGCAGACACAAACATGATTGAAGCAGCTGTGATCACACAGACTGCAGATAATGCAGCTGTTTCCTGTCAGTAACATCCTCTTAGATTAGAGTTCAGCTTTTTACAGGAAAACTGGACAAAACTGATTTTTGTTACAAACTCATTTTCATTTCCTCTCAGCTCACAAACACAGTCAGACAATCAACCAGAGTCAACACTGATTATAATGTCAGTGCAGAATTATTTCTGTTACTCAGTGAGTTCAGCTCTCTGACCTCGTTGCTCCAGGTTCACCACTGAAGTTTGGATTATGACCTTTGGACCGGTCACTCCTCACAGACGGACAGCTGGACCCTGCAGACTCTGCTCTGTCCTCCTCTTCCTCCATCATCATCTTCAGTCAGTCTGAGAGGTAAACCACAAACACTCAGTGAGTTCACATTAACAGGAGGAACTGAGTTACAGTCGCTGACCTCTGACCTGTCATGTGACCATGAAACCAGGTCAATATGTCTGTAGGTTCAGTCATCCAGGTCATGTGATCTAAGGAGCTTGGAGAGAAAAGAGACGTCTTTAAGTTTCTGGAAGACGTTTCATCTGAGAAGCTTCTTCAGCTCTAAAACCAAACGGTGGAGAGTCCCAGATATTTAAACCTGAGAGGGAAAGAAAGCATGTCGCTGACCCACCACTGATGTTATTTCAAGGAGGAAACTGAGAGCCTTTGCACCAGGAGCACAAACATCAGCTCCAGCAATGATCCACTGATGTGTTTTTATTCCATGTATGAATGTTGTTATTGACAGAGATGACGTTTGTGTGTCAGTGATGCAGTGACTGTTGTTGTTACCTGTACAGGCTGGTTAGACTCTATGAAACAGATCATACAGATCTCTGCATGTTAGAAGAGACTATTAAAGGTCATGAATGAGACAAAGGCAGGGAGGCGTCCTTTACAGCTAAACAGCAGAGTGAGAGAACAGCCAGCACCTCTACATTTATCACATTATACAGCACATGTATGATACTGACAGGGATGAGAAGAATTTAGTGATTCTGATCCCATCATTGATATTACTTATTGATTCTCAGTAGCTCTGCTCTGACAGTCACCACCATCACTGAGCAGCATATCAAAGACATTTGTGCACATTAACTGCATGTTGTGGCTCAAATGTTTGTGCATGTTGGAGGCATTTCCTCTTTGTTGTGATCAGTGTTGGTCATTACTCAAAACAGTCATTATTACACATATTACACAGAACACTTTAATTAAAAGTAATGGAGTACGTTACTTCATTACTCCTCATAACATTACTTTGATGTTAAAATGAACAAATGAGCATGTAACAACATAAAGCTGAGGTACAGCCCCACACACCAACACAGATCCTGATGAGGTCACGTGATGTTTCTCTGAGTGTTTATGAACACAAATCAAAGATGAAACAGCACAAAGACACTTCAAAGTGATTCTACTGTAGAAACATGAACAGGTAGAAACCTGCAGCCTGACTGCTCATCACTTTGTTACCTGTTCAAGTTCAGCAGCAGCAGCTCACTTTATCACGGTGCTGGTCTGGGGTCAGTGTTTACTCAGCTTTAATTCACTCTGGGTTCTTGGCTAGCTTAGCGTTAGCTTAGTGTTAGCTTAGTGTTAGCAGCTGTGTGCTAGCTTAGCGTCAGAGCTCTGCAGGTGTCTCGTGTGTAAATATTAATCACAGTGACAGTAAAGGAGGTAAAGGGCTGTGACGTCATCACGTACGCTGCGTCCTCTGTGGGCTCTGAGTGAACTCAAAGTACAAACTACAAGTACACAAACACGAACGTAGCTCAGAGTGGCGGACACACTCGGCCTCGTTGGTCCAGCTGTGAGTCCGTTACCGTGAACTATGGAGCGGCAGATTTGTGCTGAACTAAGCTGCACACAGCTGATGTTAGCCAGGAAACATTACACACTGACTTTAATGGAGAGACCGGAAATACAAACACACACAGTTTGTTGTGTGAAGAAATCAAACACGAGCTGAACAAACAGTAAAGTTCCTAAAGACAAACTGTTAAAGGAGGAAACAAAGCAAACTTACAGTTTCTTCACACACCAACAACAAGCTCCACTCCACACCTGGACACTAAACACGGACACACAGGTGAGCTGCTTCCTGGAAGGAGGCGGGACTCCACCTGAAACTCAGCACAGGTGGGAGGGGCTCAGCTCTGTGTGTGCTGATGTGTTAACTTTAAAAATATGCCGTCTGACTGCTCAGACTGAGTCAGAGTAAAGTTCACATGCTGACGTGTGGAGACATGAAACCTTGTTGTAGCTGCAGGTGTGAACACACTGATCCCAGATCAGCTCTGCTGTATTTGTAACATGAACATTTCTGCTGCAAAGCTTCAAATGTTCAGCATGTTTCTCTGTTTCCAGTCTATAGATCCAGTCACACTTTCTACCTTCACCTGTGCAGTAAAGACTGAGAGCAGAGCTGAAAGCAAGCGTCCAATCAGTGAGCAGCATCAACACCTGAGCTTCATTCAGACTCTGTTATTGAAGATGTTGTTGGTACAAAGTTCATCTGCTGCTCACATGAATCCATGAAAGATTTATTTCACTGATGTTTCTTCAAAGCTCATTTCAACCTGTTGAAGTCATGAATGAAAGTGCAGACTGAGAGTGGATCACATGATGTTTGAGCTGTGTCATGTGACATGTTCAGTATTGTCACACATGTCTAGATTGTCCCTGATATCATAACTGCTCAAACACTGATGATTATATTTGAAGAATTATTCCTGATGGCAGCAAAGTTTGAATGGAGCTCTCTGTCTGTGCTGATTTGTCGCCCTCTGGAGGTCAAAGCACAAACTGCATGATGTCACTGTAACCACCACAGTGACAGGAAGTGTTTTTATGACTGAAACACTGAAATGATGCTAACGGCTGTCGTTAGGCTCACTGACAGCAGTGCTGATGTGTTCATGTCAAACACTGGCTCAGGTCAGACTCCTTCATCCTTCTCCAGCGTGAGGCCGCCCTCAGACCCACAGGAGCCCTGACCTTTGACCTCCTGACCCTAACCATTTTAGTCTTGTTGCATCTTTAAATGCAAATCCAGCCAAACTGTAGCCGAGCAAAAGAAGCTGGAAGCTGTTCTATGAATGATGTTGTTGAAGGAGCTTGGAAAGAAAAGCAAATAAGTACAAATAAGTAACTGAAGACACGTGTGGTCTGCAGATGTCGATGTACATGGATGTACATGGAGTTTAATGTGCAAAATGAACTTAGTGTGCAAAGTGACCTGATGTGCAAACTGCAGTTTGAGGTCGGTCAGCTGTTCAGGAGTCTGATAGCAGTGGGGAAGATGGAGTTGTTGAGTCTGGATGTTCTACATTTCACACTTCTGAACCTTCGTCTCGAGGTCAGAGGTGTGTCTCTCCTCTGGACTCTGTGATGGTAGCTGCTCTGCAGAGAGGGCAGCGGGGTCCTGATGATCTTCTCCACAGTTGTTATCACTCTCTGCAGGCGTTTGCGGTTTGCAGTAGTGCTGCCGTACCATGCAGTGATGCAGCTGTCAGGCTGCTCTCCACAGTGCAGCTGTAGAACCTGCTGAGGATCTTGGCCAACATACCAAATTTCCTCAGCCTCCTCAGGAAATACAGCAGCTGCTGAGCCTTCTTGACCAGCTGTGTGAGTTTGAGTCCCTCACTGACTCAAACTCCTTCAGTGACACTTGCAGCCTTGCAGATTAGTTTGCTGATCCTGATGCATCTCTGGAGCTGATGCTGTCCCCCAGCAGACAACAACAACATAGATGCTCTCACTAGTCCACTTTACCCTCTAATCACATCTCTGACATCTGCAGGTTGCTCCATAGAGACTCTTGTGCAATGCCAGGTGTTTGTGTTTGTCTGTAGGTACACATTAGATATGACCATAGACGCACACACACAAGTGAACACAGCAGCACAGATGGTTTCCACCTGCTTCCCTCTTTCTTCACACAACTGTGAGGATGATGAAGAGGTTTCAGGACGAGGTGGTCAGCAAGCACAGGATAAAGCAGGGCCATGAAACTCTCTGGTGCAGCAGATGTTTAATCAGACTCAGCTTTAGGCTTCTTTTCCCACCTGGCAGCAAAGTAACAGCTTCACTAATGTGAACAGTCACAATGTTAAACGTTTCTATATCTTCATATATTTTTATCTGTTGATGCTGCAGAATAAAGTCTGTTAACAGAGTGCAGGATGTGTAGAGCAGGTCCAGCTCTCCCTTTACTGTGTCCACTTTCATCAGCCCCTGTGAAGTGACACAGAGTGCATGTGTGTCTGTCAGCTGTTGTTTGTTGTGAAGGATGGAACAAATGAACACACACTTTTAGAGAAATCTGAAAAAGCAACACGTGCTTGGGCTCCTTCTGTGCTCGTCTTCATTAATGCTGATCTTTCTTTCCTGTTTGTTCTTTGGCACAAGCTTCAGTCTTTTCTCCCAGGGCTCCTTCACACTTAGAAACACACCTACATTCATTTATACACAAACATCATGAAACAAAGGCTTTGTAAAAGAGGACACGAGATCCTCTCTGAACAGCACATTCATATCAAACACAGGACTGAACAGGATATACTGAGTCTGTGCTGTTTTCATTGTTACTTGCTGAGTATTTTTCCAGTGTTTGAAATGTGACTCAAGTCTGATTCTTCTACTGTGTGTGAACTCTAAGCAGCTGCATTAAACAGCTGCTTTTCAAACCAGGCTCAATCCTATGACTCTGTGAATGTAAACTTTTGTCACCTGCATGAATAACAATCCTTGATCTAGTCAGGACTGCAGTGCTCCTGTGATCCCAGCTTATAGATGGAGGCTAGCATGAGAGGCTCAGCAGCTAAAGCAGCACACCTGGGTCTCCCAGCCTATTAAAAGCAGCCCTTTGCTTCACCTGCTTCACTAAACATTATTATTATTATTTAAGCAGAGTGGTGTGATTCATGTAGGCATTGCTGTGTGACAGGAGGACTTTTCTTGAAACAGCTCGTGTGACGTGAGCTGACGTAAAAACAGTGATGTTAGCTTGATTCTCTTGGCTAAAACTATTTTAAAAAGAGGGTCAATCATGCAAATCTGCCAATAGAAGCCAAAGTTACAGCCCCTCAGAGTTTAAAGAGAAAAGGCCCGTTTCCAACACTCGGTTGTGCAAAGGGAAACAGGCCCACAGTGCCTGAGTGTGTGGGTAATTCTTCAAATAATATTCAAAAGCAAACATTTTTAAGCATGTAAATAAAATTCAATCATTTCTGCTCTTCAATACCTAAGAAATGAAAACTGGCAGATGGTCCCAAAATGTGAAACGCCTGGCTATCTGTGCATTTAGTGCTGCAAGTTTTCACTGTTTACCTTCAGAAGCATAAATCTCTGCACAGATAATGTTCATATGTGGATTCCTGGTTTTCTGCAGTTAATTGTGACCCAAAGCGTATTTTTAAAGTGGTTCCAGGCAATAAAGCCTAAAAATAAATACATCTACTTCCTTTTTCTGTGTTCCAGCCTCAGTGACTCTGACACAGTGCTGTAATATTTACACCTCTGATGAAAACAGAGTTTGTAGTTGCAGAGAAATACTCGACTCATTTTGGGCATTTACGAGCAGGAACCTCAGAAAGCCCCTCGCTGCTTCACTGGTTAAGAAGCAAAGCAAACATTAGTTCACAGTGATGTTAATTAAGGCCCAAAGTTTAGGAACGAACGTCAGCACTTCACTAATGAATGTAATGCTGATTCATGTGCTTGTTTTGTAATGTGCATGTTGTGCGTTGCTATTTCCCATATTCTTTGGCACTGATAGATGAAGAGTCTCAGGCAGGACCGAGGCTGCCAGCTGCTGACAGTGAGCAGGGAGAGAGCAGCAGAAGCTGGGCAAGAGCAGGGCACCTTCAGCCCCCTTCATCAGTCAGAAATCATTTGGGTGTCTGTGTGAAATGTCTGATTTTTAAAATCTTTTTGTAGACATATTTATTAAATGTTTAACAATTATATAGAAGAAAGACAATGTAAAGAACAAAACATGACAAAACCAAAATGAGTTGAAGTTATGAACTGTTTCTGAGAGACAAATAACACCAGGATCCTTTTTGTGTAGCTGACAGCTGGTAACTGTGCAGGGGCGGGTCTAGCAAAGTGTTGCCAGGGGGGCAGGTAGGGCATTAACAGGGAGAGGGGGGCACAAAGACATACTTTTCTTTCTTGTTCTCATTTAAAATGTCTCACTTTTAATAAATAATTATCTGAATCTTACAACAAACGTTTTCATCTGATGTAAAATGTATAGAAATCCATTATTGTACATAGTCATTTTTTAGGGTCCCATCATAATTTCTTCAGAAGTAAGTACTGCATATGATGCCAGTGTTTCCCACATTTTCTAGATTCTGCACCAGTGCTGTGTGTAAAATGCATCAAAAAGTCCGTTTGATTCTTTCTCAGCTGTCTTTCTGTCTCCTTTCACTTTTTAAAGGTTGCCATGTTAGAAAACATATTTTGCCCTGCCGTGCTGTTTATTGATGTGGCAAATGAAAGGTTTATGAAAACATATCTAAATCTGTCATCAGTAATCAGCAATGATCATGTCTCACCTCTAGTCTCTGTCTTAATGTCAGGTTTCCACCGTGTGTTGTAGATGTTCAGGAGGTTAACTCGACCAACAGTCTACTTCCTGTTTAGAATACCAGGACAGGGAGGATGGTGCAGGTTTAAGTTTATTAGACTGATGCATGTATACCAACAAGACAGCGTCCATCACTGTGACAACAGCGTTTGTTTTCATTCAAAGGCTTTATGGTTTTTCCTTTAATACCTGGGGGGCCGGTCTCCAGTCAAAATGCCCGGGACCATTTTTTGTCCCAGTCCAGCCCTGGTGTCAGATCTGCATGCAGTGTCAATGAGACGATCAACAACAGATCAGACAAAACACTCAGGCGGACACTCCTCTGTAGAAGGAAACATGGAAAGTGTGAGGTAATCAGTGCACAACATCACTTTGTATTTCAGGCTGTTTTTATATAGAACTTCAGCACCAATGTAAAAGTTCTGGTTTGAGGAAGATGAAGAACATTTTCAGGAAGGATGCCGTCTGCAAGCAGAGCTGCTTGAACCTCAGCGCTGAGGTCCAGACTACTTCCTGTGAAGCCACGTGATGTAAATCTGCTGCTGTAACTTCACAGTTTACTGAAGCTAAATGCAACGTTACCATATAATCTGTTTTCAACAAAGGTTTCACTCCGTCCGGTGTTGATGGAATGATTCAGGCCGTACTCGTCAGGCTTCCCGTCGACCACACGCATTTCAGTCACAAACCCCGTGACTGACAACAAGGGAAACAGCAGAAGAAAAGATGTGAAAAATACTGGATGATGATGATGGAGGATTAACCGCGGTGGCTAAACTGTTTCCTGTCTTTGTGGGCGTACTCACAGGGAAGTTTCCAGGCACGTCAGTCTTGGTGGCTAAAGTCTCCATTTTCCAACATGTATCGCTACAGGTGCAAAGACACAACATTAATCATCAGTGTAAATATTTTAATGCTGTCCAAACGGTGTTTGCTTTGTCTGTCCTCTCGCACTCACAGAGGAAACGAGGACGCCACCTTCAACCCATCTTCAGTTGGCTCAACCATGGCCGGACTTCCTGTTGGCTTTGTGACAGCAAACCACTTGAAATGAGAGCAAACTGCAGTCAAGCACCACTTACAGCAACCTGTGGACACGCAAATGGAAAGCACTGAGAATCATACAGAAGCATAAGAGCTGTTTATTGTAACACGTGTGTGTGTGTGTGTGTGTGTGTGTGTGTGTGTGTGTGTGTGTGTGTGTGTGTGTGTGTGTGCACATTAATAACACACTGATGTATGTTAGTTTGATTTATGCTATATCTGAGAAAACAACTGCAGAATTTTACATCAAAGTTTCCAAAGCTGATGTTTTGTTGTTCACTCTGTTTTATATTCATATAGTTTGTTGTTTTTAAATCAGTGGACAAAATAAATATTATCACACAAAATCCAGGGTGAAACATAACCAAATAACCTAAATGGTGAAGTCATTATAGAAGTACATGTTGCAAAGGTCAGCCTCCTGTATAGACTGCTAAACTGTCTGGGGGGGCCCTGCCTGTCCTCGTTGGATAAGCTCCACCCCTTTTTCATAAGACGGAGACATTTGTATGAAAATAGATGGGCAGTAAAATAAAAAATAAAAAATATTATGGATGACTCTGTAAATCAAAGTCGGCCTGAGGCAGAAGCAGAAACCATGAGGAGCACAGCACCACTCCCAGAAGGGCACGAAGTGAAGCCATAGCTGCTGAAGAGTGAAGACGTGATGATGGAGGAGATCACAGATGAAGATCTGCTGCCTGCTGACTCTTTATATAGAAGAGTGAGACTATCTCCCCACCAGCAGCTGCACTTATACAAACCCCAGGTGCTGGGATGGCTTTGAACATGTGACATTTTCTGCAAACACATGGACAGTTTCATAACCACAAAGATTATTCCTGCAGCGGCAGAATCGTATCCACTGTGTGAGAGGTGAACGTCAGACAGTTCTTAGAAAATGTAGTTTCTCTTTAAGCTTTTAACGTCTCTTTTACCCCCATTTGTCTAAAACTACTTGACAGCCCTTCATGTCAGAGGTTTATTACCTGTGCAGGATGGAGCACATGGTCTCAGTCAGGCTGGACACGATCACTCCTACAGGAAGTAAATGTGATTTTATTTCACCTGTGAAATGATGAAAAACAGCAGAATAGCTCACGCTAACAAACGGGTGTTGAAATGTTTCATTTTCTGCTGTTTCACAGGTCAAAAAGGGCGTCGAAGCAAACTGAAGCTGAGCTGCTGCTGCTGTTGTAGTGCAGCATCTGCTGTGTGCTTCATCAGAGAACCTTCTGTACACAGCAGACAGAGGCTGCTGCCACTGAAGTCCATCTGCTAGAGAGCTTTAAACACTGGTTATTGAAGTGGCTTTGATGATACTGATACACAGTCTTTGCTGCTGTCACAGGACAGGGATCCACCAGGGAGTAGTTGTCAGGATAAAGAGCCTTCGCTTCTCTAAATATAAACTGGATACTTGTAGGAAACTTTGGGAAGCAGCATTTTTCCTCATATCGTCTAAACTGAAGTTAGCTCAGGTGCTTCTTCCATACTTGCTCTGCAGAAAGCCAAAGAGTTTGGAGCTCTGCAAACATTTGCAGCACAGCTGGATGTTTGTAACTTTGGTCACCTCTGTATCATCCCTCAGATTCTTTCTGCACAGCTTTGAAACCACAGCAGCAGAGATGATGAAAGCAGAAACAGCAAACAGATGCTTCAGTTGTGTTTCTCTGTGTGTGTGCGCTCACGCCCACTTGTGTGTGTGAACTTTCCACGTACCTCAGCTTGTTTCTCCAACATGAGCCATCAGGGCTGAAAAACATCACTAACACATGAATTCTTTCTCTTTTTGTTATCACCTGTGATCATGTGTCTCATGTTTCTGTCATTCACCAGTTCTTGTATAGTTACGTGTAACTAGACTTCTGTGGGACGTAAATGATTGTTTTGTATGCAGATCTGTACAAAGGATGGAAACACTTGATTACAAAGGAGATCTCAGCTGTGTTGTTGTGGATGGACTTCAACGTATTTGTTAAAAAAGAGAATAAAGCAAAGTGTTTTAGCTGTTTGGGAGTTTTTGTTTGATTCCATTCAGTTTTATTTCTATGGAGTCAAATAATAAGAAAGGCTCTAGAACAGCCCTGAGTTTGTCCAGGTGACACTCCTCTGAAGAACAAAGACAAAGAGGAAGAAGGAGACTCGTTTTCAAGTCTTGTTTCTTTCAAAATAAAAGCTGAAATGTTTTGGAAGCATGATAATACTTTCAGCCAGGATGCCGTCTCCAAGGAGACCTGCACCTCAGCGCTGAGCTCCACATCACGCCCTGTGAAAGCACAGATATAAATCTGCTGCAGTGAGAAGAACTTTACCCAACACAAGTGTAGAAGTAGACATTTGACTTTACCTACAACCTGTTAACAACAAAGCTTTCATTGCCTCTGCTGTTGATGTCATGTAGGACTAATCATACTTCACATCAGCCATGCACACGTCAGAGGATCTCCAGGCTTTCAGTGATAAAGCCAAGCAGATGATGTGAACATAGCAATAGTAAAACATGCATCATAATCAGCTGTATGTGTCGACTATGTGGCACCTCAGTCTTGTTGGCATGAAGAAAAGTTGTGTAACATGTAGCATAAGGGCTGCAAAGACATCATGTAGACAGCAGTCGTCTGTTAGTCGTAACGTATCTCCTGTTAAAGAGTTAAATGTGCGTTCTCCATCTCTGTCCTCTCACAGCTCGCCGTACACCAACTCCAGCTGTGGTAACCATGGCTGTGCCCATCAACACGCTGAAGCTGAGACGCCACCCGTCACTATGGCGACTCCAATAGGGTTACCTGTCAGCTGTGGATGCATGAAAGGAAAACAGCAGAAACACAGACATGTTTACTGGAACATTTCCTATTGACAGCTTTATGGAAAAGTGGGTTTAAACACTTTTCTGTGTTTGATTTTGTTTATTTATGGATTTATTGTGAAAGGAATTTCAAAGTTTTAATTTGACCTTTCCCCTGTTTTTCATACAGACTGGAGACGAATGGATGGTGCTTTCTTTGTTTGTCTAAAGATAATGAATAAAACTCTACACACATCTTAAACCACCCTCCTTTCTATATATTTTGTTATATAAATGGAAAGTATATAAGACACAAACTGAGCTTATATGATACTAAGGACCCTGGAGGTCAGTCCACCTTTATAATTCAGCACAGCCTGGAGTCTCTTAGTCAAGCTTGTTTGTGTTTTCTGTGAGGAAGTTTTCAGCAGCAGCTCTTTTCTTGGATGTTGGTTCCCTTTGTTTCCATCCTCTGTTAAGATGTTTCAGTAATGTTGAGGTCTGGGGAGGCCAATCCATGGCTGACGTCCTGTGATGCTGCATTAGCAGTTTGTTCATAGTGAAAAATGAAGCCACTGCCAATCAGACATTTGCACAGTGGATCAACTTCTGATGGTACTGTCCTGAATTCCACACCTATAATATGTTTGCACATACTGATGAATATGTGCAGCTGATTTTCAGTCCAGTTCCTGTGTGACAGACGCCAGTCTTTCTGCCTGTGTCCTTCCTTAACAATAGAGCCATCCTTCCACTGAGACTGTTTCTGATGAGGCTTCACTGAGCAGTAGATGGATCCCTCAGCTCATCTAATCGTCCTATTTCTAACACATGACTGTCAGAAACTGTTAATCTGCTGCAGCTCTTTAACTCCTCCACTTCTTTTTTTGTAATCTCTTAGTTTCCTCATCTTTTAAGGTGGCACTGCACACCAGATCCAAAGTCAACATGCTGTTATATAATGGAGTTGAACCTGTAATGGAGTTTGATTTAAACCAATCAGCAATTAAGTGAATGATGATGAGCAAAGATGGTGGAGGTGGTGGATGAAGACCCGGACAGCTGTGGTTGGCTCCTCGTATAGAGCAGAGTGAGGTTGTGTTTGCACATTATTATAAAACCATGTTCACCATATATTTTAGCTGCAGACAATAACATGATTTCTTTGCTGTGGTGATTTTATTCCACTTTGGTAAAATGGAAAACCATCATTTCTTGCTGTAATTCACACATTATTCCAAGAGCCTCAACACGAGCCTTGTAGTCCGACCATATATAGACAAATCAATAGTTGTGTTTGTAACAGCTCATGAACATGAATCGTTCCACATTACTTTAAAATCATTGTAAACTAAACTGGAATAAATGAGTGTTTATATATAGTTTTGTCTCAGCTGTTCATACACAGTGTTTCAGTTCTTATCAGAGTCCCACCGTCTCACTGTGGTGAACCTTTAGCTCTGTTGTAAGCGTGTTGTTACACCAGGTTTCCCTCATTTAAAAATAATCTCTCATTAGAAATGGACATGATGTCTAAGACATAGAAATGCTTATTATGGGTTCACTTGATGTCACTGAAAAGATGCACATGGGTAACGTGCAGGCCATCCTGCTCCGAGGTTTATCTCCTCACCTCGAGTCTGCGACACTCTCTCCGTGTCCTCTCAGATAAGGGCGCGCACATTTCTGCACCATCTTCTAAATTACAAAGAGCGATTCACAAAACAGAAGCTCACAAAACACTCATCACAAACCAAAAATGGCTCCACTGAGCGTCAAACTGTCACCAGAATTTACTGATAATCTAAAGACTCACAGAACTCATTTTGTCTCATTGTGTCTTAGTTTGAGACATAAGTGCATGATCATAATACTGTGTAGTTAGATGAGACAGAGCTGATGCTTGCTCTTAATTATCCTCTTCATGTTTCCCGAGCCTCAGCAGTGGAAGCTACCATGGATAGAAAGACTATGACTCATCTTAAATCTCAAATCTTTGTCTCCAAAGAGCTGCTGATGTGTCCGATATGATCCACAAGCTTAAACTAGGATTATAAGTGTGTGCAGTGATGTGTGTGAAACCTCTGAGGACTCACACGTGTGTGCTTCAGCCCACACACACATATGAAGCACTGCGACCTCACACAGAAGTGTTTTACACATCCAGCCTGAATCCTGATCATTTCTACAGTTTATTAAGTTCAGCTTCACCTGAACATCAGTGATGAAGCTGCTCTGACTCCATCACAGCTCACAGCTGTTGGAATGAGTCAAACAATGAAGAAGGTTCAGAAACAGCTGATGATTTTACAGAAACATGATGCAAACATGAAAATGGACACATGATTTTTTATTAACAGACACTGTTTATGTTTCACTGTGCATGACGTCATCAACACTGACACCAGGGGGCGCTCATCACCAGCCTGAGGAAGTGTGATAATGGGGGGAGACGCAGTGTTGTGTGTACTGCAGTCGGACAGAAGGAAAAACTTCCTCCTGAAAACATTTTCATCCTTCCCAAAAGTCTTTGAGTCAAATGTTACAAATATATAAATACAATAAAACACAGGGTCTTACATAAAATTAGTGATGCAGTTGTGCACTGAGCACCTTTCCAATGTTCCTTCCTCAGATGAGTCCAGCTGCTGAACACATTAACATCTGTATGTAAATGTAGCTGAGAACCAACCTGAGCACTGCTGGGAAAATACAAAGGCAACCATCAAAGTGCTGTATTATCTTATTTATTCTGAATGTTGACTTAGATCCACACCACGATTTATGAAACTATAGAACTAAAATAACAACAATCGTCTGCTTCTTTAAAATTTCTTTCATTACATCAAACCAGTGAAAACTGAAAAAAACAAAGAGCTGTTAGCATGTTCAGACCAACTTTGAGACAGAGACTGTAAAGTTCTGCACTTTAAATCCTGCCTGTGTTCCTGCAAATGATTCACACTGAAAGTATCTTAGTTTAGTATTGAGTGAGCCACAAAGCAGCCTGATAGCTTTAAAACAGTAAAAGTAAATGAAATTGACAGTTTCAGTGTAGCTGGATCTATTATTGGGGGGTCATGACCCCCGTAACCCCGCGTGGTCCTGAGGTCAAATCCACCATCTTTGTTTCAGAGCTTCATGTTCTCCCGTGTTTGTGTGCGTCCTCTCCGGTACTCCGGCTTACTCCCACAGTCCAAACACATGCAGTTAGTGGGGTCAGGTTAGCTGTGAGTGGTTGTGTCTCTGTGTTATTCCACCTTAATCAATGACTTCCTGTTAGCATGAAGTGCTTCTGTAGGACTGATGTCATTTTCATGGTTGGATCATTTAAATGAAGCTGGACTCAGATGCAGTAAATAAGCTGATTGATCATTAATGAATAAAGCTGGTCAAACACATCACGTGGACACATGTGATTGTGTGTTGTAGTATTGATCCCAATGCTGGTATCAGTCCTGGATCAATAACACTGGATGGATGCGTTCAGCATGGAGCCCTGAGCTGTGTTACAGACAAACATGGAAACTGACAGGTCTGTGTCATTCACAGTCTGTAACACTTCTAAACAACAGAGGCTGACCCAAGTGCCTCAGAGCCAGGCACGCTCACATCACAGCTCTCTAAATAAGCCAGTTTCAAAATAAGAGCTGAAAGCTGTGTTTGCTTGTGTTAGCTTATTATTGTGGAGACTAACATTCAGTGATCATGTGTTCAGACTCATAATGATTACTCTCAGAAATCCTGATCTTTGTATTTACTGTGTGTTGGATCAATAACTGAGATTCATGGTATCACACAGCTGTGCTGCTGCTGCTGATGTCAGCAAATCTGGAACAATACGAGGTATCTGCTAGCAGACTGAGCAGGGCGTGAGACCTGTGGACTGTTTAAAGCTGTCCCTCCACAGCTCACTCAGACCTGATCCACACCTCAGTGATATTCTCTGACTTCCTCAGTAGAGACAGAAACCATTCAGATCTGGGACCATCAGCTGACTGATGATGTCACACAGACTGTGTTTTTCAGGAACAGTGATTCTGATGTGAGCCTGCTAGCTGACAGCAGACCTGATGAAAGCACATGTTCACATCTGTGAGGACAGACTGGACTCTTTGACTGCACCTTGGTTCTCCTCAGAGGTCTGTACAGGAGCATGTCCACCCCCACTGAAGATCTCAGTCACTGTGAAACATAGAAAGCTGCTTGTGTGGCCTCTGCCTCACATGTAGATACAGCTACAGGTTTCTCTGTCAGTCAGACTGAAACAGTGTCCTGATGCTGCATCATTCAGCTCTGTGCCCCAGTCAGCATCACTGGGAGCTACCAGTGTTTCTGCCCTTTTCCTGTAACACTACACTCAGCACAGGCTCAGCTGGTATCCAGTGTTGGACTTTGGCTTCAGCTGCTGTGATAGATCCTCTAACATAGATCAGCTCTGCTACATGTTGTTAGATAAGTGCAGCTGCTGTCATGTCCTGATGTTTCTCTGGCTCAGCAGCTTCTCCATCAGAGGTTCACATGGAGCTGATCCAGTATCTCCAGTAACTGTGTTCTGTGCCTCACTGGTTCATCCTTCTGTCTGTGTGACGTCAGTCAGATGTTGAAGTTAAACTCTGTAATCTTCACTGTGTCACAGAGTTCAGTGAGTCCCGTTATTCACAGTATCAATCAGATCATCAGAGAACAGCTGATCAGCAATCAGTGGTGCCAACAGCGCCTCCTGTGGTGAGAGGATGCAATAATGCAATGTAGCATTTTTCCACTGAACACTTGCAGTCATGGAAACTGTCTGTTGGATCTGTGTGACGTTGCTTTCTTGGTTAGAGTTCCTCACAAACGTCCAGATGATTCTTCTAATGAGGCGTCGACCATGTTTGCAGCTCTTTGGAAGAAAACGTCGCCCTTTGCCATCCTTACTTTTCTTTGACTTCTTCAAATGCAGCTGAACTCCAGCTGGTATTTTCTTGGACTTTGCAGCTGTTTCTGGTCATCAGTTCATTCCTGCAAACCTCTGAAGCTGAACAACAATGATGCTGCATTGCTGGCTGATCCCAAAAGGTTGATTCTGTTCATCTGGACGTTTTCAGAAACGTTTGCTCACTGATCAGGTGACTTCTTCAGTCTCAGCTGACTGCAGCTTTACAAGCTTACAAACAGCACATTTGCACAATGACTGAAAGCAGCAGCACCTGATATATATGATACTAATATAATACATATACATATATAATCCATACTAATGATGAAGGAACTGAGCTCACAGTCCATTGTTCATTCAGTGAACTACTCAGTTTATTTTGGGCCTCAGAAATGCTCACTCTGTTTGTACATCACTGTCAGCAATAGACTCATTCTGCTGTGTGGACAGGAACACATGTGACATCACTTCCTGTTTGTTTGTGACTGAAGAGGAAGAAGTTTACAAGGAATCATTTAGAAGAGTTTCAAACATCAACTGATTGAATCCATGAATCTGAAAACGTGTTTGTGAGTGAAAGAGACAGACATGTACAGACTGAACTATCTGTTCAACAGTCAGAGTGTTTCTGTAACAGGAGACACTCTTTACACTCCACTCAGCACAGGGACACTGAGGCACCAGGAGAGCAGAACCAAAACCCAGGATAAAGAGTTTGAGTGAATGTGGTGTTGAAGGTGTGGAGGTGGATCAGAGTGTCAGAGGAGACTCTGTAGAAGGACAGAGTGCCAGCAGGACAGTCCACATACACTGCTGCTCTGTTAGAGACAGAGGAGGAGGAGGAGGAGGAGGAGATGGATGTTTGTATCTTATTGTGCCAGACATGACGAGGACCATTATAATCACAGTACAGACTCCAGGACTGATCATTGTATCCAAACAAACAGTCATAACTGCTTCCTTTCCTTCTGATGCTTCTGTAACTCACTGATATATAAACGCCTCCTCTCCACTCGACCTCCCAGTAACAGCGACCAGTCAGACCATCTCTACACAGCAGCTGTTTACAAACATCAAATCTATCTGGATGATCAGGATATGACTGAACCTCCTCCACACGTGTCACCTTCCTGTTGTTGTCAGACAGTTGGAGCTTTGTGTTCACTGTGTTTGTGTCGATTGTGAGTTGACAGGAATCTGATGGAGAGAACAAACACAATCCAGCTGCAGTTATTGATCCATCATCTGTTCATTGATTGACACTTTGATGATGACTCCTGACATGATGAAGATGGTTGAATGTGTGCTGCTTTGTTTTCATGAATCCCATTAAAAACACACTTACACTTCCTCAGACCTGGTCTCAACCATCGGACTCCAGCAGGCTCCACCCTGAAAGGAGGAGGGGGGTCAGAGCAGCACAGTCAGCATGCACACATGGACATTACATGGCTCTCACACACACACTGTTACACACTGAGCTCAAAGCTCGGCTCCACTGTTTTATTCAAAGAAATCTACATTTATTTATCAGCACATTTAAAAACAGCTTGAGCCAAAGTGCTGCACAGAGTAGAGAGAAAATAGGAAACATACACAGTAATGACTATAAAGACTGGTCAGGATTGAAAGCTACAGAGTACAAATGTGTTTCCAACCGGCTTTTAAAAATGTCCAGTGTTGGTGACGACCTGATGTGAAGGGCGACTGTTCCAGAGTTTGGCTGCAGCCATCGATAAAGCTCACCTCTGTTTTTACGTCTAGTTCTGGTCAGAAGCTGCTTATCTGCAGACCTGAGGGCTCCACTTGGATTCTTTTGTTAAAGAGAGATAAGATGGAGCCAATCCATTCACAGATTTAAAGACAACCAGATCTGGAAGTGGATTCTACCACGTACTGGTAACCAGTGGAAAAAGCTGGTGATGGGTCGTCTAGCACAGACCCACCGCTGGAACCAGACAATTGATGAGGGAGAGAACTGTGACAGCGCCGTTCCTTCACTTGACCTCAGTCGCTCTCGTCTGCTCCCTCGTAACACTGCTCTTTATTGAGCTTACATGAATATGCACAAGTTCATTATGACGTCTTACACAGGTATGAACAAAGAGTACCAGTCTGTGCATAGTGTGTGTGTGTGTGTGTGTGTGTGTGTGTGTGTGTTCCAGATGTGACCCTGTGACCCCAAAGCTGGTGCTAAGAGTCCAGCGGTCCCCCTAACAAAGGGCTCTTATACTTAACCAGACACAGAGCAGGTGTCCTCCTACACCAGGGGTCTCAAACTCGTGGCCCGCGGGCCAATTGCGGCCCGCAGGACGATAGTTTTTGGCCCCACCTTAATATGAAAATGTAATGTTAGTTTGATAATGTATGACACTTTACAGTGTTGTGGGCGGAGCTGAATTAACCCACCAATCAGGGTGGGATATGGATCTCAGGGGACACCAGCCGGGCTTGATGCAAGCAGGGAAACATTTCTCAATGAGTCAAAGTTCCAGCAGCGTTGCCCTGGAGTGTTTCTTTCTTTCCTGTGCCTGGCTGGCTTCCTCCTTTCTATTGGGCAAACACCGACATTCGCCCCAGCGCGCTGCGTTCACAACACTTCAAAAAAAGTTGTTTTTTTAAGTTGCTGCCCAGCGGGACATTATACGTATATAGATTTATACACACGTCAGTGGGATTTAAAGTTATTTTTCCACAGAGAGAGATCTCATATTAACTCTCACAGTGATGCGTAGGCGGCGGGATAAAAGAAAAGTCATGAACTCAATGCAGCCCAATTTAGTCTGTAGTCACATAGCGACACCTGTTCATCGGCAACAACAGTCCCCGGTAACCCGGACTAATTATAGGGTCGCACCGTAATTTGTGGCTCCATGTTTTTATTTGCATCACTGCGTTTGCATTGCAGCAAACATGAACATTACATATATTTCAATATAATGTAAAAGCAGTCAAAACAACTAACATCAGAAACAGCTGATGTTATTTGTTATATGTCACGGTGTCATTTCCGCTTCTTTCTCCTGTAACAACAGCCCGGCGCCGTGAGCAGTCGCCTTTTTTGCGCTCGCTATCCCTGCACTTTCTACCATCTGCAAACGCCACGGTGTTCGTGTCGTCATGAAAGACATGAACATCGAGCGTAAAAACAAAGGAGACTGCTACCGGCTTTTTATCTGCCGATCGCCGTGCTACGGTTGCAAGAAAAAGAAGCAGAAATGACGTTCTCTACGCGTTGAGACGTTCCCCGTCCGTCGGCTAAACGCTTGATTGAAACTTCAATGCGACAGTGACACCAAGTAGAATTATAAATGTCACATAGCCCCAAACATGTCTTTTTCAAAGCCTGCGGTGAAGAGAAAGGTTGGTGATGAGCACCGACAATTTCAGGAAAAGTGGGAAATGCAATATTTCTTTGTTGAGCACAGGGGCACCCCGACCTGTCTTATTTGCACAGAGAAAGTTGCGCTGCACAAGGAATACAATTTGAAACGTCATTACACAACTAGACATGCTGAGCTGGATGCAAAATACCAGGGAGACGAGAGAGCGAACCGGGTTGCCAGTCTTAAAACAGATCTACTGAGGCAGCAAGATTTCTCCAAGAAAGCAACCAAAGAGAATAATGCAGCAGTCGGAGCCACGTGGTTAGTGAGATGATTGCTAAAGCAGGGAAGCCATTCACAGAAGGTGCATTTGTCTAAAAGTGCATATTGCAGGCTGCAAATATAGTCTGTCCGGGAAAGAAAGGTCAGTTTAGCAACATCAGCCTTTCTGCCAACACCGCAGCAGATCGCATTTCTGACCTGTCAAGTGACATTTATGACCAACTGTGTGAGAAAGCCAAATGTTTCAGTGTATACTCAGTCGCTCTTGATGAGACCACAGACATCACCGACACTGCCCAGCTCCCAATGTATGTCCGTGGTGTTGATGACAGTTTTGAAGTGATGGAGGAGCTGCTCACAGTAATTCCAATGCATGGCCAGACCACCGCTCAGCAGATATTTACAAGCTGTGTGATGCCATTGAGAATGTTGGTTTGCCATGGAAGAGGTTTGTTGGAATAACAACAGATGGAGCGCCATCAATGACAGGGAGGAAACATGGACTGGTGGCACAAAACAAACTGGAAGAGGAAGGCGTGGAGGAGGCCATTGCTCTGCACTGCATCATCCATCAGCAGGTCCTTTGCAGCAAATGCCTGAAGTTTGACAATGTGATGTCTATTGTTGTGAAATGCATCAACCAAATCAGATCCAGGGGCTTAAAGCACCGAAGGTTCTGGGCTTTTTTAGAGGAAATGGAGTCAGAATATGGGGATGTGCTCGACTTCACTGAGGTACGTTGGCTCAGCAGGGGAAATGTATTAAAGAGACTTTTTGAGTTGAGAGCAGAAGTGAAGCCTTCATGGAGAAGGATGGAGTTAGTGTTCCTGTGCTAACTGATCCCAAATGGCTCATGGACTCAGCTTTTCTTGTTGATATGACACATGAGCTTAATGTACTGAACAAGACGTTACAAGGCCAGGGGCAACTTGTCAGTGCTGCCTATGACAACGTGAGAGCATTCTCCACAAAACTGGCGCTCTGGAAAGCTCAGCTCTCTCAGACAAACCTTTGCCATTTCCCAGCATGCAAGGCACTCGTGGATGCAGGCACACCATTCAGTGCTGACGAGTATGTTGATGTCATTTTGAGGCTACAGGAGGAATTTGATCCCAGATTTGCTGACTTCAAGACACACAGAGCCACCTTTCACATTTTTGCGGACCCCTTCTCCTTTGATGTGCAAGATGCCCCTTCTGTGCTTCAAATGGAGCTCATTGAGCTGCAGTGCAACTCTGAACTCAAAGCAAAGTTCAGGGAGGTGAGTGGAAAAGCAGAGAAGCTTGGACAATTTTTGAGAGACTTGAGCCCTAGTTTCCCTCGGCTTTCCCGAATGTTCAAGCGGACCATGTGCCTTTTTGGTAGCACATACTTGTGCCAAAAGCTCTTCTCCACTTTGAACTTCAATAAGTCCAAGTACAGGTCCAGACTTACAGATGATCAGCTTCAAGACATACTGAGGGTCGCAACTGCTTCCTCCCTCAGGCCAAATCTGGCTCGGCTATGCGAGAGGAAACGCTGCCAGGTCTCTAGTAGCAAGGAGTAGGCAAGAGAAGCCATGTTCAGAAGAACAGTTCATTTTCTACAGTGTTCCATTCATGTTCAGAAGAAGGTTATAGAACTGTTAATACAGACATTTCAATCTAAATACAGCAGATATAGAAGACTGAAAGATACACACAAGTTCACTGACTAAAAATATCTTATTATTATTTTATTTATGTATTACAGATTGATTTTTTTTCTTATTTATTCTTAATTTGTTTATTCATTTTTCATATTTTGTGTTAAAAAATAAAAATAAAGAGATTTGAGAAGATTGGAATTTTTTAACCATGCCTTTCTTGTGGAAAACCTAATGCAGCCCAGCCTCACCCAGACTCTGCCTGCAGCAGCCCCCAGCTAAATTGAGTTTGAGACCCCTGTCCTACACCATACATCAGTAAGAGAGGGTACGACCTCTCTCATGGCCCCAAGTGGTGTGTGCATGCCAGAGCACTCTGGAAGGCACACAGAGTCTTTACAGACTACTCAGGATCAAACCTCTATCATTATGCAATCGATTATACAACTCTAAGCATATATGAGTAAATATTTCTAAGCATAAATGACAATCAACAATATAAACCTTACAGCTGGTTTTAATAACAGAATTTATTTGTTTCTCAAACGAGAAAGAGCTATCGAGAAACACTCCTAAATCTTTAGTTCTTAACTTTTCCAGTGGGCCAAATTCAACATTATCTGCTAATGCTAAATAGGCTGCCGTTATTAACTAATGCTAATTTGACATGAATTAGCATTATGCACTAATGCTAACACTTACTTTTTTTAAAAATGTGAGTAGCTAATGCTAACACTATTTCCCTTAACTTTATAACAATGTGAACGGCTAATGCTAACACTCTTTTTCCTAGCATTATAACATCTGAGCTGCTAATGCTAAGTAGGCTGCCATTAGCACCTACGTCTAATTTAAGGCAAATACGCATTAGAACCTAATGCTCATATCGTTTTCCTTTGCTTTATAACAATGTGAGCAGCTACTGCTAAATAGCATTAGCTAATAACAGCAGTCTAATTTAATGCAAGTTAGCCTCATTTGCATTACAACGATGTGAGGAGTTAACGCTAAGTATGCTGCCATTAGTGGCTAATTCTAATTAGGGGTGAATAAATATTACCAGCTAATGCTAATATCGTATTCTCTTCCCTTTTAACAATGTGAGCAGCTAGTGCTAGGTAGGCTGATGCTAGCAGCTAATGCTAAAGCTAATTTAATGTGAATTAGCATCACATTAGTGAGGAGTTAATGCTAAGTAGACTGCCATTAGCAGGTAATGCTAATTTTAGGTGAATAGGAATTGGCAGATAATGCTAATACCATATTTTCTTGCTTTATAACAATGTGACCAGCTAATGCTATGTAGGTTGCCGTTATTAGCTAATACTAATTTGAGGTGAATTATCATTATCCCCTTATGCTAACAATGTTTTTTCTTACTTTTTAACAATACAAGTAGCTAATGTGAACACTTTTTTTTTTATTGAATTCTAATTTTTCCCTTGCGATGTGAAGAGTTAATGCTAAATAGGATGCCATTAGTGGCTAATTCTAATTTTAGATGAGAAAGCATTAGAACCTAATGCTAATACCCTATTTTCTTGCTTTATATCAATATTAGTAGGTAATGCTAAGTACGTAGCCATTATTAGCTAATGCTAATTTAGGTGAATTAGCATTATCCACTAATGCTAACACTGTTTTTGCCAACTCTTTTCCCTTGCATTATAACAATATGAGCAGCTAATGCTAAGAAGGCTGCCATTATTAGGTAATGCTAATTATTATGTGTGTTAGCATTATCCGCTGCTGCTAGCAATGTTTTATCTTACCTTTTAACAATATCAGCAGCTAATGCTAACACTACTTTAATTTCAGTTAAACCTACTTAGCATTAATTAACTTCATTTAGCATTAAGACGTTTTTGCTATAGGCTACCATTAGTGGCTAATGCTAATTTTAGGTAAATAGAAATTGGCAGCTAATGCTAATACCATATTTTCTTGCCTTATAACAATGTGACCAGCTAATGCTAAGCAGGTGCCATTATTAGCTAATACTAATTTGAGATGAATTAGCATTATCCGCTTATGCTAACAATGTTTTTTCTTACTTTTTAACAATACGCCATTAGTGGCTAATTCTAATTTTAGATGAAAAAGGATTAACAGCTAATGCTCATAATGTTTCCTTTGTAAGAATGACAGCAGCTAATGATACGAAGTCTACCGTTATTAACTAATGCTAATTTGATGAGAATTAGCATCATCCGATAATGGTAACTCTTTTCCCCTGCATTATAACAATGTCAGGAGTTAATGCTAAGTAGACTGCCATTAGGGGCTAACTCTAATTAGGGGTGAATAATTATTAGCAGCTAATACTAATACCGTTTTCTCTTTTTCCTTATAACAACTTGAGCAGCTAATGCTAATTTGATGCGAATTAGCATTATATTAGTGAGCAGTTAATGCTAAGTAGGCTGCCATTATTAACTAATACTACGTTGACGTGAATTAGCATTATGCGCTACTGCTAATACTGTTTTCTCTTACTTATTAAAAATGATAGTAGCTAATACTAATACTCTTTTCCGTTGGGTAACAACAAAGTGAGGAATTAATGCTAAGTTGGCTGCTTTTAGCAGCTAAAGGTAATTTGAGGTGAATAAGCACTAGTAGCTAATGCCAATACCCTTTTCTCTTGTGTTATAATGATGTGAAACGTTAATATTGTTCTCAAACAACAGAATGAGAATGAAATATTGATTCTAACAGGGCCCATAAACAGCATTAGCTTAGCAGCATTAGCTTATCAGAGTCTCCATCATGGTCACACAAATCCTTAGCGGAGCAAAGTGGCCTACTTAGCAATAGCTGCTGTAGAAAGCAAAGGGAAAACAGTATTAGCATTAGCTGCTAAATGTGCACTTGAGAACAAATCTATTGTGAATTCAGCCGTGAATGTAGTGTTTCCAGTAAGCTTCCATTTCCAAATGTTAGCTGCTCCTGTCTGCCTCTTTGTCACACACACAGACTGAAATGATTCACAGCCTTGTTTCATCCTTCTGTCAGTGTCACTGACTGTCACTGTGACTGTGGACATACAGCATGGGAAACACACACATGGCTGATACTTGTATCTAAAGTTACAAAATGTTGTCTCTGTCCAAATATTACCTAACTGTAAGTCTACTTTTAATGAAACTCTCAACATGACTTATCAGTTATCATTAATGTTCCTGCAAACAGACTCCTTGAAGACCCCCTACATAAATATCCATGTACTATCCAGCTAGACTAGTGTGTCTGTCCCTGAAAATATTCCTGCATGTGTGATTGTTCATGTCTCATCTGCAGGAAACAAACAGGAAGTGAGTGAAAGACACAGGAAATGATTCCAGCTCTTCCTCCTATATCAGACATTCTCTCCATACCTGAGAGTGTCCAGTCGCCAGCCTGGATCCTTCAGTCCAGCCGACAGAAGCTTCATTCCTGAGAGACCTGGATGATTGTAGCTCAGGTCCAGCTCTCTCAGATGGGAGGGGTTGGAGGTCAGAGCTGAGGCCAGAGAAGTACAGCCTTCCTCTGTGATCAGACAGCCTGACAGACTGCAGACACACAAAACAACAATCCATCTGTTATCCATCTCTATAGCAGCATAACTAAGTGATGGTTCAGGGTCACCTGATCCAGCTCTAACTATAAGTTTTATCAAAAAGGAAAGTTTGAAGCTGATCGTCAAAGTAGAGAGGGTGTCTGTCTCCTGAACTCAAACTGGGAGCTGCTTCCACACCCAGTCCAACATAGCCAGGCTTTCTTTGCTGCTTTGACAAAACCTCAAATCCCAGTCAGAGATGGTGAGCATCATCACAGTGATGATCATTTCTCTGTTAACCCAGGCTTTCTGCTTCAGGATCTGTGCACGCTCACAGAACAAGGAGACCTTTAAACATCATTTCACTAAATGGATGGACTGAGCTCAGCCTACAGATGAACTGGATAAATAAAGATTTGACCTCAGTCTGCTCAGTGTTCCTGTCTATTCCTAACATATTCCTAACATGATAGCTGCACTTTAGAGCTCTAAAACTGGAACTGACACATATTTAAACTCCACATGTTACTCAGTACATTCAGTTCTGACACTCGCCCACAGTCCAACAAAGGAAACATGGAGATCACATCAGTTTGTCACCAAAGTCTAATTATTCCAGAGGGCAGTGTTGATACAACTAAAGTTATTTTTAAGCAAAGTTGAGTTTTTTATTGTCGCAGTACTTCATGTCTGAAGTATCACTTAAATGCATTACACGCTGTTGATGGCAGCAAACAAACCACCCAAACAAACAGAGGTGGGAGGCTTGGGCAGACTACGTAGGATCAGCTTGTGGGAGGAGTCAGGATAAAACCAAAGAAAGACAAGCTAACAAACACCACAGTGAAGTGAGTAGCTACAAACTGCAGGCCGATTAGTGTTGTTGAAGAAGTCGGTCTGAGGAACGTTCTTAGGATCAACAAATGACGGCATGTATGAGCCTCCCTCAAGACGCACCATCACAAGAAGAACACATGAGCTGTAGAAAAAGGAGAGACTATGAAAGCCACGGCGTTACAACGTGCACCAGCTGTTGGTCTCTCTGGAGACTACTGGGCGTGGCTGGGTAACCATGGTTACTTGGGAGTTACAGTACATGATATTAATGAAGAGTGGGAGCTGCGTTCTATAGCAAACAATTTGTTATGAGGTAATCAGCTGATCTTAGTTTAACCGGAAGCCCTTCACAATAATTGCAATGCCTTTATTTTGTACAACTACCATCAGTTCGTCTGTACTGATGGTAACTTAAAGTCACACTAATGTCGTTTAGTTTCTATAGTTTATGTAGTGGAAGTATACTACAGTACCCTGATCACTGATAGGACAGATTTATGTAGATATACACCTTTGTGTTTAACATTACTGCATTATAGTACTGTGATCTTTGTCCTTATATATGGCTATATTAGCTATACTGATGTACGTACATATAACTGGATATGTAACTTATCTATTCATCTTATTTGTCATGTATTTGTATTGTGTACTTCCTTTTTGTAAGAAACCACACACATGATCACAGCCGCAAGAATCAATCAGTGAAAGAATAAAGTGTCTCAAACCAAACCTTAAGCTCTTTATTCCACATGCTGGGATCATTTGGCCTTCAGTGGTGTTCTGGCTGACACACCGGAGTGACCAGAGTGCTAAAGAGTGAATCGGACACACCAGTGTCATCTCTGATATCTCCACTACATTTAATCGTCCTTCAGCTTGTGGCTGCCGTTAGCTGGTCTGCTAGTTAGCTGATTTGCTATTTAGCCGGTGTGCTAGTTAGCTGGTGTGCTAGTTAGCCGGTTCGCTAGTCAGCTGGTGTGCTGACCAGCGAACCAGTAGGTTACAAGATGAGCTTGTCTGTCTGATGAGCCAGCTCTCTCTGTCTTGGTCATTTTGTCCTTGGGCAAAACCTAACCTACCACTACAACTGTAGCTTACCTCCACCAGTGTGTGAATGTGAGAGTGAATGAATACAGGGAGTGCAGAATTATTAGGCAAATGAGTATTTTGTCCACATCATCCTCTTCATGCATGTTGTCTTACTCCAAGCTGTATAGGCTCGAAAGCCTACTACCAATTAAGCATATTAGGTGATGTGCATCTCTGTAATGAGAAGGGGTGTGGTCTAATGACATCAACACCCTATATCAGGTGTGCATAATTATTAGGTAACGTCCTTTCCTTTGGCAAAATGGGTCAAAAGAAGGACTTGACAGGCTCAGAAAAGTCAAAAACAGTGAGATATCTTGCAGAGGGATGCAGGTGTCTCAAAATTGCAAAGCTTCTGAAGCGTGATCATCAAACAATCAAGCGTTTCATTCAAAATAGTCAACAGGGTCGCAAGAAGCGTGTGGAAAAACCAAGGCGCAAAATAACTGCCCATGAACTGAGAAAAGTCAAGCGTGCAGCTGCCAAGATGCCACTTGCCACCAGTTTGGCCATATTTCAGAGCTGCAACATCACTGGAGTGCCCAAGAGCACAAGGTGTGCAATACTCAGAGACATGGCCAAGGTAAGAAAGGCTGAAAGACGACCACCACTGAACAAGACACACAAGCTGAAACGTCAAGACTGGGCCAAGAAATATCTCAAGACTGGTTTTTCTAAGGTTTTATGGACTGATGAAATGAGAGTGAGTCTTGATGGGCCAGATGGATGGGCCCGTGGCTGGATTGCTAAAGGGCAGAGAGCTCCAGTCCCACTCAGACGCCAGCAAGGTGGAGGTGGAGTACTGGTTTGGGCTGGTATCATCAAAGATGAGCTTGTGGGGCCTTTTCGGGTTGAGGATGGAGTCAAGCTCAACTCCCAGTCCTACTGCCAGTTTCTGGAAGACACCTTCTTCAAGCAGTGGTACAGGAAGAAGTCTGCATCCTTCAAGAAAAACATGATTTTCATGCAGGACAATGCTCCATCACACGCGTCCAAGTACTCCACAGCGTGGCTGGCAAGAAAGGGTATAAAAGAAGAAAAACTAATGACATGGCCTCCTTGTTCACCTGATCTGAACGCCATTGAGAACCTGTGGTCCATCATCAAATGTGAGATTTACAAGGAGGGAAAACAGTACACCTCTCTGAACAGTGTCTGGGAGGCTGTGGTTGCTGCTGCACGCAATGTTGATGGTGAACAGATCAAAACACTGACAGAATCCATGGATGGCAGGCTTTTGAGTGTCCTTGCAAAGAAAGGTGGCTATATTGGTCGCTGATTTGTTTTTGTTTTGTTTTTGAATGTCAGAAATGTATATTTGTGAATGTGGAGATGTTATATTGGTGTCACTGGTAAAAATAAATAAATGAAATGGGTATATATTTGTTTTTTGTTAAGTTGCCTAATAATTCTGCACAGTAATAGTCACCTGCACACACAGATATCCCCCTAAAATAGCTAAAACTAAAAACAAACTAAAAACTACTTCCAAAAACATTCAGCTTTGATATTAATGAGTTTTTTGGGTTCATTGAGAACATGGTTGTTGTTCAATAATAAAATTATTCCTCAAAAATACAACTTGCCTAATAATTCTGCACTCCCTGTAGTGGGATTGTAAAGGGTCTTTGAGGGTCTCGAAAAGCGCTATATAAATGCAATCCATTATTATTATTAAGAGCATCTTTAGGCCTGACTGTGCTCATCCTTCCTCCAACCTCTCCTTACCAAAGATAACAACTACATCAGTATTAGCTCAATAACAATTTCTGCAATTCAATTGTGGACATTCATTTTTAAACCTTGTGTAAAACGATAAAACCTCAAAGTCTGAGCATTATTCTTTGTGCAAACAGCTCTTGCAGGTTCCCCCGGACTTAGGTTATTTTTATTATTTAATTACTTTCCTTTAAGCAGCTGTTCAGGCTACTAAACTCATCCCAGAAATAACAAGTGACACCATTAATAGTAGAGGTGGGAATCACCATACAACTCGCGATACGATATTATCACAATACTTAACGCACGATACGATATTATTGCGATTTTTTAAAATATTTTGCGATATTTAAATTCTGCACATAAAGGTAAACTTTATCAATATTCATTTTATCTAATATCAAAGTCTCACACTCAGTCTTTCTCTCATTTCAGTCAGTTTTATTGTTGACAAACTGAACGGTTTGTATTACAGTCTAGTCCAACTTAACTGAATGCAACCATCTGGTACAATTATAGCTATTCTGAACTATGCAATTTATGAAAACTATGCAGCCCCTTCAGCAACTGAAGAATTTGAAAGTAAATTTAAAAAAATATATAATTTTACATTAAATAAAAAAGTTTCAAACTTAATTAAAATTAAACATGTCTTAAATTAAAATAAGTAAACTGTCATGTTTATTGCTGCCAAAAAAAAAGTTAAACACATTTGGACAGTGAAGGAATGTCAGGATTGTTGCTCAGAAAAAGGATCAACATGCTCTGAAGTCAACATGCTCTGACTCCAGAGCATGTTGACTTCAGAGAAAAAATTGTTTGTAACAAAATATCGATTTCTGCTGTCCCTGTATCGATACATTATTAGCAAACAAAATATCACGATACTACACAGTATCGATTTTTTCCCCCACCCCTAATTAATAGTGGAGCTAACTTTAACAGGTGAAACTGATTTGACCTATAAGGCTACTGCAGTTACTTCTTATCAGGTTTAGTAGGGAAGACATCTGGATGAGGTAGTTAGTAGTATGTAGTTAGTACCGGGCGACTCCCCTCCCCCACATCGGCACCAGAACCCTGTATTATCTACAGGGTAAGACTGCCTGTTTTATCAAACTATGGCCATTACTACTGTGATCATTTGCAGCCCAGTGTGCTGCTCTCTCTGCTGGGATGAACCACTGGAGCTCACCCAGTCATCCCTTTCTTTCTCTCAAGAAGAAGTGAAATAAATATATTTATTATGTTACGAGTCTAATATTCTTTAAATCAAACTGTAATGAATAAATCAAGCAAGAAGATTTGGTGGCTCCACGTGTTGTAGAAGAAAAGATAAACATCTCATTTTGAGAAATCAGCCTTTAAAATTAAGTACTGTGAATAAAAAACAAACAGCGAGCCAATCAGCAGTCGCCAATATCCTCCTAATTTCATTCACAAAGAAATCAAATATATATATTATGGGCCCAAAGGAGCCTAAATCTTTAAATTAGGCAGTGCATGAAGTATTTTTTTAAATAAACAAAGACATGACTATAACAACTTTTAGTAATTCAGAGTCCAATTATCCACTCAAATGTAAATAAAAGTTCACTTGACAGCTGTAAAAGTTACCTGTTTATACAATAATATAAATCACATTTCAAATGATCATCTGTGGAAAAGTTTGAATCCTGACCTGAGAGTTTCCACTGCACACTGTGAACTCTTTAGTCCAGCGGACAGAAGCTTCACTCCTGAATCCTGCAGGTCAGAGTTACTCAGGTCCAGCTCTCTCAGACTGGAGGACTGGGAGCTGAGGACTGAGGACAGAGCTTCACAGCTTCTCTCTGACAGGTTACAGCCACTCAGTCTGAAAAATAAAAGACAATCTATAAAACAAGTACTCATGTAGAGTTTGTTAATACATTTCACAACATTAAATGTTGACTTTCTATTTTTAAAGAAAACATAAAGATACTAAGATACAACATCATATGTATGAACTTTAATTAATAATTCTAAAAACTAAATGTTTTCTGATCTGACCTCAGAGTATTCAGTTTACAGTTTAAACGTTGTAGTCCAGCAGACAGAAGCTTCACTCCTGAATCCTGCAGCTTTCTGATACTCAGGTCCAGCTCTGTCAGACTAGAGGACTGCGAGCTGAGAACTGAGGACAGAGCTTCACAGTTTTCCTCTGAGAGTTCACAGATGTTAAGTCTGAAGATAAAAACATGAATAAAGATTGTTGTTAAAGTGTAATCAAGGTGCAATAGCTTATTGTCTTGTGCTGAGCAGGTTAGTAAAACTTCCGTTTAACTTTGAAATAAAATAAAAATGCTATGAAACAAGGATAACTGGATAAAGACATAAACAAAAACAAACATCAAACACATAAACAAACAGAACTAAACATAATACAAATTGATCTGACCTCAGAACATTCAGTTTGGCATGTGGACTCTCCACTGCAGCAGACAGAAGCTTTACTGCTGAAGCCTTCAGGCTGTTGGTACTCAGGTCCAGCTCTCTCAGACTACAGGACTGGGAGCTGACCACTGACAACAAATTTTCACAGCCTTTCTCTGAGACGTTACAGCTGCTCAGTCTGTGAGAGAAAGGAAAAAAACAAAAACAAAAAAAAACAAACAATATATGTGATCAAATTAAATTTGTTTATATGTTGAACCCTTTTTTAAAAAAATTTATTTAAACCTATGAGACTATGAGTGCTACCAGTCCAGTGCACATGATTGGTACCTTGATGGTACCTTGCTCAGGGGTACCACAAGGTAATTATTCGGTGGATTCGACCCCTGACCTTATGATCATGGGGCGACCACTCTGCCTACTGAGCTAATAATTCTGTGTACACTGTCATACAATATTAACTAAAACAATTATTTTAGAAAATTTTAGTAATTCAATAATCATGCTCATTACCTGTGTATTGTGAATAACACTTGATTTTAAACACTAGCTGTATAAAACTCTTCCTGTTAAAGGTGTGTATAAAGGAGATGAGCTGAAATGCAGACTTCATGGAGAATGTTTGCTGTCAGCATATATCAAAGACAAAGCAGAGATCCATCCAGTCTCTTCCACTAAGCCCACAGAGGGACAGACAACCACTCTCACTCACACCTGCATGAAGTTTAGATCACCAGGTAACCTAACTGCATGTCTGTGGACAGTGGGAAGAAACTGTAGAGGACCCAGAGTGAACCCACTGTAATTCTGTGATAACACTGGTTATGGAAGCCTTACAGTTACATATGGTTACTGACAAGAAACACGACCTTAGAGGCAATTTCAGTAATGAAGACCGAGTTTCTCCCTCCATACAGGATGAAAACATGACAGCACAGCAGAGATTTATATTTAAAAAGGGAGGGTGTGCACTGAAAGTGAGATACAAACTTGAACTTAAATTATGAACATCAGAAAAAGATGTAGGTGAAGTCTGGCAGGTGAAGTTTGTGCTTTAGAATAAAACAACCAAACTCCTGGAGTTGGAGACAAGTGAACAAGCTGAGGATAATAAACCTGTCAGAGGGGCTGAAGCATCAGAGCTCATGTTCTTATAGGCTGGGTCTGGATTGTCCTTTGATAAGAGTTACAGAACAAAGTGTGTTTTAGAAATGCTGGAGTGAAACATTAAAACTACCATATATTTACCGAGTGACTGATGATCATTTAATTTACTATTTTAAAAAAATGTTACAGTGCTCTTTGAACTCAGCATTTCTGATTTATTTCCCATGATTTTAACAATGAAGCGATGACAACATGTTTACTCACAGAGCTTTGTTGGAGGCTTTGACCACTGGCAGCATTCTCAGAAGAGCCTCCTCTGAAGCAGAGTATTTCTTGAAGTCAAACACATCCAGATCTTCTTCTGATGACAGTAAGATGAAGGTCAGAGCTGAGCACTGAGCAGGAGACAGTTTACCTGTGGAGAGACTTCCTGAAGTCCTGTATTGTTGGATCTCCTCCACTAGAGAACGATCATTCAGTTCATTCAGACAGTGGATCAGATTGATGCTTTTCTCTGCAGACAGATTCTCACTGAGCTCCATCTTGATGTACTGGACTGTTTCCTGATTGGTCAGTGAGTTACTTCCTGTCTGTGTCATCAGGGCTCGTAAGAGAGTCTGATTGGTCTGCAGTGAAAGACCCAGGAGGAAGCGGAGGAACAAGTCCAGGTGTCCATTTGGACTCTGCAAGGCCTTGTTCACAGCACTCTGGTAGAAGTGTTTCTTTGCAGAATCTCCTGTTTCAGACTTCTTGGAGGTTGTTTGTTGTTGTTCCAGCAGATTGAGTCCAGAGTTGATGAAGGTCAGATGGACATGAAGAGCAGCCAGAAACTCCTGAACACTCAGATGGATGAAGCAGAACACCTTGTCCTGGTACAGTCCTCTCTCCTCTTTAAAGATCTGTGTGAACACTCCTGAGTACACTGAGGCTGCTCTGATATTGATGCCACACTCTGTCAGGTCTGATTCATAGAAGATCAGGTTTCCTTTCTGCAGCTGATCAAAAGCCAGTTTTCCCAGAGACTCCATCATCTTCCTGCTCTCAGGACTCCAGTGTGGATCTGTCTCAGCTCCTCCATCATACTTGACCTTCTTCACTTTGGCCTGAACCACCAGGAAGTGGATGTACATCTCAGTCAGGGTCTTGGGCAGCTGTCCTCCCTCTCTGGTTTCCAGCACATCCTCCAGAACTGTAGCAGTGATCCAGCAGAAGACTGGGATGTGGCACATGATGTGGAGGCTTCGTGATGTCTTGATGTGGGAGATGATGCTGCTGGCCTGCTCCTCATCTCTGAATCTCTTCCTGAAGTACTCCTCCTTCTGTGGGTCAGTGAACCCTCTGACCTCTGTCACCATGCCAACACAGTCAGGAGGGATCTGATTGGCTGCTGCAGGTCGTGTGGTTATCCAGAGGCGAGCAGAGGGAAGCAGTTTCCCCCTGATGAGGTTTATCAGCAGCACATCCACTGAGGTGGACTTTCTAGGGTCAGTTAGGATTGTAGTTTTGTGGAAGTCCAGAGGAAGTCGACACTCATCCAGACCATCAAAGATGAACACAACCTGGAAGTCTTCAAAGCTGCAGATTCCTGCTTCTTTGGTTTCAGTAAAGAAGTGATGAACAAGTCCCACCAAGCTGAACTTTTCCTCTTTCAGCACATTCAGCTCTCTGAAAGTGAATGGAAATATGAACTGGATGTCCTGGTTGGCTTTGTCTTCAGCCCAGTCCAGGCTGTATTTCTGTGTTAAGACTGTTTTCCCAATGCCAGCCACTCCCTTTGTCAGCACTGTTCTGATTGGTTCATCTCTTCCAGGTGAGGCTTTAAAGATGTCTTCTTGTCTGATGGTTGTTTCTGGTCTGTCTGGTTTCCTGGATGCTGTTTCAATCTGTCTGACCTCATGTTCATCATTGACCTCTGCAGTCCCTTCCTCTGTGATGTAGAGCTCTGTGTAGATCTGATTCAGGAGGGTTGGGTTTCCTGCTTTAGCGATGCCCTCAAACACACACTGGAACTTCTTCTTCAGGGTGGATTTAAGGTTACGATGACAAACAGCAGCTGGAAGTTCTGAATAATAATAATAAAAATACAACTTTAACAATCACATTTTACAAAATGCTGATGACAATTTCTGACCCACTGAGAAATGACTGAACACACTGGTGTCACAAGTCTCTCATTTATCCAGCAGCTTAAATCTTTAGATAAATCCTCTTACGTCTCTGCAGACGGTCAGCCAGCTCCTCCTGCTTCATTCTCCTCAGGAAGTCCACTGTGATCTTCACAAATGCCTCTCTGCTGTTTCTCCTCTGCTCATCATCCTCCCTCTGAAACTCCAAGCACTGGGGCTTATTTGGATTCAGAGCCTTCTGGATCTTCTTCAGCTCGTTCTTCACAAAAGTGATGATGTTGTCCTCCAGCAGCTGGAACAGAATATTTATGAATGACCCACCACTCTGAACTTTAGTCCACACAACATCCACTTCTTTACCATCAAGGGGCATATCATCCGCGAACTCTTTACCAATTATAGGTTTGACTTTATCTGATTAACTGAGACTTTGTCCACAACTCCACGATCCCAAAACGTTGATGCTGTTCATATGAATGCAGCGATTTCAGTGGGAGAAACATTTCACTGGTGTTCAGAGCTGAACTACCAACAGGTTGATGATCAAAGCCAGAAACTTGGAGATGTTTCAGGTGACTGAGTTGATCGTACAGACAACTGGTCTTAAAGGTTCACTCTGTTTACGCATACAGATCAGTATTTAAGGTTTGACTCTCATCATCCACTGGAGCACAAACTGGGCGTCATCAGGACACTACAACACAGAACAAACACCATCCCCACAGACACAGCAGCCAGCGAAGCAGAAGAACTTCACATCAAGAAGGTCCTGAGTAAATGTGAACGCTGGTTTGAGGGCGGAGTCAAGGAGGCCATTTATGTGAAAAGGAAAGACCATCTCTGAATGGAGGAGGGGCCTAAGGGTACAACTGTCACCATCTTACATGCTGTGATTGCAGCCATTCCCCAGCTCTCTGTGAACTGGACTCATGAACATTGATCAACAACCATTGATCAATGGTCCTGACAATATGCGTACCAATGATCAATGAACTGACCTCCCAGCCCATTGTTCCTTCAGTGGGCTGGTTTCAGTCATACAAATGTCCTGTTTATGAGGTTGAAACCTGCAGTCAGCTGAGACTGAAGAAGTCACCTGATGATGATGAAACGTTTCTCCCACTGAAAACATCCAGATGAACAGAATCAAGCTTTTTGGGATTTACGTACCTGGATGATTGAGCATCAAGACACAACTCTGTGACTTTTCTCAGATGAATAAATCCTCTCCTCCAGCTTTGTTTACATCTACCAGCCCTGTGGCGCTGCCCAGGGAAATAATCTATGTGAGAGGTGGAAAGTCATACAGGTGTCTGCTCCTGCCTTCAGTTATTTTATCTACTGTGTGTCAACTGGCTGAACCTCCTCCAACTGTCTACTGTCTCCCTAAACTCAACAATGACTTAGTGATCTATCCATTCTCTGACCAAAGACATCCTGCTGCAGGAGGTTAACATAGCAGCCAATGATGATCCCACTCACTGTGAACAACACATTTGGACCTGATTTGCTGCTCTGGTTTACACGTGAACTTTGACTGCTGTCACCAACTTGAGAGGCTCTACAGAAAAACTGGACTTGTCCATAAAAATCATAAACTATATTACAAGGACAGCATTGCTCAATCAACTCTAATTACTATGACCATGTTATCTCTTCTAACTAAGGTACAGACACTCAAACTTGCTGCTTTCAGTGAGAAGTCAAATGTCTGAATATGAGCTGGAAGCTGCTGAGAGTCCTCCTCCTTCCCGTGGGGTTTACTTCCTCTACTACTACACTATAAACACGCCCCTTTCATGCACCTGCAGAGGGCCACCAGCAGATGGAGCTGTCTTAAACAAATCCACTTGGATAGTTAGCTGTAGATGATTTTCTCAGTATGATTGTAGGATTTTGAGTTATTCTTTAGATTTATTTAAACTCTTATATTGTGCACAAGTGTTGAGCGACCCATAATTTCTCTGTACTTTTCATAAGAGCAGCCAGACTTTCAGCTAGTTTTTGTTTTTTTAAGAGCTCAAAGATATTGAAGAAACAGTTATTCAGCTTCATTCCCACTGATCTCGACTACAAACTGTTTCACTTTGGTTTCTGTTTAAAGCCTCGATGTTTAAAACGTTTCCCTGTGATCACATTTGCACCGTCTGATTTCAAAGTTTGTTTCTTTTGGTCATTTAGTCCACAGAGTCCTTGGTGTTCTGAAAGGGACCTATAAATAAATGCATTATTATTAATAATAATAATAATAAAGTAGTTGTTGTACATGTACAGACCATAAATATGGAGTCCAGCTGTGTTTGATGCTGCTGGGCAGACTGACCACTGGGAACCTCTGAGCTCTGCTGGTCCACTCTGTGGAGGAACCATGAAGGATTAGATCAACACAGGATAAAGATCCAGGAGTTTCTGCTCAAATAACTTCATCTGAATCAAGTCTGTCAAGTTTTAGACTCTCAGATTCTGAAGATATATTTTCTGTTTTCTATGAACTTTCTTTCATCAGTGATGGAAGTGATGATGTTGCAGAAGCTCAGAGGAAACTTTGAGACTTCATCAAACTGATAAATTCACTCACTGGAAGGTAAAACTGTGATGAACCATCAACTAATGCTCTCAGGAGGCCAAAGGTCCCTGAATGTAACTGTGCAGTAGATTCATCGAGTGTTTGAAACCTGACCACTTCCATATGTTTTCATTCTAACACAAGAAGTCCTTTTCTCATTGCTTTGATTTGAGTTTTCATTTGAGTTTTCTGAGTCTCGTATTTGGAGTCGAGTCTAATCAATGATCTGACAGAAGAACATTAAAAAGGATTTACCAGTGCTGTCAAAATTAACATGTAGGGTTAGGGGTTCATCTGTTATCATGATTAACATGATAAAAACCTTTAACACGACACATCTGGAGAGCAGAACGACTCAAAATCCCTGAAATGTTTCTATCAACGCACTTCGGGCAGTTTGTCCGAGTAGAGTTACCTTTGCACACGTGCAGATGTGCAGCACATCTGTTAGTGACGGCAGCTGAACCAATCAGCTCAATATGGAAGATGACAAACACACACTGACCTCTCGATGGAAAGTTTGAGCATTAAAAAAATAACAAGACGGACCAGCCGACCAACATGAAGGACTCTGCACATCGTGACAGAAGGAATTTTCTTTTCACCGAAGCACTTCCAGCTTAAAATATCACAACGATGCAAAGCACTGATGACACAACTGCCAAGTGGACAAACTGCAGACCTGTTAGTGTTGTTAATAACATAGTTTTGGTTCCTCGTGTCAAAGACTTGAAGAAGAGTGACAGAGAGTGTTAGACTGCTGCAGGATCAGTGCCACCTCCACAGACCTGTGAAGAAAATGATTGTTTGACAGATGGGCTCAGATTCAGGATCAGCTGAGGAGTTTGTGGCTGACAGAATCCTGCAGGTACAGAGCAGAGCCCATCATTAGCATGCAGGACTGTCCCTGGGGGGGTCGGCTCATTCAGGAGGTTAATCAATGTTTACATGTTCAATAAACATGTTAAGTGTGTAAATTTGCCCTTTTCTCTCGAGTCTGTTTGCTCATGAAATGAACTTTGATTCGTTTACATTAAAAATGATGTTTAATGGTGATTAATCCAAATGAATCCACAGTAACCCTGTGATGAGTCTGATTAAACATTTTCATTAACAGCAGTAATATAGATTATATATTATTATATATTAGTGCACACTTAGCTTTTAGTATATATGTTTGTTACAAAGTTGTATTTACAGCAGAGAAGCTGAGTTAAAGACTGAAAACTATTCAAAGTCTCTTTGAATTGAAGCGTTTAACATTCTTTGTGTTTATTCTGCATTGACTTCATTATATGGTGTAAACGTCTGTTACAGGCTTAAATATAAAGTTGGAAAAATGTAACTGCAGCTATTGATCAAGTAATTGTGATTAATCAGGATTAATGACAGAAGATTGTGTCATTAATTAGTCATGTTTTAATCTACTGACAGCACTAGTGTTCACTCTGGTGCCTCCAACTGTTTTACGCCCTTTCAACACCTTCGTGGTCAAAAGTGTACACGCACAAAATCTACAATAAAACCCTCACGCAGCAATAGGACAGACACACAATCCATTTATCTCTGTGTCTCAAACACACACACGTGTATTCAAAGCCTCGATTTGTTCATATTTCATCTGTTGTGTTTTTATCTTCAGCGTTTTCAGTGTTGCTGCATTTACACCAAAAATGTTTCCATTGATGAATCAGATTGATTTGAATGTGTTTCATCCATACAAATCCCTCCCTGGTGGTCACATGACTCTATAACATAACAGGAGTCATGTGACAAGAGTTTCATGCTGTAAAATGTCAAAATGGTTGAATGTGGTGGAGTAAAAATGTGAGATGTCAGCTACTTTTCTTCAATATGAAATGTTTGCAGGGCCTGACAGGAAGTGGACGGACGCTCTGATCACTTCCTGTTTGCTGAAGTGGGTTTTCAGTTGTTTAGAAACCAAAGGCTTGTTTTAAAAGACAGTTTAAATGGGACTGAGGGAACGACGTGTTTGTAGTTTATATCCAACAACATCGAGCAGTTAAATCAAAGAGTTCATGTTGCTAACAGCTCACCTCTCTGCAGCAGACACAGGCTGGGCTTTAAAATTAATGGGACGATCTTCAGACCGGTCACTCTGTAAGGACACAGAGCTGGGTGGAGGCCCAGCTTTGAGTCTCTGATGGATCCTGAAAAAGTTATAAATCTTCAGTAAAATTCTCATCACATATCAGCTGATATTATTGGTGTTAGCTTACCTTTTCTCAGCTGACTGTCTTTGCTCAAATCTCTTAAGGGCATCTTTGACTGAGTTACTTTCACAGGACACAGAGCTGGGTGGAGGTCCAGGCTGGTTCCTGTGAATAATGATGCAGCAGTGATGTGAGTGCTGAGCTGTGACATGGAGAAGAGTCATGGACAGTTAGAGATGGTCATCTCACCTCTGAGCTTTGGTCTGGCTCTCATGTTCCCCACACAGAGTGCTTTTAGAGGGAGGGACTCCCTCCTCTCTGTCCTCACACTGATCCATGCTGCTCAATTCACATCAGCTCACACACACTTTCTACCTGCAGAGGAAACACAAATCATTCATGTGCACATCAGCTGAAATCCTCCTTTCATCATGTGTGCTGTCCAAATATCAGCTGCTTCTTTCCTGCTTCATCTCAGTGTCAGCTGGATGCAGTCAGACAGCAGTGTGAGGCAGAGGAAGCTGCCATCAGCTGCTCTGCTATCAGTCCACTAGATGGAGCCTGAAGCACACACGATGCATTCACTGACACACACTGATTCACTGTGACTGGAAGCTTCAGTCAGTCCAACACGTGTGAACAACATTTTAAACATTTCAGCTGATCCAGGATTCAAAGAGGATCAGCAGAGTTAAAGCTTCACACTAATTCTTCCTGCTGAGTTTGCAGAGAACTGCACACACACTGATTCACTGCTAATGAGAAGCTTCTTCCATCCAGTAATTCATCATCCATCAGCTCTGCTGCTGCTCTCAGTCCTGGACTCTGATCACACACTAAAAGCAGCTTTTTAACTCGTGTCTGTAATAACTCTTAGTGTTAGCTTAGCTTTAGCTTAGTGTTAGCTTAGCGTTAGCTTAGCATTAACATGCTGTGTGCTAGCTTAGCGTCAGAGCTCTGCAGGTGTCTCGTGTGTAAATATTAATCACAGTGAGAGTAAAGGAGGTAAAGGGCTGTGACGTCATCACGTACGCTGCGTCCTCTGTGGGCTCTGAGTGAACTCAAAGTACAAACTACAAGTACACAAACACGAACGTAGCTCAGAGTGGCGGACACACTCGGCCTCGTTGGTCCAGCTGTGAGTCCGTTACCGTGAACTATGGAGCAGCAGATTTGTGCTGAACTAAGCTGCACACAGCTGATGTTAGCCAGGAAACATTACACACTGACTTTAATGGAGAGACCGGAAATACAAACACACACAGTTTGTTGTGTGAAGAAATCAAACACGAGCTGAACAAACAGTAAAGTTCCTAAAGACAAACTGTTAAAGGAGGAAACAAAGCAAACTTACAGTTTCTTCACACACCAACAACAAGCTCCACTGCACGAAGTTCAGGAAGTGAAAGAAAACTTTGAGCAGGAAGGAAACACCCAAAGAGACGTTTGCGGACAATAAGGAGCATCGGGACACTGTGCTGCGTTCAGGTGCACCTGGGAAACTCCAAACCTCTGGCAGGCTGTGATTTATTTCTGCTGGTTTTCCTGTTTGAAGCACAAACATCCGTCATCACTTTGTTGTTCTTCTTCCTGCAGCATTTAAATGTTTCAGCACTGACCTGATGTTTCTTCAAAGCTCATTTCAACCTGTTGAAGTCATGAATGAAAGTGCAGACTGAGAGTGGATCACATGATGTTTGAGGTGTGTCATGTGACATGTTCAGTATTGTCACACATGTCTAGATTGTCCCTGATATCATAGCTGCTCAAACACTGATGATTATATTTGAAGAATTATTCCTGATGGCAGCAAAGTTTGAATGGAGCTCTCTGTCTGTGCTGATTTGTCGCCCTCTGGAGGTCAAAGCACAAACTGCATGATGTCACTGTAACCACCACAGAGACAGGAAGTGTTTTTATGACTGAAACACTGAAATGATGCTAACGGCTGTCGTTAGGCTCACTGACAGCAGTGCTGATGTGTTCATGTCAAACACTGGCTCAGGTCAGACTCCTTCATCCTTCTCCAGCGTGAGGCCGCCCTCAGACCCACTGGAGCTCTGACCTTTGACCTCCTGACCCTAACCATTTTAGTCTTGTTGCATCTTTAAATGCAAATCCATCCAAACTGTAGCCGAGCAAAAGAAGCTGGAAGTTGTTCTATGAATGATGTTGTTGAAGGAGCTTGGAAAGAAAAGCGTCTGGACTTCTTTAAGTTGCTTGAAGAGGGACATGGACGTCTTAACGCCCACTCACATCCTGGGACATTTGATCACAGGAAATCACATGATAGCGTGGGGCTAGATCTCACAATGGGTTCACCCAAGACACGAGTAGTTCTTTATGTTTCTCGTGCACGGGAGAGACCTGGACCAATGCCGTTCCTTCGCTTGACCACAGTCGCTCTCGTCCGTTCCCTCGTAACACTGTTCTTTTATTGAGGTTACATGAATATACATAGGTTCATTAACATACACGTGAACAAAGGTACCAGTCTGTATGTTATGTAGGTGTGTGTGTGTGTGTGTGTGTGTGTGTGTGTGTGTGTGTGTGTGTGTGTGTGTGTGTGTGTGTGTGTGTGTGTGTGACCCCATAAACGACTTCCCTAAACCTGCTGGTCTGGAAGTCCAGCAGTTCATCTAAACAAAAGGCACTTAGACTAAAACAGACATCCTACCACAAAACAATAAGAAGGTAGCACCTCTCCCATGATCCCAGGACGTGGGTGTGAATGCCAGAACACTCTGGAGTCACACAAAGTCTTTAAAGACTACTATCATTACACAATTGGTTCTACACCTCTGAGCATATATGGTTAGATATTCCCCAATAACAATGACAATGATAAAATATAAATCCAACAATGGTTTTCAGGGTTTTTATCGTTAACTTCGTTTCCCTGGGTCTTTTCCCGTGTTGTAGTCGTGTGTCTTATTTTGAAAGAAATGTTTACGCGTTACCATAGCGACCAGAGAGCATTAAGGGTGCAGACAGGTGCATCCAACCAACATTTTATTTTCCCTTATTTGATTTATGGACCTAACTGTATGAACTGGACTTTGGCTTTAATGCTGCTCCTCTTCATCATTGCTGTGTTGCATTTCCATCATTCTGCTGCTGGATTCACTGCAGGCTTTAACAAACACTCCTTTGGGTCCAGGCCCAGCCACGTGTTTGTAAGCTGCTGTGCTCCTCACAAATAAAGCCTGAAGCAGCTCAGACTGTTAGAAGCAGCACTGAGCCCTGTTACAGTTATAGTGTTAGAGCAGCGGCTGCAGCCTACAGCATTTAAACTAGCTGACAGTAAACACATCAGTCCAGATGTTACCACATTACTTTGTGATGCTGAGAGTTAAAGGAGACTGGCTGATTAAAATCCCATTCCTTACATCACCGTCCTCTGCTCTGACTGCTTTCATTTAATCACAATCAGAATACTTTTTTGATCCCCAGGGGAAATTATTTAGGTTACAGTGCTGCAGCACAAACAGGAACAAAGACACAACACACTAAGTAAGAACTAGCACAACATACACAATATATACATGCATACATATGAGTCACTTATAAGTAACATGTGAGTGCTGGGGTCTATGACAGCAGGCAGGTCTGTATTTATGTCCAGGCTGACATGAACAGCTAGTAGTTCAGGGTTCAACACTCAGGAAAGTGTGTGACCTTCCACACTGACAGAAGATGCTAAACATGACTTTAAACTGTTGTTTGTTAAAGCCTCACAGATCTGAGAGCAGGGCTCAGTGGGTACATGAGCCTTTATACATGAAGGCTTTCTGTTTCCAGGAGAGGAAACATGTGATCCAGCTGTGTTTGGTCACATGGATCTGCTCTGCATGGATCACCTGACTAAAACATGTTGTTATTATTGTTCTTACAGTCTTAAATCGGTACATCAGGCGGGTCACATGACACCCGGGGGTGACAGCAACATCTTTCCTCTTTAGAAAGCTGCTCTCTGTCCCAGGAGCTGTTGTCACAGTAACAGCAGGAACAGGAAGTCACATGCTCTCTGCTCTGTGATTGGCTGCTTCTTATCTCAGCTTCCTGCAGAGGGTGGGGTCTGCTGATAACGCACACCAACAGAAGTGTGACTTTCACTTCCTGTTTATTGCTGTTGTTCTTAAAGCTCTCAGGCGATGCTGCAGCGCCCCCTGCTGACACAAACTCCTCCCTCTGTCTCAGAGGTCACAGGTCAGCCTGCTGCAGAGGGTCTGCCTGTTCATGGACTTCCTGTTACAGAGACGGGTCTCAGCGTCAACACTGGTTTCTGATTGGACGGTGTGGAAAATGTTACGAGTTCAAAATATTGGGGATGGAGACAAGAGAAAAACCACAATAACAACACTGGTCCGGTCGGGTTGAGTCAAACGATGATTTTAATGATCACACACGTGGGAGATGGACACTGATGCAGACAGCCTCTGATCTCAAAATGGTGGAGCATTGCTCAAACTCTTATAGCCTCTGGTGCCTCCACCTTATCATAAAAGCCTAAACATTCACATGCTTTCTCTCACACAGCGCCTAAGCTACGACCTTGGCTCCCTGTTTATCTGCTCCTGCTGAGATGGGGCAGAAAACTCCAGCATGTTCTCTTCTAATCAGACAAATAAGGCGATGACTTTCTGCAAACAGTATTTCTTATAACTCAGCAGTATAATGCATCATAAAACAATATCATTCATTCACAATAAATCAGAAGTTTAATATAATGCACATCAGTTTAACTAATGCAATAGTTATCAGCTTCTTCTAATTCAGGAGAATAATGCAAACTAAAACTACATAATAATTCACAATCTTTAATTAGGGGTATAACATGGCATAAAATAATATTATAATCTAACAAAACCCAGCTTCCTCCAGCCGAGTGATGTGTGGATTCATCACTCTCTGTGGATCAGTGTAAGTCTGTGTGTGGGTCAGCTGCAGGACTTGTTTGACCTTTGACCCTGGCAGACAGAGCTGGTTACTGCTGTGTGACTCCTGCCGTCGCTCCACTTTAAATTTTACTTAAAATAAGTCCTGACATGGCCCCGCCCCCTCTGACCTGCTGCTCCTGGATGTGCTGAGGACACAGCGGAGGCTCAGAGGGGGCGGGGCTTTTCCCGTGGCGGTAACCAAACTGCATTAGGTCACTGCACTGCCAGTGTTTAACCACACCTCTTCTGACTGACCTTTGACCTCTGACATGTTGATTCGATCCTTATTTAATGACGTCTTTTATCTAGTGATTTAATTCTGTGTATTTATATGTGATGGTGTTCCTGAGTTCAGCCTCAGCTGATATCCACAGACGCTCCTATTGGCTGGTTTTAAAAACACATTTTTCCATTAAAGAGACTCTTTTAAAAACACGTCTGCCTGAAATTCACATTTCATTTATTTTGGGGGATTTTAACAGAGAGATAGAACTTTATGAATCCCTCATGTTTATCCTCCAGGAAATCCAGTTTGTAGCAGCAGAACACCGACAAACTTTTACACAGCACAGAATTAGGATATCAAATAAAGGGGAATAAGAGAATATGAATATAAGCATAAATATGTACATATATACACAGACCTCACACAGAGACAGCAGCTACACTGTGTGTGGATGTGATCCACAGTCACAGCTGTGGGTTTCAGTCAGTGTGTCTCTAACTTCATGGTCACATTTCAAAGCTTATTGGAGCCAGAAGATGTTCAAGTAAAAGATTTATTGCTGTACTCGTCTACCAGGATAACAGGAGGTTCATAAAGCTGTGTAATACTTCAGCTTTACATCATGCAGTAGTAGTTTATTAAACCCCCCAAAATATGACTATCCAGAGTTGGGACCAGGAAGCAGAGTTGCAGTCTTACACGCCTCTCTGCAGCTTCTCTCCTCCTGCTACCCCCCAAAAACCCATCTCCATAGAGACTGTGTCAGCTTCCAAACAGACAAAAACAAACTAAAAACCAGCAACAAACAACTTAAACATAAACAATCACAAAGAAAGAACAATACAGTATCCACATCTGAACCAAAGAGTAAAACAGTGAAATGTGGATTATTAAACATTAGGTCTCTCTCCTCCAAGTCTCTGTTAGTACATGTTAGTAAAAACATTTCTGCATTTTACCCATATTTTATTTTTAACTCAAAATCAAAGATTCCAGATTCTCCTACATGTTGGTTTTGAATCAGATAGGACGACAGATTTCAGGTGGCCCTGTGTCTTTCTCTATTACATTTGCCACTGTGTAACTCAAAGTTATTTAAGGACTAGTTTATTTCAATGGATGAGTTTACTGACTGACGCGCAGAAGAAATAGTTCTTTATGGAGCCTAGATGGTGTGAATGATGAGACCAAAGACTGCAATATCTTGTACCAAAAATATATTGAATAAATGGAGGAAAGGGGAAATGGAACAAAATAATTAACACAACACACAACATAAATGCCCACAATTAAATAATAAATCAATGCTGTGATCTTTCTGTGCAAAAGTCCTTTTTGGTCCTCTTCTTTTTAAAGTTCACTTTTAAGGTATTCCTCCTTAGAGTCCAGCTTCATACAAATGGGGAAATATGTCCGTAATCCAAAGACGGCTAAGTGGGGGAAAGAGGGGAAACAAAGAATGGTCCTACCGGCTCGCCACTTCAATATGAAGAAGATTAATTCAAAGGGAGGGAACAAAACCTGACCTGTAGGTCAGAAAAACGTCCATTAGCACATCAAGTTCGATTCAGTTTACCGGTAAACAAATATATTTTTCTGCAAGCCTATGTAACAATGCAAATCATCATCAACCAATGTACAACAGTTAAATTATTAATTATCTTGGCTACGTAGCTTAATCTATACATTCCAGTAGCGTTCGCTACAAACAATACAAAAACAACAATAAAGGAAAACAGCTGTCTAACAGACAGCATAGCCGAATTCAAGGCAACACATAACAATAATCATTCAATCGCACTTTGTTTCAAAGTAAGCCCATTAAAGTGCTTAAGTAAATAAAAGTGTTCAAAAACAGCGGTTTTTGAGCCGGAGTTCTGCTCGTGGTGGGAACGCCGCCGCACAAAGTCATTTTTTAATCGCGAAAACGATCGGCTGGTTACTGACAACCAAAAGGTTGTTTTTGGTAGATATTAAAGATCATGGGTGGGCGGGGCAAATGGAGCAGTTTTCTACAGTCGAGTAAAATTCCAGGAAAGAGCTGGGTGTGGCTTTCCTTTAAATCACATGATCAACAGCTTTAAGATGGAGGCAACTCGCTCAGTGTTTCCTGTTTCATTCTTAGACTGTGGCGATGGTAAGTAGCAGCTTTTCACTTGTTACCTGGCATCTTTTCAGCCACCAATGATAGTCATTGTATGTTATCAACATTTCACTAACTATGTTTTCTCTCATGTTTAAAATAGGCCGACCAAGAGCAAAATAGGTATGTCTGCAGACTCTGCTGTAGCCAAAGTTATCAGATCTCCTGTGTCTTTAAATCCCTAACTGCTCGATCATTATCATTTTAGAAGACAACAATTTCTCAAAGGAGGTTCAAAACTAATGCCTACAAGATTACCAAGAGGAGGGTTCGGGGCTCTTACATGACTCCGGGAAGTCAACACTTGGTGGATGAGGTGTGTTACCTTTGACACTTTTAAGACAGTCCTGTTTATCACTACTAACAATAAGCAAATATGTTTTCACTCAACAGATCCTTCACAGCATGTTGTTTCTGGGCAAAATCAACAACATCCCCTTTTCTCCAGAAGAAATCTTCCCTAATCCTTTTGTGTTGGGTTTGTTAATGAGAAGATATCCCAGGCCTTTAAAGTTGTATTCGACTCAGCTTCCCAGGCGAAGTCCCTTCTCCTGTGTGCTCGACATGGTAAGATAACTCTTCTCACATTTTCAGTCAATCTGACAAACTTCCAGTTTTTAGGAAAGTATAATGCAAAGTGCTTTTTTACTGAGAAATCCAAAGAAAATCCATACTGTACCTTATACTTCAACATATGCTTCTAGCTATACTTCTCCACCAAACACAGAGACTGCAGGAGAGCTGGAGACTTGCTTCAGAATTTGTTAGTTCTAAATAATGTCTAACAGACTCATTATTGGAGATGCTTACAGTCTTCAAGGCGTATATGATGCTGTCACTGTGTAGCTGCTGGATCTGTTAAGCTCAAAGACTCTAAATTCAGCGTGTTTTGACAGCCCGGCATAGCAAAATAGAAAAAAAAAGGTCAATTAGCAAATTTAATTATAAATTAGTGAGAACAAAGATGGATTTTTGCTTATTGATTTAAAATTAAATAGATTTTTGTGACTTGTTTCACCCCCTATCTTAAAATGTCTAAACCAAAAGCATCCAATGGTCCTGCATAGTTAAATAAGTCAAGCAGCGAAACAAACATGTTGATCAACTTTCTATGAAAAACAACTATATAATCAGGTGCAACACTTTGACCAGATCTGTAACTGTTTTCAGATCGTCCTGCAAAATAACTCAGAGAATGAAGAGCAAATAAAGCAGAGTCTGCAAGATCTCCTCACAGACTTGGACTTAGAAGAGAATAATAAAAAAACAGCTTTCGTCTCGTCCACCATCTGCATTTCTCAAAAATCCCAAACCAACAAATCAGAAAGGTACTGCGGAGTCTCCATGTCCACCAAAGGTCCTAACGCTGGGAAAATTATGATTGCTGCCTCCTGTCTTAGCAAATGGCATAAATATGTATCTGGTGCGGTGATGACCTATTATCCAAACACAGTCCAGAAAGATTACTTTGATGGAACAATTGAAGTACCTGGAAATATCAGGTGTGAGGCTTTTTGTCTCCGTGATGGTGCCAGAATGAAGCCTTGCAGATCATGTAAGAATTTGTTTGGCTTGAACACAGAAGACCTCAGAGAGTGGCCATATGGTAACTGTGCTGAAGCTGAGAGCCTGAGCAATTTGCTTGAAAATGAGAGAGAAGTTGAAACACATGTGGATGAATACTCAGCTGAAAAGGATAACAGGCAGAGAGCTGAGGATGAGGTTGGTAGGGTTCTTAGAACCGTGTTGCAAAGGATTCGGTTTAACTGGACAGGTGAATTTTACAACCCAGAACAAGAGTGAGATTTCATGAAATCATTTGCATTCATCATTCTGATAAATCAAAGATTCTCTGCTCTGACAGCATCTGTGTGGATTTTCTGTAATCACAGAGACGTGTATAAGCATGTTTACTTTCCATCTCCATGTAATTGTCACATTTAATAATTCAAACTGGCTTCTATGGGTTTTTGTTTGTTTGCTTACATATCTAGTGTTTAATGCAATATGAAGCATTATCAGACAGCATTTATTGGGAAGAATCCCATGTTTATACTGGTCTGTACCCAGGGTACACAGAAAATAAAAACACATGTTTTCTTATTATGATCCCAACTATAATTTACTTAAGCAAAAGCACTACATGTGTAGTTATAATATTTATAGCAGTTACTGTTGAGCTTTAAATTTATCATCTTAAATGTTTATATGCTGATTATATTGCTTTATATAAGAAAGGCCTAACTCTGAGTACACTCTGTGCCAAAAAGTGCTGACAGGAAACTGCATGCTTTTGCAGAAACGTGCTTTTGCAGCTAGAAAGTGAAGCTGATATATATCAGTTTTAATTAGTTTTTACCAACTGCTTGCTAGGGCAATCCCACGAGTTTGGTGTTTTTGTATTGAACATGATTCCAAGTGCTTTCTATAACACATAGCAGAGGTGCCACAACAGAGACTGAGAAGAGGACAGGAAGAGACAGTGAAAGAGATGCACTCCTTCGCCATTCATGTTAAAGCGTTGCATAGCTTTAATTTTAGAGAGTGTTGCATAACTGTAGTCATTTTTCTACCACAGGTGAAGCCAAGAATTGTGAAGCTCTCTTTTGGCCAAATACCAGAATCTGTAAGAAGAAGAAAAAACAAACAATCAAATAGGTCATTATTAAGAGGACAACAATCTCTTGATGATTATCCACAGTGTCTTTGATAACTCTGAGATACAAACTGTCAAGGATATACACATCCCAGCAAACAATAGCTGTGTTTGACTAAAGCGATTAATAACAAGGACAGAGCTACAATCACTACAGTCAAACATAAAGGGCTTAATCCTGAATCCAAGTCTGAGCTGTGATTCCGTTGGTGCTGAAAGCTGCTCAGATCCTGAAGCTGCACGTTTTGTCTCTCTCTAACCAAACCAGCAGCAAAAGAAGACACATTTCGCTTGACATAAACATTGTCATGAATTCCCTCTTACTTTTGCTGGTTTGCTTCCACCACCATTAAAACACACACAGAAAAACAACACAGCACAGCTCTCTGCCTCTCTCAGTGTACTTTAAGAACACCGTTTCCCATCTCAAATCTCTGTTTTTGGCATTATTCGCTTGCTTGTTATGAAGCAGTCTACCGTCGTTTACAGCCATTTTTTTTTAATGACTTCCGACAAGACAGCCTCATTTCTGCTGTTCAATACCAAATTTTATTTATTTTTTTCAAATTAAGTGAAACTGCAAAATGCTCTGCTGTGTCTCTATTAAAACCTCTTATTAAAACCTCTGAATCACTTCAGCAGCATCAGCCAATGTACATTTGTTGAGTCGTGGTTCTCGTCTGCTTTTGTTCTACTGCAGAATAATATTTTTAAGGTTATCTACTGTAAAAAGCTAGGCCAGGAAAATCTGCTTCATGGTTTTGTGTTTTATCCTCAGTTACTTTGACACAAAAGCATCTGCTGTGATGCTCACACCTCTGATGAAGTTTCACAAGTGTCAGTACTGATAAATGATCAGAATTATAATGTTTCTGACTCTCTGAGTAAGAATTAAATGGAATCTAATTGGGACCTTGTGAATTGGAATTGAACAGGTTCTAGAAATCAGTGATGATACTCAGCTCCAATACCCACCTATGATATTAGGCTTACGAACGCTGACTGGGTTTCATTTACCAGCTTTTTATGTTCTTCCTGCAGTTTCCTCCCCACATCACTCATCTTAACTTTTTTCCAGTCCTCCTCAGTCTAAACAGAACACACAACAATACAAAGAAAAGCTCAGGTGATTGATCTCTAACACTAGGCATCCCCAGTCTTATTCTTAGCAGTCTAACTTCTCACCATATCTTTGAAGGCCTCTCCATTGTAGTAGCGCTTGGATGCTGGATACTCTATCGTTTTGTCACATAGTTCCAGGAAACTGGAAGCCACCAGATGCAGCTCCTCTCCGTCATAGCCGTACAGCTTTTTGTCCTCACACGTCATCAGCACAAGCTCGTCACATGGACATGAGGTGCCCTTTACCACACCAATAACCTGCATTTTTACAATCTCGGGAAGGTAGAATTTTCCCCAGGCGTTAACTTCATCATCATCCCCGTTGTATTTGGTGTTCTCAAGCTCTTCTATCCACAGGTCAGCACCACTTGGCTTCTTCAGGTGAACGCACATGCTTTTGTTTTTGGAAACAAAATCTTTCACCCATTTCAGGTACTTTTCACCTGGAAAGAAGCAGACAAGGAAATATGGATGAATGTAGAAGTGTTGGAAAAGACAAATAGCAAGGTTATCCTACAGCAGTTTGTGAAAATGTTGTATCTTGAAATAAGCAGGCAAAATGAGGATCTCACTTATCTCATATGTTCTGACTACTGACTTTCTTCAGTTAAAGGACAAAAAAAGGGCACACTGGAGGCTGACAGAGTGTGCAATGGTGGGAATCATTTTGCAGAACTCACTAAAGTTTGTTTCTCCTGGAACAAGCTTTTTACACTTCGGCAAATGAAAATACTGTGTTAAACTAAAAAAGAGCACCAGACCAAGGTCTACAGTACTAACAGAAAAGCATGCCGTTACCTGTTGCCTGTCGACACAGCTGCTGATCTTCCTCACCAAAAAAATGAGGATCCCTGAAAGGAATAGAAAGGTTATGTTAAAATGAATGACTGTCACGGTGATCATGGGAAGCTCCAAAATATCACAACAATAGCTACGAAATCACAAAATGCAGTGTGATGTCTGTAAGCACCAAACATGACATCTCTGCAAATTCATCTTGAAATATGTAGGTACCTCACACGTACAGCTGCAGCCATCTCAGCCATTTATCACTGTGGCTGCCAAGTGGCTGCCACTTCACAAGCGCATGGCACAACATAGAAGAGCCACCTCCACAGGACAAGACTCAGCAGTCCATCTGCATCTTAAGGATAAAGGACACTCTTTCGAGGATGCTAATGTTCACATTTTGGACAGAGAGGACAGATGGTTTGAAAGAGGAGTGAAAGAAGCATCTATGTCCACTGTGAGCAACCATCTTTGAACAGAGGCGGGGTTTACGACACCAACTCTCTGCCATCTATAATCCAGTTTTGAGATCCTTCCCAGACGCCTTAACGCCCACTCACATCCTGGGCCATCTGACCTCAGGAATTCGCATGATAAGGTGGGGCCAGGTTTCACAATGAACTCACCCGAAACTCTGGCTGATTGTGACCCACGCCCAGTTTCACACCTTGGCTCAGGTGATTAGAGGATCATCAGGGGGTCCTTTTGTCCCTCTGTGGGGGGTTACTCCCACTAGGTTTATATCTGGGACTCTCCACCATTTGACCTTAGAACTGAAGAAGCTTCTCGGATGAGAGGTGAAACGTCTTCAAGTAACTTAAAGAAGTCCAGACGCTTTTCTTTGCAAGCTCCTTTGACTACGATGACCTGGATGACTGAGAACCTTCACAGACATAAGGTGAATGTGACAAACAAAGCGCCTTCTTGTTCTCTGTGATAATGTAAAGTTATTAATGAAAAAACAAACGAGTAAAAAACGGACTGGAAACATGTCTTCAATCAAAACTCGACAAAAACAAAGAAACAGCCTCACTTCTCTGCGACGCTCCCTAAAAATGACGTTACGTGTTACGTACCAGAGATTTCTATACAGCCCTTTATCAAGCCAAGAGAAAGTGACGCAAAACCCTCCAACTAATAACGACTAGCAGAGAGGCTCAGCTGAGTGTAGTTACCTGGTTTGCAGACGCATACAGACGTTTCCTGTCCTCTCGGACGCAGCTGTGATAGAACATGTGGTGCATTACCGCCACCAACTGGCTTGGAGTGAGGACCGGAAATCGCTCATGCCAAATCAAAAAAAAAAAAAAACATAAAGAAAGATTAAGTGAAGAGATAAATGAATACATTAAATCAAGAAGAAAAAAACCCACCACCGGACATATACATCCTCATATCCTTCTGTACAAATGAGTTTGTTTTAGAAACTGAAAAAAGCCACAAAACCTTCACATCTAGAAATCCTTTGCAGTAAAACTTGTTTTTTGGCAGGTTCCACAGGTTTTGAATCAGTTTTCTTCTTTATTCCTGATAATTTTGACAATGAAAAAGAACATGTTCTATAGGGCTTTGGAGTTGACGTCACGCCGCAATGCATTGTGGGAGCGCGGCACCATTTTCGAGGTCTACGAATCAAAACAAACACACTGTGTTGGAACGACGATTACAAGATGCTTAAAAGCAGCTCAAAAGAGAACGGACTGTATAGAGACCGATTGCGTCCAGAGGCGCAGCGGCAGTACTTGCAGAAAATAGCGTGCAGTGGAAATGTGGACCCGTATGAAATACGGCCGTGGAGTAGAAACCCTGAAGACGTAGCCTGACATATTTTCGTACCTTATCTGTGGAGTCAGCGCGTACAAGTCGTCATTCAAACAAAGGTAAGTCAGCTCGAGTACTGCGTGTGAAATGCGTTTGATTTCCCTGCAAACATTCACATTAGTGCAGCATAAATTCATTCATGAGGGGAAATTACAGTGAGAACATGTGGAGGCTGTTAGAGGGAGAAGATAGTGAGTTCAGTGCAGGGCTGTGCAGAGAGGTTTAAAGGGGCGGGTGCTCAAAGTTAAAAAGGGGCACATTGAACCAGGCTGAATAACAACAACACACATTCATCAAGAATCTAATATGGGAAGGGCAGGGCTGTGTTGGTCTGAGACTGTAGACATTAAAAAGTCCACAGGAGAGATGGTAGCTGATTAAACAAGTGTCATGAGATAATAACAAAATGCAAAGATTGGTGACAGCGCTTGGAACCATAAGGCAACAAAAAACTATGTATGTAAAAAAAAAAAAAAAAAAAAAAAAAAAAAAAAAATATATATATATATATATATATATATATATATATATATATATATATATATATATATATATATATGTATATATATATATGTATATATATATATATATATATGTATATATATATGTATATATATATATATATATATATATATATATATATATATATATATATATGTATATATATATGTATATATATATATATATATGTATATATATATATATATATACACATATATATATACATATATATATATAAGATCAAAGTAGCACGGAGGGAGGTTAGCCAACTAACGGAGTTGCAGAAAGGTGCGACAAATAAGGTGCCTAAGAAATACAGCAAGCTGTCCATACCTGAGGCCTTGGAAACTGCCAAGCAAAGACTCACAGCCTTGGCCAGCCGCTTGAGGAGGTACACCAGAGAGATAGAAGGCAGGAGAATAAACCAGCTGTTCTCCACAGAACCAGCAAAGGTGTACTCTCAGTGGCAAGGGAACAATAAGAGAACAGCACCACCAAGGCTGGAGACGGAGCAATACTGGAAGAGCATATGGGAGAAGGATGCAACCCATAACGGCAATGCTCAGTGGCTAGTGGATCTGAGGGCAGACCACAGCGACCTCCCTGAACAGGGTCCAGTAACCATCACAGTGGCAGATATCCAAGAAAGGGTCTCCAGTATGAAGAGTTGGACAGCACCAGGGCCCGACATGGTTCACGCCTACTGGCTGAAGAAGCTGACTGCACTCCACGAGCGTCTGGCAGCACAAATGAACCAGCTGCTAGTTAACGAGAGACACCCGGAATGGCTAACTGAAGGCCGGACGGTCCTGATCCCCAAGGACCCCAAGAAGGGACCGGTCCCCTCCAACTACCGACCAATAACCTGCCTCAGTACTACATGGAAGCTCCTGTCAGGCATCATATCGGCTAAGATGAACAGACACATGGGTCAATACATGAGCGGGACACAGAAAGGAATTGGCAAGAATACCAGAGGTGCAAAACACCAGCTACTGGTAGACAGAACAATCAGCCGAGACTGCAAGACCAGACTGACCAACCTGTGCACTGCCTGGATTGATTACAAGAAGGCCTATGACTCAATGCCCCACAGCTGGATACTGGAATGCCTAGAATTGTACAAGATCAATGGGACCCTAAGAGCCTTCATCAGGAACTCAATGGGGATGTGGCGTACAACACTAGAGGCCAACTCCAAGCCCATAGCACAAGTTACCATCAAGTGCGGGATCTACCAAGGAGATGCTCTGTCCCCACTGCTGTTCTGCATAGGCCTGAACCCCCTCAGTGAGATCATTAACAAGACTGGCTACGGATACCGACTACGGAACGGAGCAGTTGTCAGCCACCTCCTGTACATGGATGACATCAAGCTGTATGCCAAGAGTGAACGAGACATCGATTCACTGATCCACACTACCAGGCTATACAGCAATGACATTGGAATGTCGTTCGGACTGGAGAAGTGTAGTCGGATGGTAACAAGAGAGGGAAGGTAGTCAGAACAGAGGGGATTGAACTACCAGAAGGCAACATTGCAGACATAGAGGACAGTTACAAGTACCTGGGGATCCCGCAGGCAAATGGGAACCATGAAGAGGCCGCTAGAAAGGCTGCAACCACCAAGTACCTGCAGAGGGTCAGGCAAGTCCTGAGGAGTCAGCTGAATGGTAAGAACAAGATCCGGGCCATCAACACATACGCCCTGCCCGTGATCAGGTACCCTGCTGGGGTAATAGGCTGGCCAAAGGAGGAGATAGAAGCCACTGACATAAAGACAAGAAAGCTCCTGACCATGCATGGAGGGTTTCACCCCAAGTCCAGCACCCTGAGGCTGTACGCTAAGCGGAAGGAAGGGGGCCGGGGACTGGTGAGTGTCAGCACCACAGTCCAGGATGAGACAAGGAACATCCAAGAATACATTGGGAAGATGGCCCCAACTGACCGAGTGCTCAGTGAATACCTCAGGCAGCAGAAACCCAAGAAAGAGGAGGGAGACGAGGAACCATCATGGAAGGACAGGCCCCTGCACGGTATGTACCACCAGCAGATAGAGGAGGTGGCTGATATCCAGAAATCCTACCAGTGGCTGGACAAAGCTGGACTGAAAGACAGCACAGAGGCACTAATCATGGCAGCACAAGAACAAGCTCTGAGTACAAGATCCATAGAGGCTGGGGTCTATCACACCAGGCAAGACCCCAGGTGCAGGCTGTGTAAAGATGCCCCAGAGACAATCCAGCACATAACAGCAGGGTGCAAGATGCTAGCAGGCAAGGCATACATGGAACGCCATAACCAAGTGGCCGGCATAGTGTACAGGAACATCTGTGCCGAGTATAACCTAGAAGTCCCGAGGTCAAAATGGGAGATGCCCCCAAGGGTGGTGGAGAATGACCGAGCTAAGATCCTGTGGGACTTCCAGATACAGACGGACAAAATGGTGGTGGCTAACCAACCGGACATAGTGGTGGTAGACAAACAGAAGAAGACGGCCGTAGTGATCGATGTAGCGGTTCCGAATGACAGCAATATCAGGAAGAAGGAACACGAGAAGCTGGAGAAATACCAAGGGCTCAGAGAAGAGCTCGAGAGGATGTGGAGGGTGAAGGTAACGGTGGTCCCCGTGGTAATCGGAGCACTAGGTGCGGTGACTCCCAAGCTAGGCGAGTGGCTCCAGCAGATCCCGGGAATAACATCGGAGATCTCTGTCCAGAAGAGCGCAGTCCTGGGAACAGCTAAGATACTGCGCAGGACCCTCAAGCTCCCAGGCCTCTGGTAGAGGACCCGAGCTTGAAGGATAAACCGCCCGCAGGGGCGTGCTGGGTGTAGTACATATATATATATATATATATATATATATATATATATATATATATATATATATATATATATATATACATATACATACAGTGGGGCAAAAAAGTATTTAGTCAGCCAGCGATTGTGCAAGTTCCCCCACTTAAAATGATGACAGAGGTCAGTAATTTGCACCAGAGGTACACTTCAACTGTGAGAGACAGAATGTGAAAAAAAAAATCCATGAATTCACATGGTAGGATTTGTAAAGAATTTATCCGTAAATCAGGGTGGAAAATAAGTATTTGGTCACCTCAAACATGGAAAATCTCTGGCTCTCACAGACCTGTAACGTCTTCTGTAAGAAGCTTTTCTGTCCCCCACTCGTTACCTGTATGAATGGCACCTGTTTGAACTCATCATCTGTATAAAAGACACCTGTCCACAGCCTCAAACAGTCAGACTCCAAACGCCGCCATGGCCAAGACCAAAGAGCTTTCGAAGGACACCAGGAAAAGTATTGTAGACCTGCACCAGACTGGGAAGAGTGAATCTACAATAGGCAAGCAGCTTGGTGTGAAAAAATCAACTGTGGGAGCAATCATCAGAAAATGGAAGACATACAAGACCACTGATAATCTCCCTCGATCTGGGGCTCCACGCAAGATCTCATCCCGTGGGGTCAAAATGATCATGAGAACGGTGAGCAAAGATCCCAGAACCACACGGAGGGACCTGGTGAATGACCTGCAGAGAGCTGGGACCAAAGTAACAAAGGTCACCATCAGTAACACACTACAACGGCAGGGAATCAAATCCCGCAGTGCCAGACGTGTTCCGCTGCTGAAGCCAGTGCATGTCCAGGCCCGTCTGAAGTTTGCCAGAGAGCACATGGATGATACAGCAGAGGATTGGGAGAATGTCATGTGGTCAGATGAAACCAAAGTAGAACTTTTTGGTATAAACTCAACTCGTCGTGTTTGGAGGACGAAGAATACTGAGCTGCATCCCAAGAACACCATACCTACTGTGAAGCATGGGGGTGGAAACATCATGCTATGGGGCTGTTTTTCTGCCAAGGGGACAGGACGACTGATCCGTGTTAAGGACAGAATGAATGGGGCCATGTATCGTGAGATTTTGAGCCAAAACCTCCTTCCATCAGTGAGAACTTTGAAGATGAAACGCGGCTGGGTCTTCCAACATGACAATGATCCAAAACACACCGCCCGGGCAACAAAGGAGTGGCTCCGTAAGAAGCATTTGAAAGTCCTGGAGTGGCCTAGCCAGTCTCCAGACCTCAACCCCATAGAAAATCTGTGGCGGGAGTTGAAAGTCCGTGTTGCTCGGCGACAGCCCCAAAACATCACTGCTCTCGAGAAGATCTGCATGGAGGAATGGGCCAAAATACCAGCTACTGTGTGTGCAAACCTGGTAAAGACCTATAGTAAACGTTTGACCTCTGTTATTGCCAACAAAGGTTATGTTACAAAGTATTGAGTTGTATTTTTGTTATTGACCAAATACTTATTTTCCACCCTGATTTACCAATAAATTCTTTACAAATCCTACCATGTGGATTCATGGATTTTTTTTTTTCACATTCTGTCTCTCACAGTTGAAGTGTACCTCTGGTGCAAATTACTGACCTCTGTGCAAGTTCCCCCACCTAAAATGATGACAATCGGTGGCTGACTAAATACTTTTTTGCCCCACTGTATATATCAGCAATCAATCAGAAAATCATTGGTTCATATTACAATTAAATATGAACAGGCTCCTTAGATGTAAGCAGTTCAGATCTGATGTCATTTACATTCTTCACACAGCACATTCGTCCAGGCTGACAGGTAAACATAGAACTAATCTCAGGTAACATGACTCATAGTAGAGATCCAGTAAGAAAGATTGCAGGCTCTAATATTATTACCACACAATCCAAGGACACACCAACAGCTCAGATTTGTAGAACTATTTAAACAAATGTCTTCTGAATATTCAATTCAGGTTCACAGTGGGGGGGGGGTTCGAGGAATTTTTTAAATAAAGTCTGCAACACAGAAAGAGCTGTGATCAAGCTATTTATTACTGCGCCAACACACATCAAACATCACAGTTCAGTCATGTCAGCGCTGCCACAGAGGTCGTGCTCCTCCTCCTTTATGCATTCCAAGGAAGAGGGAGGAAGTTACAAACTGATCCTACCACACTTCACGTGTCTCGCTATGAAACCTAACGCATCAATGGTTGTGCTGTTTTGTGCCCTTGGCCTTATCAGCACCTGTAAAGGGAGTTGTTTTCTCAAACTGCTGAAGTAAGTTCATCTAGTTTTAGCAACTTTCACTGAACAGTAACAGTGTCACAACTAAGCATATGCATAAGCACTTAAACACTTTAAATGAGAATAACAGAACATTTCTATTACAGAGGCTGGAACCTGTCCCAGTAGTAGGTAGAGCACACCTGGACAGGTCACCAGTCTGTCAGAGGACTAACACAGAGACAGACATCAGAGTAACAAATCTATTTAAAATTAATGTAAGTTTGCTGCAGCTGTATGTATGAACATGTGTTTCTGTGCTCACAGTCCACCTCTCAGGAACCTGCAGTTCACTTTAAGTCTACTTTAAACAGACCTCACAAAAGGCTGATGTGGCTGGATCAGTAGTCTGATTTGAGTACGATACCTTTGGCCAGGGATTCATCTGGTGCATCGCTTCACTGCAGTCTTACGTATTTTCCCCACACCTGAATAAAAAAATACTGATATATACAAATAACAGCTTCAGCTGATGCAGCCTGACTCAATCCTAGATGTTCAGCACACAGAGACACAGAGGTGCCGTTTAAAGTTTAGTGTTAACCTGAGTCACTGATCATTTGCAGTATTACAGAGTCTGGCAGTCTTTGCATGATGTCCACGTCACTGTAAGTTTCTAGCTGACTTCACTGCAATTTCAATTTCAATTTCTGCTGTTCACAAACGCTGTCCATCTAATCTGACTGAGCTGGAGCTGTTTTGCAAAGAAGAATGGGCAAAGATTTCAGTCTGTAGATGTGCAAAGCTGGCAGAGACAGACCCTAAAAGACTGGCAGCTGGAACTGCAGCAAAAGGTGGTTCTACAAAGTATTGACTCAGGGGCTGAATAATTACGCACACCCCACTTTGCAGTTATTTATTTGTAAAAAATGTTTGGAATCATGTATGATTTTCGTTCCACTTCTCACGTGTGCACCACTTTGTGTTGGTCTTTCACCTGGAAGTCCAATAACATTGATTCATGTTTGTGGCTGTAATGTGACAAAATGTGGGAAAGTTCAAGGGGGCCGAATACTTTTGAAAGCCACTGTATATGTAGACACAGGACTACAAGTAGAAGATCAGACATGAAAGTGGAGATAACACAGAAGACCTGCAGCAAAGGTCAGAGGTCAGACTGGGCCCCTGGATTCAACAATGAGCCAATGATCATCAAGCAGTGACTAAAGCAGAGCCCTGACGTTCTGACATTCATCACACAGTCAGAACAAATGTCTGCTGATGACTTCATCTCATGAAACGACTGATAGATGTCAGTTCATTGATCAGCTGAGCTGCTGATCTTCATCGTCACAGAAACATTCAGCTTGTTTCAATCAGTAAATAACTCCCACTACTCCCAGTTTGAACTGTTCCCACTCAAAATGCTGTGAGAACAATGATCATTGTAGAACTTCACAAACATCACGTGTTGTTTTCCACATGTAAGATCAGCAAACACACAGAAACTTCCTGTTGCCACACACGGCCTCTAAAATCTCTTCCACGCTTTCTGTCTGAAGTCCACTCTCTGTGTCGGATCCACAGGAAACAACAAGATCTTATTAACATGGTTTTCAATGTGTCTCCTTCCAAAAAGTCCAACCAATGAACAAATGTGTGTATTTGTGGAGGCCGAACAAAAGCATGACACATTTCTCTGTTTCTATAAACTGGAGTCAAACACAAACATGAAGAGTTTCACTGACAGACTCCAAAATGCCCCCACAGTGGATCAAAGGGAAATCCTACAGTGTGGCCAGAGACTCTTAATGGCTCCAACATCAACACATCCACAATGTTGGATCCAGTTCTGCCTCACAGAGTTACTAAGACACACCCTCTGCAGCATCACAACAGCTCCACCTGCTTCACCTGCCTCCTCAGCATCTGTACACCTGAAGAGAAAAGAAAGGCTCCAACAGCTCAAATCTACAAAGGATTCATGAAGTTTCATCCAACAATAACATGTTTGCCTTCCACAGTGTGCTGTTAGACACCACTGTACCTCTGCCATTTCAAAAAGAGCAGCTTGGGAACATTTTGGCTCCAAACACTTTGTGTTTAAGTTCTTTGTTTTCTTTGTGAAGCCGACAACATCTGGAGCTTTGTGACTCATAGAAACATCATTTTGTTCTTTAGATGACAGCAGATTGGGACTGAATAATCAATCACTATCAAACCAATAAAGACAAACATGCTGATTTTACAGGAACTTTGTTGGAGAAGCTGCAAAGACATGAAACTGGTGGAGATCCCAAACCAGTTGATAGTGCTGGTTATTCCAAATAAAGCTGTTTCCCTTTGAGATGAAATGACTTTCTGTCCTGATATATAATAAAGATGTTGTTGTTTTTGAGCCCCTGTATTAAAAGTAGTTTAAAGTCAGCTTGAGTTTGATGTCTTTATGTCAAAGCTGCTCATGATGTTGAGCTGCTGATGGAATAAAAACAATATAAAAGCATGTAGTCCAGACTTAAATGTAGCCTGTTGTTAGCTGAGGTCCACACACAGTGTTTGACAGTGTAAAGTGTGTGAAAGGGCTGCTGGTGGAGCTCACTAGGATGAGCAGGTGACCACGAGGTGGAGAGCAGCTGGCCTGGCTTTGACCCGGGCCACGCCCCCTTTCTCTCTGCTTTGCTGTCACTTATCTTCACTGCTCTGTCCAATAAAGCTGAAAAAGGCCCCGAATCAAAGAAATCTGCTGCAGCCTCTGAAACGTCTTCTGTTTCCTTCCCGACGGCTTTTTCACCGTCAGCCCATCAGACAGTCCAGCAGCATTTATGATGATGTCATGATGTTGAAGAGGCTGCTACGGTGGCCTCCCATGACCCCCAGCCTCATCACAGCTGAGATGCAGACATTTGAAAACATTCAGCAGACAACTGAATAACAGTCCAACACAACAGTCTGTGTGCAGACACACACTGACCTTTCATATAGTCAAACACAGCTGGTTGAGTCATTTCTCTGTGAGTCTAAAGTGAATCTAGTATTTGAAAGTCCACTTCCTGTATTTGTTGTTGAAGACTTCTTCAGCTTCTTCTCAAGGACATCAGCTGCTTGTTTGGCAGCAGAGGCAGTTAAGAAGCTTCCTGAAAAACACTGAACAGTGAGTTCACTGTGGCATATGACAGATTCAGCTTTCTGTGTGCAAATGTGTCTGTGTCGACCTTTCAAATGCTGTTGAATCCAAAACATCAGCGGCTCCTCGGCTGCTCGCTTCATGCACTTCTGTCTGTGTGACAGTCCAATGACATCACAGCTGTTTCCAGCCCCAGTGTCTCAGGACTGGACACCTTTAAACATGTCGAGGATCAAACAGCGTCCAGCTAAACACACATGAAACTATCAGAGCTGACAATCATTCCAATAACATCTAATGGTTCATGTATGTAGACACAGGACTACAAGGAAATGGCTCTCAGCATCTGGCTGTGGGAACACATGAGTCCCTGTTTGTGTTCAGATTGTGTGCATGTTTTAGACGTGTGTCACATGTAGAAACACAACAATCCCACAATGACACACAGATGTGTTTGACACAGCTGTGCAGCTGTAAGTTGTTTCTAATGATTCATTGAAGCTCTTCTAACATTCTGGAGACGATCAGTACATGAATCTGTTCAACACGACAACAATTTGACTTCAGTGTGAACGTTTGCATTAAATAACCTTCTTCATCCAGCTGACAGCATCTTCATCCTACGATGTGAACAGTTCCTCCTGTTGATGACAAACCTCTGACAGGATCTGCTTGAGGAGCTTTTTCATGTGCAGCTCTCTGAGCTCAGGGCTGAGCTGCTGTTTCATCTTTAAGAGCTGCTGCCTCCTCGCCGGACTTGTTCTCCTCTTCTTCTGCTAATGACACCATTTCTGCTTCATATAAAATTCAATAAAGATGCTGACATGTATCTGTAGCAACAACATCATTGAATCTAGAACAACTGGAGCCAAACCAGTGGCTCTGCTGGGATCACTGGTGAGCCAACACTTCCTTGTTGATGCAGATTTCAGGGCTTCCTTTTGCTCCTCCGTTATAACTGTTCTCTCTTCTCAACACATGATGACACAAAGGAATCAGCAGTGACAAAGATGATGCTGAAGAGAAGCACACACTTCACACATATAACAGACCAGTGCAGTTACACACACCTCTGCTCGACATCAGGCCTCAAACAAAGACACAAAACACTAACTTGACTCTAAACAGAAGAAACGAGCAGCTGTTTCTGTTCTGTGCTTATTTATATTTGACACACATGCTTCTCTTTGTGCAAACACACATCGCACTATAAGGGTAACCTCGCACACAATGATTGGACAGCACAGTGATGATGCTGGGAGATCCTATACGCAGCAACACAGAAACACTGAGAACTTTAAACAATGATGGAAAGTGTTATAAATGACTTGTTGGCCTCTGATCTGTCACAAACAGCTGAAACGTGTCTCTCATGAGTCACATGAAGGTTTTTGACAGAAAGGACAAAAAGTAGCTGCAGTCAGTTTGTGTCATTTTTATATTTATTCATCTGGGAGAAAAATCTGAGGGACATTAAAATGTGTTTTCAACAGAGACAAGAACATGAATATAACAGAACAGGTAAATGAACATGTTTCAAGTAAACAGCTGGACTGATCAGGTCCAAACACAGAGTGATAAACTTGTCAAACAGCTGTCATATCTTTATATAGAAGCTCTTTATAAATGCTGCTCACTGCAGTCTGTTTACTAATAATGTCAAAGTGTTAGAAACACAGAAACATCAGAATGGTCTTTGTTCACAGAAACCTGTCTGGGATCCTTTGTTGTTCTTTTGATGCAGAGTTACATTATAAATATAAAGAGTTATTTCAGAGTCTCATCAGTTTTCCTGCATGTCTTTATTTAACACATCAGCAGGGCTGAAGCTCTCATGTTAAACACACACTGATCTATGGACACGTTCATGTGTTTCTAACAGAACCAGGCTGTTATCAGCCTGCACTAACATTATGTCACACACACTGAATGTAACAGTGACAGTTTACATCATCACACAATCAGCTGTGATTGTTTCACTGTCATCAAACGAGTCAACAGGAAGTAGAATCAATAGAAACCAATCATTTACTGACAGCATGTCTGATGGAAATAAGTGCAGATTATGTATGAAGTCTAACTGCACACAGTAACTGTGTTACAATAAGGACTTAACAGCGCCCTCTGCTGGAGTGTTTCAGTACTGCGTTAACTAGAATACACCACCTCCTCCTCACACCACCTGCTACAGCTCTACTCTTCTATGACTACAGTCATCCACAGCACTGATGTGAGGTCACATGGTTCATATGTAAGGAGCACAGCTGACCTCAGGTCAGTTTAATGACTGTGAGCAGCAGCTGTGTTATTGTCACTGTGACAGGGAGACACTCTCAGACACAGCGCTCATGTCAGCTTGTTCTCATGCAGGAGGATCAGGAGCTCCATGTTTGTCTTTCTGTTTGAATCATGATGTGTTTGTGCCATCAGAGTCTGTCATGAGTACTCAGGGTTTCACAGCAGCTCTTCTGGATGCTGACGAGGACTCCAACCTCATGTTTCACCTCTCTGAGCTTCTGATGTCTGTGAACACTCGTGTTTCTTCTCTGGGCTCATCTGGACAAAAACACCTTTCTGTGTTTGGCTGCAGCCTCATTCTGACTGACAGGAAGTGTGTTATCCATGAGCTGCACTTCTGTGAGGAAGTTTCCTGCTGTGTTTCCTGTCTGTGGACAAACACGAGTGTTCCAGCTGAGGACTTGGTTCCTTCCACCTGTCCATACAGGACATCACGCTGTCTGCAGCTCTGTAAATGCAGCTCCAGGTCCTTCCACGTGCTGCTCTGTATTTGTGCAGTTTGTAGTGTGTCCTGGGAAACGTAGCACACATGGTGTTCTTCTGCTGTTTCCTCCTTTCACTGAGTGTGAAACACTGACGCTGTGCTGTTGTTCACAGAGGGGAGCTGATTCTAGCTGCAGCTGGACTCTGTCATCTAACTGAATGTGTTGGTGCTGATCACGGGGCTCTGAGGGGGGAGCAGCAGGAGGACTCTGGATGCTGACGTCAGTGTATCTGTGGAAGCTCCCACAGCGTGTCTGTCATTCAATATTGTGCTGTATATTGTATCTATGCAAAGATGAACAGACTGTGTGTTCACTGGTCTCTGTGCTGCAGCTCTGATGTCATCATCACTCCCTCCTCCACCCTCAGCAGTCCCAGCATGCTGCTGTGGTGCACCCCACCCTCACTCTACACCTGAGCCACAGACCACACCCTCCACCTCAATATACACCACAGTTTTCTCTGCTGTGGAAATGAGATCAGGAGGAAATCATCATTATTATTATTTAATAAACGCTCACATTAATGTGGGCTTATTTGTTTCATATTAGAAACATTAGTTGAGTGTTTTTAGTATAAAATGGTCAAAGTCCCTCTTTTTGCTCCTCCCCTCACCTGTGGATGGGCGGTGCTGTTACCGTGGTGACAGCTTGGATGTGTTTCAGTCCTGCCTGGTTATCACTGCAGGAATCTTTCACATTTATTACAGGTAATAACTCTGATTTTTCTGTGTATTATGAACCAAATGTATCCTGATACACACAGAGATGGATGAGCAGAGGTCACATGATGAAAGAACAAACATGGAGTCTTTGATTTATTTAGATATTTATTGATGAATGCAAACAAACCTGACACTGAACCATCGTCCAGCAGAACAAACCTGATCACATGACCTGCTGACCCAAACAGTGAAAAGCTCCATGGCAACAACAACAAACAGCCTCACATATGTTAACAGAGGCTGTTAGAAGCACAGAGTCTTTACAGTCTTTCTCCTGTTTGGACACAGATCTCTGCACATCTTCATCACAGTTACTCACAGACGTGCAGAGTGTGTGGATATCAAAGCTAAGTTTCCACCATGTTTGTAGTCTGTACTGGGACTCATGGAGCATCTCTCTATGAGCACTCAGTGCTTTAAACAGTGAGTCCCAGTTTAACCAGCAGCCTTCACACCACACATCACACAGACATGGAAACTTCAAACCTCAGACTGAAGACACCATCAGAAATAAACAGATTGTGATGAAGATGAAGAACTGGACCAGTTTGCTGTGGTTTCTTCTGTTCCTGTCAGAAATAAGAGTCTGGCAGCACTTTGCTCTCCTTCCACATGTTTAAGGAGGAAGTGAAGAAGAGCGAGTGAGTCGTCTTCCTCTGTGGGCCCAACATCAGGCAGCAGCCACGTATTTTTAAAAACCCAGCACACTGCTTCAGAAACACTGAGTCAGGTGACCAGAGTCATGTGATCAGTCAGGTCTTCACTCAGGACGTCACTGCTTCAGGACCTGATTCAGAGGTTTATAAGGACGTGGATCATTGGTGCTGATGTTGTGTGAGAGCTGGTGAACCATGGGGAACATAAATAACAACCAGGCCATCAGCAGTTCTACCCCCAGCTCTAACACCTACATAATACACTATACATATAGTTATTGTTAAGGTTCAAATATTGAGGAAGGAGAGTACAAACAACCAGGTCCAGAAGAGCTTGGTCAAACAATTGATTTTAATGAACACAGGCGTGGGGGGGACCAGCGCCGTACGCAGACAGCGCTGATCTCCGACTAATCAAAGCATAAACAGATATTTTATACCATCGGGGTTTGGATTTAATGACGCCCCTTCAACGTCACACAGATACATACATACATATGTCAAATCAAAACCACAATGACTTTTAACACAGTTTGAAAAGAACATTATCTCTATCTTCATGGCAGATGTTTCCTGTCAACCTTTTGACTGCCGCTTCTCCAAAACCACAGACCATGCTCTGCAGTAAGATACGACTTCTGCACGCCCGCAGTTGCAAGCAAACATGATTAACCTCTCACCTGTAACTGAATGTATCTACTATGTGTGTGTGTGTCACGACCTCACTTGGCACTCTGTGTCACCTCTCACCTACTAACGCTCGCAGTCAAACAGAGGCCACTCTCACATGTGTTAGCAGTTTACTAAAACTATATATGTAGTATATTGAATAAATGTTTTAATCAAGAACCTCTACTAGAAGCTTAATAAAAGAATATAAAAGTATAAAAGAGAATAATGAACAACCTGGTTATTCAAATAGCATCATCCAAACAGCTCCTCAGAATAAGCTGCACTTACACTCTGCTTTTAGTTTCACTTTTGCAAAAGCACGCTCTGCAAACCTGCAGTTTCCTGTCAAGACTTTGCACAGAGTGTCCTCAGAATCAACAGAATCAGCCCATACACACTTAAGATTATAACAAGCATTCAAAAGCATTTAAGATCATAGATTCAACTCAACAGTTTAAAGTGGTTATAACTGCACCTGTAGTAAAGGCTAATTGGGTACCAAAATGTTTAAACATCTGAATGCAATATCAATGCTGTAGATTATATTATTAATGCAATGGTAATGATGATGATTATTAACAGTAGCAACAAAATAATTTCCCTGATCTCCACATTATATAGGTTATAGTATGTTATATATAAACGTAGCTGAAGCAGTTTCATTTGTAGCTTCACGCTGCACTTCACATGTTTGTCCACCAGATGGCAGCACAGAGGCCTGTGTTGGAAAGCTTTGAGTAATGAAGCGTTTTCAATCCAAGCTTCAGAAAGCTTCATGTGGTCATCAAGGAAGCAACCAGGAAATATCTGCTGTGTGTAAAAACAGCAACACAAGAATCCAGGATGAAGACAAGAAACTCAAAGCTCACAAAACAGGTGGAGCTAATTTTGTGACGTGTTTCTGTAAAAACACCACAGAAGTGAATCATCAAAGTTTCCATGTGAGCTGATGATGCTGCTGCAGAGTTTCTGTGAACCTCCTGTGACCCCGCCTCCTCATACAGAGACATCTGATTGCTCTTCAAACTGCATCACGTGGACACATGTGATTGTGTGTTGTAGTATTGATCCCAATGCTGGTATCAGTCCTGGATCAATAACACTGGATGGATGCGTTCAGCATGGAGCCCCTGAGCTGTGTTACAGACAAACATGGAAACTGACAGGTCTGTGTCATTCACAGTCTGTAACACTTCTAAACAACAGAGGCTGACCCAAGTGCCTCAGAGCCAGGCACGCTCACATCACAGCTCTCTAAATAAGCCAGTTTCAAAATAAGAGCTGAAAGCTGTGTTTGCTTGTGTTAGCTTATTATTGTGGAGACTAACATTCAGTGATCATGTGTTCAGACTCATAATGATTACTCTCAGAAATCCTGATCTTTGTATTTACTGTGTGTTGGATCAATAACTGAGATTCATGGTATCACACAGCTGTGCTGCTGCTGATGTCAGCACATCTGGAACAATACGAGGTATCTGCTACCAGACTGAGCAGGACGTGAGACCTGTGGACTGTTTAAAGCTGTCCCTCCACAGCTCACTCAGACCTGATCCACACCTCAGTGATATTCTCTGACTTCCTCAGTAGAGACATAAACCATTCAGATCTGGGACCATCAGCTGACTGATGATGTCACACAGACTGTGTTTTTCAGGAACAGTGATTCTGATGTGAGCCTGCTAGCTGACAGCAGACCTGATGAAAGCACATGTTCACATCTGTGAGGACAGACTGGACTCTTTGACTGCACCTTGGTTCTCCTCAGAGGTCTGTACAGGAGCATGTCCACCCCCACTGAAGATCTCAGTCACTGTGAAACATAGAAAGCTGCTTGTGTGGCCTCTGCCTCACATGTAGATACAGCTACAGGTTTCTCTGTCAGTCAGACTGAAACAGTGTCCTGATGCTGCATCATTCAGCTCTGTGCCCCAGTCAGCATCACTGGGAGCTACCAGTGTTTCTGCCCTTTTCCTGTAACACTACACTCAGCACAGGCTCAGCTGGTATCCAGTGTTGGACTTTGGCTTCAGCTGCTGTGATAGATCCTCTAACATAGATCAGCTCTGCTACATGTTGTTAGATAAGTGCAGCTGCTGTCATGTCCTGATGTTTCTCTGGCTCAGCAGCTTCTCCATCAGAGGTTCACATGGAGCTGATCCAGTATCTCCAGTAACTGTGTTCTGTGCCTCACTGGTTCATCCTTCTGTCTGTGTGACGTCAGTCAGATGTTGAAGTTAAACTCTGTAATCTTCACTGTGTCACAGAGTTCAGTGAGTCCCGTTATTCACAGTATCAATCAGATCATCAGAGAACAGCTGATCAGCAATCAGTGGTGCCAACAGCGCCTCCTGTGGTGAGAGGATGCAATAATGCAATGTAGCATTTTTCCACTCAACACTTGCAGTCATGGAAACTGTCTGTTGGATCTGTGTGACGTTGCTTTCTTGGTTAGAGTTCCTCACAAATGTCCAGATGATTCTTCTAATGAGGCGTCGACCATGTTTGCAGCTCTTTGGAAGAAAACGTCGCCCTTTGCCATCCTTACTTTTCTTTGACTTCTTCAAATGCAGCTGAACTCCAGCTGGTATTTTCTTGGACTTTGCAGCTGTTTCTGGTCATCAGTTCATTCCTGCAAACCTCTGAAGCTGAACAACAATGATGCTGCATTGCTGGCTGATCCCAAAAGGTTGATTCTGTTCATCTGGACGT
>NC_137424.1:8927151-8947151 GCF_964374335.1 Astatotilapia calliptera | reverse complement strand
GACAATGTGATGTCTATTGTTGTGAAATGCATCAACCAAATCAGATCCAGGGGCTTAAAGCACCGAAGGTTCTGAGCTTTTTTAGAGGAAATGGAGTCAGAATATGGGGATGTGCTCGACTTCACTGAGGTACGTTGGCTCAGCAGGGGAAATGTATTAAAGAGACTTTTTGAGTTGAGAGCAGAAGTGAAGCCTTCATGGAGAAGGATGGAGTTAGTGTTCCTGTGCTAACTGATCCCAAATGGCTCATGGACTCAGCTTTTCTTGTTGATATGACACATGAGCTTAATGTACTGAACAAGACGTTACAAGGCCAGGGGCAACTTGTCAGTGCTGCCTATGACAACGTGAGAGCATTCTCCACAAAACTGGCGCTCTGGAAAGCTCAGCTCTCTCAGACAAACCTTTGCCATTTCCCAGCATGCAAAGCACTCGTGGATGCAGGTACACCATTCAGTGCTGACGAGTATGTTGATGTCATTTTGAGGCTACAGGAGGAATTTGATCACAGATTTGCTGACTTCAAGACACACAGAGCCACCTTTCACATTTTTGCGGACCCCTTCTCCTTTGATGTGCAAGATGCCCCTTCTGTGCTTCAAATGGAGCTCATTGAGCTGCAGTGCAACTCTGAACTCAAAGCAAAGTTCAGGGAGGTGAGTGGAAAAGCAGACAAGCTTGGACAATTTTTGAGAGACTTGAGCCCTAGTTTCCCTCGGCTTTCCCGAATGTTCAAGCGGACCATGTGCCTTTTTGGTAGCACATACTTGTGCCAAAAGCTCTTCTCCACTTTGAACTTCAATAAGTCCAAGTACAGGTCCAGACTTACAGATGATCATCTTCAAGACATACTGAGGGTCGCAACTGCTTCCTTCCTCCCTTTTTTAACCATGCCTTTATTGTGGAAAACCTTTCCTTATAACAATATGAGCAGCTAATGCTAATTTGATGTGAATTAGCATTATATTAGTGAGGAGTTAATGTTAAGTAGGCTACCATTAGCAGCTAAAGCTAATTTGAGGTGAATAAGCATTAGTAGCTTATGCTAATACCCTTTTCTCTTGTGTTATAATGTTGTGAGACGTTAATGCTAAATAGGCTTCCATGAGTGACTCCTTTCCCTTGCATTATAAAGATGTAAAGAGTTTATGCTAAGTAAGCTGCCATTAGCAGCTAATGCTAATACTGTTTTCCCTTTCTTTATACAACTTGAGCAGCCATTGCTAAGTAGGCCACTTTTCTCTGCTAAGGATTTGTGTGACCATGATGGAAACTCTGATAAGCTAATGCTGCTAAGCTAATGCTGTTTATGGGCCCTGTTAGAATCAATATTTCAATCTCATTCTGTTGTTTGAGAACAATAACAGAAAAATGTGCACTTCAGAACAAATTTATTGTGAATTCAGCTGTGAATGTACAGTTTGTCATTATTTAAGCTTCCATTTCCAAATGTTAGCTGACACTTTATTAGGTACACTGGCATCTATATCAGGTACACCTGTGACCTAAATGTTCCTGCAAACAGACTCCTTGGAGACCCCTACATAAATATCCATGAACTATCCAGCTAGACTAGTGTGTCTGTCCCTGAAAATATTCCTGCATGTGTGATTGTTCATGTCTCATCTGCAGGAAACAAACAGGAAGTGAGTGAAAGACACAGGAAATGTTTCCAGCTCTTCCTCCTCTATCAGATTTTCTCTCCATACCTGAGAGTGTCCAGTCTCCAGCCTGGATCCTTCAGTCCAGCCGAGAGCAGCTTCATTCCTGAAGGATCTGGATGATTGTAGCTCAGGTCCAGCTCTCTCAGATGGGAGGGGTTGGAGCTCAGAGCGGAGGCCAGAGAAGTACAGCCTTCCTCTGTGATCAGACAGCCTGACAGACTGCAGACACACAAAACAACAATCTATCTGTCAACAATCGTTTTCTCTTTGTCACAATAACATCTATCCATCCATTGTAACTTTATTTATAAGTGACAATACCCAACAGACAACAACAGTCATCTGAAGCTGTTTAACAGTGTAAGGTAACCGCCTCCACTGTGAGCAGCACCTGGTGATGGTGGGAAGAAGAACTCCCTTTGACACAAAGATCCTCCCAGTGAAAACAGGCTCCAGGAGGAGCATCTACCATGACTGGTGTCAGGGTGAGGGGAAAGAGAAGAGATGAGCTCAGAGAGACAAGAACAAAACAGAGAGACAAAAGTTAAGGACATGCAGTAGTGACATATAAAAGCATCAGGAGTGAAAAGAGGGGAGAAGAAAGCAGAGCATCATGGGAAGTCCACCAACAGCCTGAGCCTATAGCAGCATAACTAAGGGATGGTTCAGGGTCACCTGATCCAGCTCGAACTATAAGTTTTATCAAAAAGGAAAGTTTGAAGCTGATCTTCAAAGTAGAGAGGGTGTCTGTCTCCTGAACTCAAACTGGGAGCTGCTTCCACACCCAGTCCAACATAGCCAGGCTTTCTTTGCTGCTTTGACAAAACCTCAAATCCCAGTCAGAGATGATGAGCATCATCACAGTGATGATCATTTCTCTGTAACCCAGGCTTTCTGCTTCAGGATCTGTGCACGCTCACAGAACAAGGAGACCTTTAAACATCATTTCACTAACTGGATGGACTGAGCTCAGCCTACAGATGAACTGGTGCCAGAGATCATAAAGAACATCAAACAGTCAAATTCAACACTTTAGATGGAAATATGAGATTAATGCTGCAGACAATCATGAAGCTGCTGAATTCATGAACATCAAGAATGCAGCGAGTGGTAAAATAAAGATTTGACCTCAGTGTGCTCAGTGTTCCTGTCTATTCCTAACATATTCCTAACATGATAGCTGCACTTTAGAGCTCTAAAACTGGAACTGACACATGTTTAAACTCTACATGTTACTCAGTACATTCAGTTCTGACACTCGCCCACAGTCCAACAAAGGAAACATGGAGATCACATCAGTTTGTCATCAAAGTCTAATTATTAGGGCAACTTAACCTGTTATTATCTCGTTAACTCATTAACTGATTAACGTCAGCAATTATTTTAATCACAGTTTTTAAAATCATGATTATTGTGAAAGTGCTCACTGGCTCTGAATATAACAGCCATGGGTCACAGGAGGGATGTTGATCAGTGCTGGCTTGAAATGGGCGTCATTATGCATCTCAGCCAATGGGAGCATTGAGGGTGGGCCTAATACTACTGCAGCGCTCACATGACCCAGGACAGAAAGAAAGGGGCGGGGACAAAAACATGGAGACAGGTACAGATCTTTGACATGTTCATTTTAAACTGTTCCAGGAGGCAGTGTTGATACAACTAAAGTTATCTGGAAGCAAAGTTGAGGTTTTTTATCGTCGCAGTACTTCATGTCTGAAGTATCACTTAAATGCATTACACGCTGTTGATGGCAGCAAATAAACCACCCACACAAACAGAGGTGGGAGGCTTGGGCAGACTACGTAGATTCAGCTTGTGGGAGGAGTCTAGATAAACCAAAGAAAGACAAGCTAACAAACGCCACAGTGAAGTGAGTAGCTACAAACTGCAGGCCGATTAGTGTTGTTGAAGAAGTCGGTCTGAGGAACGTTCTTAGGATCAACAAATGACGGCATGTATGAGCCTCAAGACGCACCATCACAAGAAGAACACATGAGCTGTAGAAAAAGGAGAGACTGAGAAAGCCACGGTGTTACAACATGAAACAGCTGTTGGTCTCTCTGGAGACTACTGGGCGTGGCTGGGTAACCATGGTTACCTGGGAGTTACAGAAACGTGCAGAACATGTGATTCATGTTGCACAGCAGTGGGACATTTGAAATACAGTCAGCACACTCAGTACAGATAGTGCATCAAATATGATGCTGCTGCCAGACGTCTGCCTTTGAACACGTCCCTGCATCGCGCACAACACCAAGGTTGCCATGGCGATCACAGCTGACAGGGACAAAGCGCACAGCTGGAAGCCTGCAGGTATATTTAACATGATGTATTTCTCAGTGTCCTGTCTGTGTGTGAGAGACAAACAGCCTCTGTATGTGTGTGTAAATACAGCATGAATATGTAGAGGACATGTTTGTGGATATAAGTAAATGAAAGCTCTGCGTCATTTGAATCTTCTTGTTTCTGTTGCAGGTCTGTGACTGAACTTCTGGGAGGAGAAACGTTGGTTTCATGCTCTGTGATTCTGTGTTTTGTCATCTCTCTCAGGTGATGGAGAGCTCAGGTGATGACCCCGCCTACGTGGTCAAATTCAAGTCTACATTCAGAACAGACCTGGAGACACGCAAGCAAAATGCCAACATTGTATATGTGAAAACTGCTGCTGGAGCCAGATTCAAGGAGCTCAAGTGTTTACCCAGATCTTACTGAACTCACTGCAGGAACAGAGGGTTGTTGGAGGGAAACCTGTGGAAGCAACAACATCCGAGCCACCAGAGAAGAAGTTGGCCCTGTTGGTGCTTCATCAGAGTGTGAACAGGAGGAAGACTCAGCTGAGAACAGTGTGGTGGATACAGAGCAGAGCCCACCATCAGTACAGAGGCCTGTCCATTAGAGTGCTGCTCCAACATGCAGCACATGTACTTGGCCACAGCTGCAACATCTGTACCTGTGAAAGCTTCTTCTCTGTTGCTGCTCATATTGTGCAGAAGAAGAGAGTTTCTTTATCATCAGAAAATGTCAATGAGCTTGTGAGTCTTAGCAGCTGGCTCGGTGCAGAGGAGGAAGAACATGTCAGTCAGAGGAAGATAAATGCAGTTCATGTTGTCAACTCAACCTGGACTGTTGAAAGAGTTTTTCTTTGTCTGGTTTCTGACTGAGATTCTCCAAAGGAAATCCAGCACAAACACACACTTCACACACTCAAAGTCCTGCACAGTAAATGAGCTGATGAGCGTTTGTGCTGCTGCCTGATAACAGAACAATAGTTCTGCTGCTTCCTGTTCTGCAAACACACATTTATAAATGTTCACTTGCTGTTGATCAAAGGTATGTTGGTGGCTCTGGACGCTGAGGGAACTTTGTAAAAAACTAGATCAAATGTTAACGTCCTGGCAGAGGCAAAGAACTTTGATTTGATATTTGATTAGATTCATGTTTCAGCTCAGACTGACAGAAATATTTGAACTGCTGCTGTGTTAAAGGGAACACTGCTGTTAGAAAGCACCTGATCTGTTTCTGCACACTGAATGTTGCACTTCTCATACTGCAGTACTATTAAAATAAGTACACAATGCACTACTTTTGAACTCATGATTGAATGTTGCTGTAACAAAGCCATTAATGTGATTCAAAGTGTTCATGGTTTCCCAGCACAACAAATGATTGCACAAGTGTGACTGATCCACTTTCTAATGTGTGTGTAGCCCACACTGTGTGTCACTGTGTCACAGGTGAGTCTGTGTGTCCAGGTTCTATGAGGACAACAGGATATAGTGACTGAGTCCAGCAGCTTAAAGTCTGACTCCATCCTCCATTTAAATAACTCACAGCAACAACTGAATAGCTTTGCCTTTGTGTAGCTGACACTTCATTTTAATGTCCTTCTATTCTGGTTCATCTGGTCTCAGTTTCTATAAGCACACAGGTTTCATCAGGGACTCTATGACCTCAGTAATCTTTGCTGGGCCTTAATGCTCTGAACAAAGCTGCACATCACAAGACTAAATAGAAATGAATCAGTCTTTCATTCTCACTGCTGTTTGACTTCAGCTCTCAATGTCCCACCATAACCCATGGAAAGAATTACTGTCCATCCAGGCTGCTGAACATGAAGCTGATGAAGGTGGAGTATTGTGAGGGCTGATGGAGATGATGATGAGGAATCCAGGAGCAGTGGGTGGATGGCAGCATCAGCATGAAGGATCAGTGTGAGAACACATCATCATCCACAAAGGAAACCAGTCTGAGTGTCTGACGCTCTTGTTAGAAAGACGCAGTCCCAGCAGTTAGCTTGTCTGCTAGTTAGCTGAGAGCTAGCTCACTTGTACATTGAATACCAAACTGTGTAAACCAGGGGTGTCAAACATATGGCCCGTGGGCCAAATCCAGCCCATGAGATAATTTCATATGTCAAATATTGATGAATTTTCAGGCTTGCTGATAATCAATGTGAGCACGGCTGAGGTTTTATTCTGATGAGCAAACCATGTGGCCAAACACTTTAAGAGACAGACTGGGATCATACCATTATGTGAAAGAAGACATGTCCCATAGACAGCAAGGGTGGTGGTAGAGACCAGTACACAGAGAAATGGGAGCTGTACTGAAATGCAAGCGTGTCAGGAAAGAGTGAAAAGGCAAAATGAGCAGCATCTGGCTGCATTTCAGTGATATTGGAGAGCACAAAGCTGAGTGCAACATTTATACAGGAGATGTACAGGAGACGCTGAGAGCAGAACTGATAAAATTAGGAGCTGGCTAAAGTGAGACCCATTTTTATTTCCACCCATTTTCCATTGTGGAGGACAAAAGGTTTCAAACTGGTCCAGGTCTTAAACCTCACGTGTTCTTCCTAATAGCAGTAAATGGATAAAAATAAGGCTTTTATGAAAACACTGAATAAAACTTGCTGCCTTTAAAAAGACTAAATGTACAGTTCAGTATTGAATCCTACATAAAATAAACTATATATAAAGTGTGTCTGAATGGCAGAGATGCAGAAATATGTGCATGTAGCACAGAGCCACGGCTCAGTGTCTGAATGAGTCTCACAGACCTGAATGTGCTGTTGAAGCCATTTATAATTATAACGTAATTCTTTACTCGTTTGATCTGCTCCTTACCACAAGCCACCAGACGTAGAAGGTTTTGGACTTTTAACTATATTTTCTGAAGTTTTACAACTTTTCTTACTGTTAAAAACCTCGTTATGGCCATTCATGCTGTACAAAGTAATTAGACATGTGTGGTATCTACAGAAACGTCAGAATCTCAGCTAAAAGTTCACAAAACCATCTCAACAACCACCAAACAGCTGAAACAGCAGGTGAACAGATTACACAAAAAAGATGTAAACACAAATCCCCCTGATCATCTGTTTTTTAAACATGAAGCGTCGTTTTGGACGTTCATTTACTGCTGGTTCAGTGAATTTTGGTTGGACAGTGATGAAACCTGCAGCCTCAGAATCTGTGAGAAGTCTGCTTTCAGCATAAGAGTACGTTGCCCTTCAAAGCACCTCCACTTCTCCTCTTATTAGAGGACTGCCTTATTATTAATCTGCTAATTCTGTCAGTTGATGAAAGAAAAATGCTTGATCTCACCTGAGAGTTTCCAGTGTACAGCGTGGACTCTTCAGTCCTTCAGACAGAAGCTTCACGCCTGAATCCTTCAGGTTACTGTTACTCAGGTCCAGCTGTCTCAGATTAGAGGTCTGAGAGCTGAGACCTGAGGCCAGAGCTTCACAGCTTCTCTCTGACAGGTCACAGTGACTCAGTCTGAAAAATAACAGATAAACAATTACAAAAATAAAACACTTATGTTGAAGTGTAATGAGATACTATTATATTTAGCAATATTTCATCTTGTTTTGTCAGGAAACTGAGCACTGATGCAGAGCAACATGTGGAGAGAATCAGAGGAGAAGAAGTGAAGAGAGAACAGCAGTAAAACAACACTGAATTGTTCAGTGTGCTTTTGATATCAACAGAATGTGTCAAACTTCTTTATTTTGTATTTGTTTTAGTAGAATTGATGATTATCACTTAGATAACAACCACAGGCCAGGTCTAAATTGCACTTTGGTGACAGTTACACCCAGAAATATTTCAGAAACGTGGACAATTTGTGCTCCATTGTATTCAGTATTGAACAAACTGAGTACCGATGACCACTTAATATTTTTGATATTTTATTTGAGTTGTTCCACCTGATCTGTGTTAACTAGAATAAACATTTAAAAGCTAAAGCTATGATCACATATGTACTTACAGAGCTTTGTTGGAGGTTTTGACCACTGGCAGCAGCCTCAGAAGAGCCTTTTTAAAGGCTCATGTTCTCACTTAGATCACTTTATAGCTGTATATCTCAAATTTCTGTAAAGTTATTTATTTCATATTCTGTATAGTTTTTCATATTTATATCCTGTTCATAGCCTGTACATAGCTTGTACTCACTACAGCCTGTACATACTTAGTTATAGAATATTCACAACATACTTCATACCGTGTACATTATAACATACCATAATAGACCCATTTCTGTAATATACTTACATATCTATACTATTGCTAATATATATTGTAATATATCTATATCACTAAAGCACTTCTGGATGGATGCAAACTGCATTTCGTTGCCCTGTACCTGTGCATGTGCAATGACAATAAAGTTGAATTCTATTCTAATTCTATTCTATTTATTTCTACTTACATTTCATTCTGGGAAAAATGGGGATTACTTTGAAAACAGGAACTATTTTCCCCAAAAATCAGCCCTGGATTAGTAAATCACTCCAACATGTTCTCAGGCAGAAGAAGCTGTCTTGTTATGAGGGAGAGAAGAAAAGCAGCTAAAATCAGGTGTAAAAGTAAAGCAGAGGATGAGCTGAATAAAGGACACTCAAGGCTGGCTTTTATGAAAACACTATCATTCCAAATAATTCTGGCTATAGATTTTGTTTGGGCAAACAAAGGTACTAATAATTGACATCAAAGAGAGACAAAATGGCAAAGATGAAGAAAGTCGAAGAAGATCTGGAAGAGATTAAGCATTCACTTAATTCGTTGACGTTGGAAATTGAAAAAGTAAATAAGCAACAAGGAATATTAATGTCGATGATGGAGCAAATCAAAGAACTAAAAGATCTGGTCAAGGAGAAAGATAAGACAATCCATTTTTTGGAAAGGAAGGTGGACGACCTAGAACAGCAGGCTCGACTCGAGGAAATGGTCATTACAGGTCTGGAAACTAAACACAGAACATATGCGAGAGTTACCGAATCTGGGACTGGTGCAAAACGAGGAGAGGACGTGCCCCCGATGGAGGAGCTACAATCGTTGGAACGGCAGGTTGTGGAATTCTTTTCGAGTAAAAATCTTCCCCTGCATAGTAACAATATATCTGCATGCTATACTCTTCCTAGAAGGCACAAAAATGCTCCTCCAGCAATTGTAGTGAGATTTGTTAATCGAAAACACAAAGTAGAATTGCTGAGACGGTCCAGCCTTTTGAAAGGAAGTGGAGTATATCTGAATGAACATCTTACAAAAAGAAATGCAGATATTGCAAGACAAGCTCGTATTTTACGGAAGGAGAAAAAGATTCAAGCAACCTGGACCAGGAACTGCAAAGTGATGATTAAACTGAATGGAACACCAGAAGAAGCCAAGGTTGTAACGATTAAGGAACTTGAGGAATTGGACAATTATACGTGATAATATGATTAAGATAGACAAATGGTTGCGACCAATTATGGCTATAACTAGTTTATTTTTGGCAAGGTCAAATGCTACTTCGGGAGGAAAAGGACAAAAGGAAATTGTAAAATTGGATATGGAAGATAACAAGATCAACGGACTTTAAAATATGTTGATAAATGAATGTGAGATTGCTTAGGATCTTTTCTTTCCTTTTTCAGTTTTTTTTTTTTTTTCTCCTTCTTTTCTCTTTTTTGTTTCCTTCTCTTTCTTATGAGGTAATAGATAGCGCTAGAATAATTTATGCATTATGTTTGACGACACAGATTATAAATCATATGATTTTGAAGTAGGTATTGACCCTGAAAGGAATGTGCTTAATACAATTAATGTCACATGTGATTATTTTACAGAGGAGCAATTCAGGGATAAGGTTGATATAGCCAATACATTTTCTTTAATTCATATTAACTGCAGAAGTCTTTATAGAAGTTTTGCTTCGATTGAAGATTTTCTGTATAGTCTGAGAGGCAAGTTTCAAATAATTGCTCTGTCTGAAACATGGTTAGATGAGAATAAGGGTTGTAATTTTTGTATTGAAGGATACGATTTGTACTTTGTGAATAGAATTAAGACAAAGGCAGGAGGGGTGGCACTTTTCGTTAATTGTGATTTGAAATGTAAAAAAGTTGAATGTATGTCTGTTGTTATGGATGATTTAATGGAGTCTGTGACAGTAGAATTGGATATAGAAAAGAGAAGTAATATAATTGTAACGTGTATATATAGGAAACCGGGATCACAGATTGAGTTATTTACAGAAGCAGTAGAAAATTTATTGAGTAAGGTTAAGGGAAATAAGACTGTATGTTTGTGTGGTGATTACAATATTGATCTTTGTAAAGTGACAAATGATAAGGCTTCGTCAGATTTTTTTGAATTATTATATGGTAAAGGATTTTATCCTTTAATTATAAAGCCGAGTAGAATAACGGAGAAATCAGAAACACTAATTGATCATATTTTTATTAATAGTTTGGAGAATAATATTGAAAGTGGCCTCATCATAAATGATATAAGCGATCATCTACCAGTCTTTTTTATTTTCGATTTAAATATGAAAAGAAAGAAAGAAGCTAGTTTTGTGAGTTATAGAAGGTTAAGAAATGATGAAGCAATTAATAGGTTTAGACAAGATCTCATGGAAACGGACTGGAAGGAGGTTTATGTTAATGAGGTCAACATTGCATACGGAGTATTTCTAAATATATATTTGGCCTTGTATGATAAACATTGTCCATTGATATCATTTAAGCATAAGAAAAAGAATATAAATAGGAAACCTTGGATAACTAAGGGTCTTGCAAATGCGTGTAAAAAGAAAAATAATTTATATAGGGAGTATATAATATATAGAACTAAAAACGCGGAAATGAAATATAAACTATATAAAAATAAGTTGGTATTAATATTGAGGAAAGCTAAGAAAGATTACTATAATAAAGTTTTTCAGGAAAACAAAAATAATATTAAGGGCATTTGGAATATTTTTAAAGAGGTATTGGGTAATAAGAACACACCCATAGCTCGGCCTAATTATTTTATTAATAATAATCAAGTTGTTAAAGATAAGACCGAAGTAGCAAACGAATTCAATTCTTTTTTTGTAAATGTTGGACCTACTTTAGCAAATCTAATCAGGAAAAATGATGATCCAGGAGATGAGGAAGCCTGGATAGGTGATAATAGAATGGTTAATTCCATATTCTTAGCCGATACTACCATAAAAGAAATAGTAGCAATCGTAAAAAATTGTAAAAATAAAAAATCTACTGATTGTGATGGTATAGACATGGTCATAATTAAAAAGACAATAGATTGTATAAGTACTCCTCTTTGTTATATTTTTAATCTTTCGCTACAGTCAGGAGTATTCCCTGACAGAATGAAAGTGGCAAAAGTAATACCATTATATAAATCAGGAGATAAGCATAGTTTTAACAATTATAGGCCAGTGTCTCTTTTATCACAGTTTTCAAAATTGCTAGAAAAACTCTTTGCACAAAGACTTGATAGTTTTATTGAAAAATATCAACTAATACATGAAAACCAATTTGGATTTCGTAAAAATAGGTCAACGGCATTAGCGTTGTTGACTTTTATTGAAGATATTTCATCTGCAACACATAATAATAAATACACAGTGGGAGTATTTGTTGATTTAAAAAAAGCTTTTGATACGATACAACATTCTATTTTGATTTCTAAATTGTATAACTATGGAGTGAGAGGAGTAGCATTGAATTGGTTAATGAGTTATTTAGAGAATAGGTTGCAATATGTTTATTATTTTGGCAATACTTCTGAAAGACTGAAGATTGTATGTGGTGTTCCTCAAGGTTCTATTTTGGGACCTAAACTCTTTAATTTATATATTAATGATATTTGTGACGTATCTAAAAGGTTAAATTCGATTTTATTTGCAGATGACACAAATTTTTATTGCTCTGGAGAGAATTTGAAAGACTTGGTTGAAATTATGACTTCTGAGATGTTAAGAATAAAAAAATGGTTTGATGTAAATAAATTATCTTTGAATCTGACAAAAACGAAATATATGATATTTGGCAATCGTGTAAAGGAGGATAAAGTCATTATGTTTATAGAGGAAGAATTGATTGAAAGAGTTACTGAATTTCGTTTTTTGGGTGTAATAGTGGATGAGAATTTGACATGGAAATCTCATATTGAACATATTAGAAAGAAAATGGTCAAAAGTATTTATATTTTGGGTAGTATAAGAGATTTATTAAATTATAAAACAATGCGTATTTTATATTTTTCTTTGTTTTTTTCATATATCAACTATTGTGTTGAAGTTTGGGGGAATACATATGAGAATACCATAAAACCTTTAAACCTATTACAGAAGAAAGTTATACGAATAATTCATAATGTTAAATATAGAGAACATACAAATAAATTATTTATAGAATCAAAATTATTAAAATTAGGAGATTTAGTGAAATTACGGACATTATTAATTATGTTTAAGGCTAAAAATAATATTTTGCCTTTTAAGTTACAAAGAGTATTTTTGATGTGTTCAAGGGGAGAAGAGAATAGAAGGAAATTTTATTTTAAACATCAGTTAGCCAGGACTACACAAAGATTAATGAGCACAACGGTTAGGGGTATAAGACTGTGGAATTCACTTCATTATAATTTAAAGAATTGTATAAATTTACAATGTTTTAAAAAGTGTTATATGTTTAAAACGATAACTCAGTATGAAGAATGCGAATGAATGTGATGTTGGTTTGGGATTCGACCGGAGAGAAAAGTCAATATTAGTTTGTTCCTGATTTTTGGTGCCCACCGGTGATATAAGTTCGATGGTAGATAGGGGGCAGGGTTTAATAAGAATATTTTCTTCTTCCTGCTCCTTTTCACACATGGTTGTTGTGTTTTGTTGATAGAAGATGTGGTTGTTTTGTTTGATTGTAGTACCAAGTGTGAAATAAATAAAAATGAAATGAAATGAAATGAAATGTTTGTAACTTTGGTCACCTCTGTATCATCCCTCAGATTCTTTCTGCACAGCTTTGAAACCATGACAGCACGAGTGATGCTGAGGAGACGTCCAGTTTAAACAGACCTTTATTCCTGGAACACAAACACATGAAGTGATGCTGCTAAAGAAGAACATTTAATCGCACTAATGAATCAAGCATCTGTATGTCTGTCAGTCTGTCAAAAGTTCCTCTGATCGACTTCAGACTTGGTGGGTATTTTGTTTTTGCAGCGGTCAAAGTCGATCAGCGTGTTGCTTTGTCTGCTGTAAATCTGCCTGTACAAAGGGAAACATGCATGTTTTAGATGCAAACTCACAACATGGCTGCATTTTTGTGATTATGTGTATTTTATATTGATTTATTCTATTATGTTTTGTATATGAATCTTTACAAGTGTGTCGATACAAAGGCTTGATTAAAACAAAGGTCTCAGCTGTGCTGTTAGGGATGCTCTCATATTTGTTTCAAATGTAATAAATCAAAGGATTTCAGGCTTTTCATCCTTTTTATTTGTTTGGTTCTAACAGCAGCTGGATAAAAACATGCAGGTGATGAATATAATTGTGTGATATTATGAGCATTGTGAATAAAGAAAGAGCAGAGATAGTAAAAAGGAAACAGGTGATGGACGTGAGATTTTCAGAACAAAAGCTCCTCAGTGAGACGATCACCTGGACACAAGGTCAGGCAGCTGGGACTCATCTAGAGAGCAAAATGGAAAAGTGATCTGTGCAGAACATCACTGTTGATTGCAATTATTTACATCAGACTTCTTCTCTGAGATAAGAGCACCATTTGTGGGAAAGATGACAGTATTTCCAGGCTGGATGCTGTTTGCAGGGAGAACTGAATGAAAGTCTCCTGCACCTCAGCGCTGAGGTCCACACCTGTGAACACAGATGAGGTCAATCTGCTGCAGCACGTAGAGCTTTACTGATCAGCAGGTTCAAAGGATTCAGCAGAGCGTAGAGTCAGAGCTAAATGCCACATCACCATAGAGTTTGTTAACAACAGCTTTCTTTGCCCTTTGTCTCGATGGACTGAATCAGGGATACTCGTCATACTTCACCTCAACCACGTCACTGAGAGACCCCAGCCTGACACAGCAGCAGAGATGATGAAAGCAGAAACAGCAAACAGATGCTTCAGTTGTGTTTCTCTCTGTGTGTGCGCTCACGCCCACTTGTGTGTGTGAACTTTCCACGTACCTCAGCTTGTTTCTCCAACATGAGCCATCAGGGCTGAAAAACATCACTAACACATGAATTCTTTCTCTTTTTGTTATCACCTGTGATCATGTGTCTCATGTTTCTGTCATTCACCAGTTCTTGTATAGTTACGTGTAACTAGACTTCTGTGGGACGTAAATGATTGTTTTGTATGCAGATCTGTACAAAGGATGTAAACACTTGATTACAAAGGAGATCTCAGCTGTGTTGTTGTGGATGGACTTCAACGTATTTGTTAAAAAAGAGAATAAAGCAAAGTGTTTTAGCTGTTTGGGAGTTTTTGTTTGATTCCATTCAGTTTTATTTCTATGGAGTCAAATAATAAGAAAGGCTCTAGAACAGCCCTGAGTTTGTCCAGGTGACACTCCTCTGAAGAACAAAGACAAAGAGGAAGAAGGGGATTCGTTTTCAAGTCTTGTTTCTTTCAAAATAAAAGCTGAAATGTTTTGGAAGCATGATAATATTTCAGCCAGGATGCCGTCTCCAAGGAGACCTGCACCTCAGCGCTGAGCTCCACATCACGCCCTGTGAAAGCACAGATATAAATCTGCTGCAGTGAGAAGAACTTTACCCAACACAAGTGTAGAAGTAGACATTTGACTTTACCTACAACCTGTTAACAACAAAGCTTTCATTGCCTCTGTTGTTGATGTCATGTAGGACTAATCATACTTCACATCAGCCATGCACACGTCAGAGGATCTCCAGGCTTTCAGTAATAAAGCCAAGCAGATGATGTGAACATAGCAATAGTAAAACATGCATCATAATCAGCTGTATGTGTCGACTATGTGGCACCTCAGTCTTGTTGGCATGAAGAAAAGTTGTGTAACATGTAGCATAAGGGCTGCAAAGACATCATGTAGACAGCAGTCGTCTGTTAGTCGTAACGTATCTCCTGTTAAAGAGTTAAATGTGCGTTGTCCATCTCTGTCCTCTCACAGCTCGCCGTACACCAACTCCAGCTGTGGTAACCATGGCTGTGCCCATCAACACGCTGAAGCTGAGACGCCACCCGTCACTATGGCGACTCCAATAGGGTTACCTGTCAGCTGTGGACGCATGAAAGGAAAACAGCAGAAACACAGACATGTTTACTGGAACATTTCCTATTGACAGCTTCATGGAAAAGTGGGTTTAAACACTTTTCTATGTTTTATTTTGTTTATTTATGGATTTATTGTGAAAGGAATTTCAAAGGTTTAATTTGACCTTTCCCCTGTTTTTCATACAGACTGGAGACGAATGGATGGTGCTTTCTTTGTTTGTCTAAAGATAATGAATAAAACTCTACACACATCTTAAACCACCCTCCTTTCTATATATTTTGTTATATAAATGGAAAGTATATAAGACACAAACTGAGCTTATATGATACTAAGGACCCTGGAGGTCAGTCCACCTTTATAATTCAGCACAGCCTGGAGTCTCTTAGTCAAGCTTGTTTGTGTTTTCTGTGAGGAAGTTTTCAGCAGCAGCTCTTTTCTTGGATGTTGGTTCCCTTTGTTTCCATCCTCTGTTAAGATGTTTCAGTAATGTTGAGGTCTGGGGAGGCCAATCCATGGCTGACGTCCTGTGATGCTGCATTAGCAGTTTGTTCATAGTGAAAAATGAAGCCACTGCCAATCAGACATTTGCACAGTGGATCAACTTCTGATGGTACTGTCCTGAGTTCCACACCTATAATATGTTTGCACAAACTGATGAATATGTGCAGCTGATTTTCAGTCCAGTTCCTGTGTGACAGACGCCAGTCTTTCTGCCTGTGTCCTTCCTTAACAATAGAGCCATCCTTCCACTGAGACTGTTTCTGATGAGGCTTCACTGAGCAGTAGATGGATCCCTCAGCTCATCTAATCGTCCTGTTTCTAACACATGACTGTCAGAAACTGTTAATCTGCTGCAGCTCTTTAACTCCTCCACTTCTTTTTTTGTAATCTCTTAGTTTCCTCATCTTTTAAGGTGGCACTGCACACCAGATCCAAAGTCAACATGCTGTTATATAATGGAGTTGAACCTGTAATGGAGTTTGATTTAAACCAATCAGCAATTAAGTGAATGATGATGAGCAAAGATGGTGGAGGTGGTGGATGAAGACCCGGACAGCTGTGGTTGGCTCCTCGTATAGAGCAGAGTGAGGTTGTGTTTGCACATTATTATAAAACCATGTTCACCATATATTTTAGCTGCAGACAATAACATGATTTCTTTGCTGTGGTGATTTTATTCCACTTTGGTAAAATGGAAAACCATCATTTCTTGCTGTAATTCACACATTATTCCAAGAGCCTCAACACAAGCCTTGTAGTCCGACCATATATAGACAAATCAATAGTTGTGTTTGTAACAGCTCATGAACATGAATCGTTCCACATTACTTTAAAATCATTGTAAACTAAACTGGAATAAATGAGTATTTATATATAGTTTTGTCTCAGCTGTTCATACACAGTGTTTCAGTTCTTATCAGAGTCCCACCGTCTCACTGTGGTGAACCTTTAGCTCTGTTGTAAGCGTGTTGTTAGACCAGGTTTCCCTCATTTAAAAATAATCTCTCATTAGAAATGGACATGATGTCTAAGACATAGAAATGCTTATTATGGGTTCACTTGATGTCACTGAAAAGATGCACATGGGTAACGTGCAGGCCATCCAGCTCCGAGGTTTATCTCCTCACCTCGAGTCTGCGACACTCTCTCCGTGTCCTCTCAGATAAGGGCGCGCACATTTCTGCACGATCTTCTAAATTACAAAGAGCGATTCACAAAACAGAAGCTCACAAAACACTCATCACAAACCAAAAATGGCTCCACTGAGCGTCAAACTGTCACCAGAATTTACTGATAATCTAAAGACTCACAGAACTCATTTTGTCTCATTGTGTGTGAGTTTGAGACATAAGTGCATGATCATAATACTGTGTAGTTAGATGAGACAGAGCTGATGCTTGCTCTTAATTATCCTCTTCATGTTTCCCGAGCCTCAGCAGTGGAAGCTACCATGGATAGAAAGACTATGACTCATCTTAAATCTCAAATCTTTGTCTCCAAAGAGCTGCTGATGTGTCCGATATGATCCACAAGCTTAAACTAGGATTATAAGTGTGTGCAGTGATGTGTGTGAAACCTCTGAGGACTCACACGTGTGTGCTTCAGCCCACACACACATATGAAGCACTGCGACCTCACACAGAAGTGTTTTACACATCCAACCTGAATCCTGATCATTTCTACAGTTTATTAAGTTCAGCTTCACCTGAACATCAGTGATGAAGCTGCTCTGACTCCATCACAGCTCACAGCTGTTGGAATGAGTCAAACAATGAAGAAGGTTCAGAAACAGCTGATGATTTTACAGAAACATGATGCAAACATGAGAATGGACACATGATTTTTTATTAACAGACACCGTTTATGTTTCACTGTGCATGACGTCATCAACACTGACACCAGGGGGCGCTCATCACCAGCCTGAGGAAGTGTGATAATGGGGGGAGACGCAGTGTTGTGTGTACTGCAGTCGGACAGAAGGAAAAACTTCCTCCTGAAAACATTTTCATCCTTCCCAAAAGTGTTTGAGTCAAATGTTACAAATATATAAATACAATAAAACACAGGGTCTTACATAAAATTAGTGATGCAGTTGTGCACTGAGCACCTTTCCAATGTTCCTTCCTCAGATGAGTCCAGCTGCTGAACACATTAACATCTGTATGTAAATGTAGCCGAGAACCAACCTGAGCACTGCTGGGAAAATACAAAGGCAACCATCAAAGTGCTGTATTATCTTATTTATTCTGAATGTTGACTTAGATCCACACCACGATTTATGAAACTATAGAACTAAAATAACAACAATCGTCTGCTTCTTTAAAATTTCTTTCATTACATCAAACCAGTGAAAACTGAAAAAAACAAAGAGCTGTTAGCATGTTCAGACCAACTTTGAGACAGAGACTGTAAAGTTCTGCACTTTAAATCCTGCCTGTGTTCCTGCAAATGATTCACACTGAAAGTATCTTAGTTTAGTATTGAGTGAGCCACAAAGCAGCCTGATAGCTTTAAAACAGTAAAAGTAAATGAAATTGACAGTTTCAGTGTAGCTGGATCTATTATTGGGGGGTCATGACCCCCGTAACCCCGCCTGGTCCTGAGGTCAAATCCACCATCTTTGTTTCAGTGCTTCATGTTCTCCCGTGTTTGTGTGCGTCCTCTCCGGTACTCCGGCTTCCTCCCACAGTCCAAACACATGCAGTTAGTGGGGTCAGGTTAGCTGTGAGTGGTTGTGTCTCTGTGTTATTCCACCTTAATAAATGACTTCCTGTTAGCATGAAGTGCTTCTGTAGGACTGATGTCATTTTCATGGTTGGATCATTTAAATGAAGCTGGACTCAGATGCAGTAAATAAGCTGATTGATCATTAATGAATAAAGCTGGTCAAACACATCACGTGGACACATGTGATTGTGTGTTGTAGTATTGATCCCAATGCTGGTATCAGTCCTGGATCAATAACACTGGATGGATGCGTTCAGCATGGAGCCCTGAGCTGTGTTACAGACAAACATGGAAACTGACAGGTCTGTGTCATTCACAGTCTGTAACACTTCTAAACAACAGAGGCTGACCCAAGTGCCTCAGAGCCAGGCACGCTCACATCACAGCTCTCTAAATAAGCCAGTTTCAAAATAAGAGCTGAAAGCTGTGTTTGCTTGTGTTAGCTTATTATTGTGGAGACTAACATTCAGTGATCATGTGTTCAGACTCATAATGATTACTCTCAGAAATCCTGATCTTTGTATTTACTGTGTGTTGGATCAATAACTGAGATTCATGGTATCACACAGCTGTGCTGCTGCTGATGTCAGCACATCTGGAACAATACGAGGTATCTGCTAGCAGACTGAGCAGGACGTGAGACCTGTGGACTGTTTAAAGCTGTCCCTCCACAGCTCACTCAGACCTGATCCACACCTCAGTGATATTCTCTGACTTCCTCATAGAGACAGAAACCATTCAGATCTGGGACCATCAGCTGACTGATGATGTCACACAGACTGTGTTTTTCAGGAACAGTGATTCTGATGTGAGCCTGCTAGCTGACAGCAGACCTGATGAAAGCACATGTTCACATCTGTGAGGACAGACTGGACTCTTTGACTGCACCTTGGTTCTCCTCAGAGGTCTGTACAGGAGCATGTCCACCCCCACTGAAGAGCTCAGTCACTGTGAAACATAGAAAGCTGCTTGTGTGGCCTCTGCCTCACATGTAGATACAGCTACAGGTTTCTCTGTCAGTCAGACTGAAACAGTGTCCTGATGCTGCATCATTCAGCTCTGTGCCCCAGTCAGCATCACTGGGAGCTACCAGTGTTTCTGCCCTTTTCCTGTAACACTACACTCAGCACAGGCTCAGCTGGTATCCAGTGTTGGACTTTGGCTTCAGCTGCTGTGATAGATCCTCTAACATAGATCAGCTCTGCTACATGTTGTTAGATAAGTGCAGCTGCTGTCATGTCCTGATGTTTCTCTGGCTCAGCAGCTTCTCCATCAGAGGTTCACATGGAGCTGATCCAGTATCTCCAGTAACTGTGTTCTGTGCCTCACTGGTTCATCCTTCTGTCTGTGTGACGTCAGTCAGATGTTGAAGTTAAACTCTGTAATCTTCACTGTGTCACAGAGTTCAGTGAGTCCCGTTATTCACAGTATCAATCAGATCATCAGAGAACAGCTGATCAGCAATCAGTGGTGCCAACAGCGCCTCCTGTGGTGAGAGGATGCAATAATGCAATGTAGCATTTTTCCACTCAACACTTGCAGTCATGGAAACTGT
>NC_137424.1:8704651-8922151 GCF_964374335.1 Astatotilapia calliptera | reverse complement strand
CGAACCGGGTTGCCAGTCTTAAAACAGATCTACTGAGGCAGCAAGATTTCTCCAAGAAAGCAACCAAAGAGAATAATGCAGCAGTCGGAGCCACGTGGTTAGTGAGATGATTGCTAAAGCAGGGAAGCCATTCACAGAAGGTGCATTTGTCTAAAAGTGCATATTGCAGGCTGCAAATATAGTCTGTCCGGGAAAGAAAGGTCAGTTTAGCAACATCAGCCTTTCTGCCAACACCGCAGCAGATCGCATTTCTGACCTGTCAAGTGACATTTATGACCAACTGTGTGAGAAAGCCAAATGTTTCAGTGTATACTCAGTCGCTCTTGATGAGACCACAGACATCACCGACACTGCCCAGCTCCCAATGTATGTCCGTGGTGTTGATGACAGTTTTGAAGTGATGGAGGAGCTGCTCACAGTAATTCCAATGCATGGCCAGACCACCGCTCAGCAGATATTTACAAGCTGTGTGATGCCATTGAGAATGTTGGTTTGCCATGGAAGAGGTTTGTTGGAATAACAACAGATGGAGCGCCATCAATGACAGGGAGGAAACATGGACTGGTGGCACAAAACAAACTGGAAGAGGAAGGCGTGGAGGAGGCCATTGCTCTGCACTGCATCATCCATCAGCAGGTCCTTTGCAGCAAATGCCTGAAGTTTGACAATGTGATGTCTATTGTTGTGAAATGCATCAACCAAATCAGATCCAGGGGCTTAAAGCACCGAAGGTTCTGAGCTTTTTTAGAGGAAATGGAGTCAGAATATGGGGATGTGCTCGACTTCACTGAGGTACGTTGGCTCAGCAGGGGAAATGTATTAAAGAGACTTTTTGAGTTGAGAGCAGAAGTGAAGCCTTCATGGAGAAGGATGGAGTTAGTGTTCCTGTGCTAACTGATCCCAAATGGCTCATGGACTCAGCTTTTCTTGTTGATATGACACATGAGCTTAATGTACTGAACAAGACGTTACAAGGCCAGGGGCAACTTGTCAGTGCTGCCTATGACAACGTGAGAGCATTCTCCACAAAACTGGCGCTCTGGAAAGCTCAGCTCTCTCAGACAAACCTTTGCCATTTCCCAGCATGCAAAGCACTCGTGGATGCAGGTACACCATTCAGTGCTGACGAGTATGTTGATGTCATTTTGAGGCTACAGGAGGAATTTGATCACAGATTTGCTGACTTCAAGACACACAGAGCCACCTTTCACATTTTTGCGGACCCCTTCTCCTTTGATGTGCAAGATGCCCCTTCTGTGCTTCAAATGGAGCTCATTGAGCTGCAGTGCAACTCTGAACTCAAAGCAAAGTTCAGGGAGGTGAGTGGAAAAGCAGACAAGCTTGGACAATTTTTGAGAGACTTGAGCCCTAGTTTCCCTCGGCTTTCCCGAATGTTCAAGCGGACCATGTGCCTTTTTGGTAGCACATACTTGTGCCAAAAGCTCTTCTCCACTTTGAACTTCAATAAGTCCAAGTACAGGTCCAGACTTACAGATGATCATCTTCAAGACATACTGAGGGTCGCAACTGCTTCCTTCCTCCCTTTTTTAACCATGCCTTTATTGTGGAAAACCTTTCCTTATAACAATATGAGCAGCTAATGCTAATTTGATGTGAATTAGCATTATATTAGTGAGGAGTTAATGTTAAGTAGGCTACCATTAGCAGCTAAAGCTAATTTGAGGTGAATAAGCATTAGTAGCTTATGCTAATACCCTTTTCTCTTGTGTTATAATGTTGTGAGACGTTAATGCTAAATAGGCTTCCATGAGTGACTCCTTTCCCTTGCATTATAAAGATGTAAAGAGTTTATGCTAAGTAAGCTGCCATTAGCAGCTAATGCTAATACTGTTTTCCCTTTCTTTATACAACTTGAGCAGCCATTGCTAAGTAGGCCACTTTTCTCTGCTAAGGATTTGTGTGACCATGATGGAAACTCTGATAAGCTAATGCTGCTAAGCTAATGCTGTTTATGGGCCCTGTTAGAATCAATATTTCAATCTCATTCTGTTGTTTGAGAACAATAACAGAAAAATGTGCACTTCAGAACAAATTTATTGTGAATTCAGCTGTGAATGTACAGTTTGTCATTATTTAAGCTTCCATTTCCAAATGTTAGCTGACACTTTATTAGGTACACTGGCATCTATATCAGGTACACCTGTGACCTAAATGTTCCTGCAAACAGACTCCTTGGAGACCCCTACATAAATATCCATGAACTATCCAGCTAGACTAGTGTGTCTGTCCCTGAAAATATTCCTGCATGTGTGATTGTTCATGTCTCATCTGCAGGAAACAAACAGGAAGTGAGTGAAAGACACAGGAAATGTTTCCAGCTCTTCCTCCTCTATCAGATTTTCTCTCCATACCTGAGAGTGTCCAGTCTCCAGCCTGGATCCTTCAGTCCAGCCGAGAGCAGCTTCATTCCTGAAGGATCTGGATGATTGTAGCTCAGGTCCAGCTCTCTCAGATGGGAGGGGTTGGAGCTCAGAGCGGAGGCCAGAGAAGTACAGCCTTCCTCTGTGATCAGACAGCCTGACAGACTGCAGACACACAAAACAACAATCTATCTGTCAACAATCGTTTTCTCTTTGTCACAATAACATCTATCCATCCATTGTAACTTTATTTATAAGTGACAATACCCAACAGACAACAACAGTCATCTGAAGCTGTTTAACAGTGTAAGGTAACCGCCTCCACTGTGAGCAGCACCTGGTGATGGTGGGAAGAAGAACTCCCTTTGACACAAAGATCCTCCCAGTGAAAACAGGCTCCAGGAGGAGCATCTACCATGACTGGTGTCAGGGTGAGGGGAAAGAGAAGAGATGAGCTCAGAGAGACAAGAACAAAACAGAGAGACAAAAGTTAAGGACATGCAGTAGTGACATATAAAAGCATCAGGAGTGAAAAGAGGGGAGAAGAAAGCAGAGCATCATGGGAAGTCCACCAACAGCCTGAGCCTATAGCAGCATAACTAAGGGATGGTTCAGGGTCACCTGATCCAGCTCGAACTATAAGTTGCTTTGACAAAACCTCAAATCCCAGTCAGAGATGATGAGCATCATCACAGTGATGATCATTTCTCTGTAACCCAGGCTTTCTGCTTCAGGATCTGTGCACGCTCACAGAACAAGGAGACCTTTAAACATCATTTCACTAACTGGATGGACTGAGCTCAGCCTACAGATGAACTGGTGCCAGAGATCATAAAGAACATCAAACAGTCAAATTCAACACTTTAGATGGAAATATGAGATTAATGCTGCAGACAATCATGAAGCTGCTGAATTCATGAACATCAAGAATGCAGCGAGTGGTAAAATAAAGATTTGACCTCAGTGTGCTCAGTGTTCCTGTCTATTCCTAACATATTCCTAACATGATAGCTGCACTTTAGAGCTCTAAAACTGGAACTGACACATGTTTAAACTCTACATGTTACTCAGTACATTCAGTTCTGACACTCGCCCACAGTCCAACAAAGGAAACATGGAGATCACATCAGTTTGTCATCAAAGTCTAATTATTAGGGCAACTTAACCTGTTATTATCTCGTTAACTCATTAACTGATTAACGTCAGCAATTATTTTAATCACAGTTTTTAAAATCATGATTATTGTGAAAGTGCTCACTGGCTCTGAATATAACAGCCATGGGTCACAGGAGGGATGTTGATCAGTGCTGGCTTGAAATGGGCGTCATTATGCATCTCAGCCAATGGGAGCATTGAGGGTGGGCCTAATACTACTGCAGCGCTCACATGACCCAGGACAGAAAGAAAGGGGCGGGGACAAAAACATGGAGACAGGTACAGATCTTTGACATGTTCATTTTAAACTGTTCCAGGAGGCAGTGTTGATACAACTAAAGTTATCTGGAAGCAAAGTTGAGGTTTTTTATCGTCGCAGTACTTCATGTCTGAAGTATCACTTAAATGCATTACACGCTGTTGATGGCAGCAAATAAACCACCCACACAAACAGAGGTGGGAGGCTTGGGCAGACTACGTAGATTCAGCTTGTGGGAGGAGTCTAGATAAACCAAAGAAAGACAAGCTAACAAACGCCACAGTGAAGTGAGTAGCTACAAACTGCAGGCTGATTAGTGTTGTTGAAGAAGTCGGTCTGAGGAACGTTCTTAGGATCAACAAATGACGGCATGTATGAGCCTCAAGACGCACCATCACAAGAAGAACACATGAGCTGTAGAAAAAGGAGAGACTGAGAAAGCCACGGTGTTACAACATGAAACAGCTGTTGGTCTCTCTGGAGACTACTGGGCGTGGCTGGGTAACCATGGTTACCTGGGAGTTACAGAAACGTGCAGAACATGTGATTCATGTTGCACAGCAGTGGGACATTTGAAATACAGTCAGCACACTCAGTACAGATAGTGCATCAAATATGATGCTGCTGCCAGACGTCTGCCTTTGAACACGTCCCTGCATCGCGCACAACACCAAGGTTGCCATGGCGATCACAGCTGACAGGGACAAAGCGCACAGCTGGAAGCCTGCAGGTATATTTAACATGATGTATTTCTCAGTGTCCTGTCTGTGTGTGAGAGACAAACAGCCTCTGTATGTGTGTGTAAATACAGCATGAATATGTAGAGGACATGTTTGTGGATATAAGTAAATGAAAGCTCTGCGTCATTTGAATCTTCTTGTTTCTGTTGCAGGTCTGTGACTGAACTTCTGGGAGGAGAAACGTTGGTTTCATGCTCTGTGATTCTGTGTTTTGTCATCTCTCTCAGGTGATGGAGAGCTCAGGTGATGACCCCGCCTACGTGGTCAAATTCAAGTCTACATTCAGAACAGACCTGGAGACACGCAAGCAAAATGCCAACATTGTATATGTGAAAACTGCTGCTGGAGCCAGATTCAAGGAGCTCAAGTGTTTACCCAGATCTTACTGAACTCACTGCAGGAACAGAGGGTTGTTGGAGGGAAACCTGTGGAAGCAACAACATCCGAGCCACCAGAGAAGAAGTTGGCCCTGTTGGTGCTTCATCAGAGTGTGAACAGGAGGAAGACTCAGCTGAGAACAGTGTGGTGGATACAGAGCAGAGCCCACCATCAGTACAGAGGCCTGTCCATTAGAGTGCTGCTCCAACATGCAGCACATGTACTTGGCCACAGCTGCAACATCTGTACCTGTGAAAGCTTCTTCTCTGTTGCTGCTCATATTGTGCAGAAGAAGAGAGTTTCTTTATCATCAGAAAATGTCAATGAGCTTGTGAGTCTTAGCAGCTGGCTCGGTGCAGAGGAGGAAGAACATGTCAGTCAGAGGAAGATAAATGCAGTTCATGTTGTCAACTCAACCTGGACTGTTGAAAGAGTTTTTCTTTGTCTGGTTTCTGACTGAGATTCTCCAAAGGAAATCCAGCACAAACACACACTTCACACACTCAAAGTCCTGCACAGTAAATGAGCTGATGAGCGTTTGTGCTGCTGCCTGATAACAGAACAATAGTTCTGCTGCTTCCTGTTCTGCAAACACACATTTATAAATGTTCACTTGCTGTTGATCAAAGGTATGTTGGTGGCTCTGGACGCTGAGGGAACTTTGTAAAAAACTAGATCAAATGTTAACGTCCTGGCAGAGGCAAAGAACTTTGATTTGATATTTGATTAGATTCATGTTTCAGCTCAGACTGACAGAAATATTTGAACTGCTGCTGTGTTAAAGGGAACACTGCTGTTAGAAAGCACCTGATCTGTTTCTGCACACTGAATGTTGCACTTCTCATACTGCAGTACTATTAAAATAAGTACACAATGCACTACTTTTGAACTCATGATTGAATGTTGCTGTAACAAAGCCATTAATGTGATTCAAAGTGTTCATGGTTTCCCAGCACAACAAATGATTGCACAAGTGTGACTGATCCACTTTCTAATGTGTGTGTAGCCCACACTGTGTGTCACTGTGTCACAGGTGAGTCTGTGTGTCCAGGTTCTATGAGGACAACAGGATATAGTGACTGAGTCCAGCAGCTTAAAGTCTGACTCCATCCTCCATTTAAATAACTCACAGCAACAACTGAATAGCTTTGCCTTTGTGTAGCTGACACTTCATTTTAATGTCCTTCTATTCTGGTTCATCTGGTCTCAGTTTCTATAAGCACACAGGTTTCATCAGGACTCTATGACCTCAGTAATCTTTGCTGGGCCTTAATGCTCTGAACAAAGCTGCACATCACAAGACTAAATAGAAATGAATCAGTCTTTCATTCTCACTGCTGTTTGACTTCAGCTCTCAATGTCCCACCATAACCCATGGAAAGAATTACTGTCCATCCAGGCTGCTGAACATGAAGCTGATGAAGGTGGAGTATTGTGAGGGCTGATGGAGATGATGATGAGGAATCCAGGAGCAGTGGGTGGATGGCAGCATCAGCATGAAGGATCAGTGTGAGAACACATCATCATCCACAAAGGAAACCAGTCTGAGTGTCTGACGCTCTTGTTAGAAAGACGCAGTCCCAGCAGTTAGCTTGTCTGCTAGTTAGCTGAGAGCTAGCTCACTTGTACATTGAATACCAAACTGTGTAAACCAGGGGTGTCAAACATATGGCCCGTGGGCCAAATCCAGCCCATGAGATAATTTCATATGTCAAATATTGATGAATTTTCAGGCTTGCTGATAATCAATGTGAGCACGGCTGAGGTTTTATTCTGATGAGCAAACCATGTGGCCAAACACTTTAAGAGACAGACTGGGATCATACCATTATGTGAAAGAAGACATGTCCCATAGACAGCAAGGGTGGTGGTAGAGACCAGTACACAGAGAAATGGGAGCTGTACTGAAATGCAAGCGTGTCAGGAAAGAGTGAAAAGGCAAAATGAGCAGCATCTGGCTGCATTTCAGTGATATTGGAGAGCACAAAGCTGAGTGCAACATTTATACAGGAGATGTACAGGAGACGCTGAGAGCAGAACTGATAAAATTAGGAGCTGGCTAAAGTGAGACCCATTTTTATTTCCACCCATTTTCCATTGTGGAGGACAAAAGGTTTCAAACTGGTCCAGGTCTTAAACCTCACGTGTTCTTCCTAATAGCAGTAAATGGATAAAAATAAGGCTTTTATGAAAACACTGAATAAAACTTGCTGCCTTTAAAAAGACTAAATGTACAGTTCAGTATTGAATCCTACATAAAATAAACTATATATAAAGTTTGTCTGAATGGCAGAGATGCAGAAATATGTGCATGTAGCACAGAGCCACGGCTCAGTGTCTGAATGAGTCTCACAGACCTGAATGTGCTGTTGAAGCCATTTATAATTATAACGTAATTCTTTACTCGTTTGATCTGCTCCTTACCACAAGCCACCAGACGTAGAAGGTTTTGGACTTTTAACTATATTTTCTGAAGTTTTACAACTTTTCTTACTGTTAAAAACCTCGTTATGGCCATTCATGCTGTACAAAGTAATTAGACATGTGTGGTATCTACAGAAACGTCAGAATCTCAGCTAAAAGTTCACAAAACCATCTCAACAACCACCAAACAGCTGAAACAGCAGGTGAACAGATTACACAAAAAAGATGTAAACACAAATCCCCCTGATCATCTGTTTTTTAAACATGAAGCGTCGTTTTGGACGTTCATTTACTGCTGGTTCAGTGAATTTTGGTTGGACAGTGATGAAACCTGCAGCCTCAGAATCTGTGAGAAGTCTGCTTTCAGCATAAGAGTACGTTGCCCTTCAAAGCACCTCCACTTCTCCTCTTATTAGAGGACTGCCTTATTATTAATCTGCTAATTCTGTCAGTTGATGAAAGAAAAATGCTTGATCTCACCTGAGAGTTTCCAGTGTACAGCGTGGACTCTTCAGTCCTTCAGACAGAAGCTTCACGCCTGAATCCTTCAGGTTACTGTTACTCAGGTCCAGCTGTCTCAGATTAGAGGTCTGAGAGCTGAGACCTGAGGCCAGAGCTTCACAGCTTCTCTCTGACAGGTCACAGTGACTCAGTCTGAAAAATAACAGATAAACAATTACAAAAATAAAACACTTATGTTGAAGTGTAATGAGATACTATTATATTTAGCAATATTTCATCTTGTTTTGTCAGGAAACTGAGCACTGATGCAGAGCAACATGTGGAGAGAATCAGAGGAGAAGAAGTGAAGAGAGAACAGCAGTAAAACAACACTGAATTGTTCAGTGTGCTTTTGATATCAACAGAATGTGTCAAACTTCTTTATTTTGTATTTGTTTTAGTAGAATTGATGATTATCACTTAGATAACAACCACAGGCCAGGTCTAAATTGCACTTTGGTGACAGTTACACCCAGAAATATTTCAGAAACGTGGACAATTTGTGCTCCATTGTATTCAGTATTGAACAAACTGAGTACCGATGACCACTTAATATTTTTGATATTTTATTTGAGTTGTTCCACCTGATCTGTGTTAACTAGAATAAACATTTAAAAGCTAAAGCTATGATCACATATGTACTTACAGAGCTTTGTTGGAGGTTTTGACCACTGGCAGCAGCCTCAGAAGAGCCTTTTTAAAGGCTCATGTTCTCACTTAGATCACTTTATAGCTGTATATCTCAAATTTCTGTAAAGTTATTTATTTCATATTCTGTATAGTTTTTCATATTTATATCCTGTTCATAGCCTGTACATAGCTTGTACTCACTACAGCCTGTACATACTTAGTTATAGAATATTCACAACATACTTCATACCGTGTACATTATAACATACCATAATAGACCCATTTCTGTAATATACTTACATATCTATACTATTGCTAATATATATTGTAATATATCTATATCACTAAAGCACTTCTGGATGGATGCAAACTGCATTTCGTTGCCCTGTACCTGTGCATGTGCAATGACAATAAAGTTGAATTCTATTCTAATTCTATTCTATTTATTTCTACTTACATTTCATTCTGGGAAAAATGGGGATTACTTTGAAAACAGGAACTATTTTCCCCAAAAATCAGCCCTGGATTAGTAAATCACTCCAACATGTTCTCAGGCAGAAGAAGCTGTCTTGTTATGAGGGAGAGAAGAAAAGCAGCTAAAATCAGGTGTAAAAGTAAAGCAGAGGATGAGCTGAATAAAGGACACTCAAGGCTGGCTTTTATGAAAACACTATCATTCCAAATAATTCTGGCTATAGATTTTGTTTGGGCAAACAAAGGTACTAATAATTGACATCAAAGAGAGACAAAATGGCAAAGATGAAGAAAGTCGAAGAAGATCTGGAAGAGATTAAGCATTCACTTAATTCGTTGACGTTGGAAATTGAAAAAGTAAATAAGCAACAAGGAATATTAATGTCGATGATGGAGCAAATCAAAGAACTAAAAGATCTGGTCAAGGAGAAAGATAAGACAATCCATTTTTTGGAAAGGAAGGTGGACGACCTAGAACAGCAGGCTCGACTCGAGGAAATGGTCATTACAGGTCTGGAAACTAAACACAGAACATATGCGAGAGTTACCGAATCTGGGACTGGTGCAAAACGAGGAGAGGACGTGCCCCCGATGGAGGAGCTACAATCGTTGGAACGGCAGGTTGTGGAATTCTTTTCGAGTAAAAATCTTCCCCTGCATAGTAACAATATATCTGCATGCTATACTCTTCCTAGAAGGCACAAAAATGCTCCTCCAGCAATTGTAGTGAGATTTGTTAATCGAAAACACAAAGTAGAATTGCTGAGACGGTCCAGCCTTTTGAAAGGAAGTGGAGTATATCTGAATGAACATCTTACAAAAAGAAATGCAGATATTGCAAGACAAGCTCGTATTTTACGGAAGGAGAAAAAGATTCAAGCAACCTGGACCAGGAACTGCAAAGTGATGATTAAACTGAATGGAACACCAGAAGAAGCCAAGGTTGTAACGATTAAGGAACTTGAGGAATTGGACAATTATACGTGATAATATGATTAAGATAGACAAATGGTTGCGACCAATTATGGCTATAACTAGTTTATTTTTGGCAAGGTCAAATGCTACTTCGGGAGGAAAAGGACAAAAGGAAATTGTAAAATTGGATATGGAAGATAACAAGATCAACGGACTTTAAAATATGTTGATAAATGAATGTGAGATTGCTTAGGATCTTTTCTTTCCTTTTTCAGTTTTTTTTTTTTTTTCTCCTTCTTTTCTCTTTTTTGTTTCCTTCTCTTTCTTATGAGGTAATAGATAGCGCTAGAATAATTTATGCATTATGTTTGACGACACAGATTATAAATCATATGATTTTGAAGTAGGTATTGACCCTGAAAGGAATGTGCTTAATACAATTAATGTCACATGTGATTATTTTACAGAGGAGCAATTCAGGGATAAGGTTGATATAGCCAATACATTTTCTTTAATTCATATTAACTGCAGAAGTCTTTATAGAAGTTTTGCTTCGATTGAAGATTTTCTGTATAGTCTGAGAGGCAAGTTTCAAATAATTGCTCTGTCTGAAACATGGTTAGATGAGAATAAGGGTTGTAATTTTTGTATTGAAGGATACGATTTGTACTTTGTGAATAGAATTAAGACAAAGGCAGGAGGGGTGGCACTTTTCGTTAATTGTGATTTGAAATGTAAAAAAGTTGAATGTATGTCTGTTGTTATGGATGATTTAATGGAGTCTGTGACAGTAGAATTGGATATAGAAAAGAGAAGTAATATAATTGTAACGTGTATATATAGGAAACCGGGATCACAGATTGAGTTATTTACAGAAGCAGTAGAAAATTTATTGAGTAAGGTTAAGGGAAATAAGACTGTATGTTTGTGTGGTGATTACAATATTGATCTTTGTAAAGTGACAAATGATAAGGCTTCGTCAGATTTTTTTGAATTATTATATGGTAAAGGATTTTATCCTTTAATTATAAAGCCGAGTAGAATAACGGAGAAATCAGAAACACTAATTGATCATATTTTTATTAATAGTTTGGAGAATAATATTGAAAGTGGCCTCATCATAAATGATATAAGCGATCATCTACCAGTCTTTTTTATTTTCGATTTAAATATGAAAAGAAAGAAAGAAGCTAGTTTTGTGAGTTATAGAAGGTTAAGAAATGATGAAGCAATTAATAGGTTTAGACAAGATCTCATGGAAACGGACTGGAAGGAGGTTTATGTTAATGAGGTCAACATTGCATACGGAGTATTTCTAAATATATATTTGGCCTTGTATGATAAACATTGTCCATTGATATCATTTAAGCATAAGAAAAAGAATATAAATAGGAAACCTTGGATAACTAAGGGTCTTGCAAATGCGTGTAAAAAGAAAAATAATTTATATAGGGAGTATATAATATATAGAACTAAAAACGCGGAAATGAAATATAAACTATATAAAAATAAGTTGGTATTAATATTGAGGAAAGCTAAGAAAGATTACTATAATAAAGTTTTTCAGGAAAACAAAAATAATATTAAGGGCATTTGGAATATTTTTAAAGAGGTATTGGGTAATAAGAACACACCCATAGCTCGGCCTAATTATTTTATTAATAATAATCAAGTTGTTAAAGATAAGACCGAAGTAGCAAACGAATTCAATTCTTTTTTTGTAAATGTTGGACCTACTTTAGCAAATCTAATCAGGAAAAATGATGATCCAGGAGATGAGGAAGCCTGGATAGGTGATAATAGAATGGTTAATTCCATATTCTTAGCCGATACTACCATAAAAGAAATAGTAGCAATCGTAAAAAATTGTAAAAATAAAAAATCTACTGATTGTGATGGTATAGACATGGTCATAATTAAAAAGACAATAGATTGTATAAGTACTCCTCTTTGTTATATTTTTAATCTTTCGCTACAGTCAGGAGTATTCCCTGACAGAATGAAAGTGGCAAAAGTAATACCATTATATAAATCAGGAGATAAGCATAGTTTTAACAATTATAGGCCAGTGTCTCTTTTATCACAGTTTTCAAAATTGCTAGAAAAACTCTTTGCACAAAGACTTGATAGTTTTATTGAAAAATATCAACTAATACATGAAAACCAATTTGGATTTCGTAAAAATAGGTCAACGGCATTAGCGTTGTTGACTTTTATTGAAGATATTTCATCTGCAACACATAATAATAAATACACAGTGGGAGTATTTGTTGATTTAAAAAAAGCTTTTGATACGATACAACATTCTATTTTGATTTCTAAATTGTATAACTATGGAGTGAGAGGAGTAGCATTGAATTGGTTAATGAGTTATTTAGAGAATAGGTTGCAATATGTTTATTATTTTGGCAATACTTCTGAAAGACTGAAGATTGTATGTGGTGTTCCTCAAGGTTCTATTTTGGGACCTAAACTCTTTAATTTATATATTAATGATATTTGTGACGTATCTAAAAGGTTAAATTCGATTTTATTTGCAGATGACACAAATTTTTATTGCTCTGGAGAGAATTTGAAAGACTTGGTTGAAATTATGACTTCTGAGATGTTAAGAATAAAAAAATGGTTTGATGTAAATAAATTATCTTTGAATCTGACAAAAACGAAATATATGATATTTGGCAATCGTGTAAAGGAGGATAAAGTCATTATGTTTATAGAGGAAGAATTGATTGAAAGAGTTACTGAATTTCGTTTTTTGGGTGTAATAGTGGATGAGAATTTGACATGGAAATCTCATATTGAACATATTAGAAAGAAAATGGTCAAAAGTATTTATATTTTGGGTAGTATAAGAGATTTATTAAATTATAAAACAATGCGTATTTTATATTTTTCTTTGTTTTTTTCATATATCAACTATTGTGTTGAAGTTTGGGGGAATACATATGAGAATACCATAAAACCTTTAAACCTATTACAGAAGAAAGTTATACGAATAATTCATAATGTTAAATATAGAGAACATACAAATAAATTATTTATAGAATCAAAATTATTAAAATTAGGAGATTTAGTGAAATTACGGACATTATTAATTATGTTTAAGGCTAAAAATAATATTTTGCCTTTTAAGTTACAAAGAGTATTTTTGATGTGTTCAAGGGGAGAAGAGAATAGAAGGAAATTTTATTTTAAACATCAGTTAGCCAGGACTACACAAAGATTAATGAGCACAACGGTTAGGGGTATAAGACTGTGGAATTCACTTCATTATAATTTAAAGAATTGTATAAATTTACAATGTTTTAAAAAGTGTTATATGTTTAAAACGATAACTCAGTATGAAGAATGCGAATGAATGTGATGTTGGTTTGGGATTCGACCGGAGAGAAAAGTCAATATTAGTTTGTTCCTGATTTTTGGTGCCCACCGGTGATATAAGTTCGATGGTAGATAGGGGGCAGGGTTTAATAAGAATATTTTCTTCTTCCTGCTCCTTTTCACACATGGTTGTTGTGTTTTGTTGATAGAAGATGTGGTTGTTTTGTTTGATTGTAGTACCAAGTGTGAAATAAATAAAAATGAAATGAAATGAAATGAAATGTTTGTAACTTTGGTCACCTCTGTATCATCCCTCAGATTCTTTCTGCACAGCTTTGAAACCATGACAGCACGAGTGATGCTGAGGAGACGTCCAGTTTAAACAGACCTTTATTCCTGGAACACAAACACATGAAGTGATGCTGCTAAAGAAGAACATTTAATCGCACTAATGAATCAAGCATCTGTATGTCTGTCAGTCTGTCAAAAGTTCCTCTGATCGACTTCAGACTTGGTGGGTATTTTGTTTTTGCAGCGGTCAAAGTCGATCAGCGTGTTGCTTTGTCTGCTGTAAATCTGCCTGTACAAAGGGAAACATGCATGTTTTAGATGCAAACTCACAACATGGCTGCATTTTTGTGATTATGTGTATTTTATATTGATTTATTCTATTATGTTTTGTATATGAATCTTTACAAGTGTGTCGATACAAAGGCTTGATTAAAACAAAGGTCTCAGCTGTGCTGTTAGGGATGCTCTCATATTTGTTTCAAATGTAATAAATCAAAGGATTTCAGGCTTTTCATCCTTTTTATTTGTTTGGTTCTAACAGCAGCTGGATAAAAACATGCAGGTGATGAATATAATTGTGTGATATTATGAGCATTGTGAATAAAGAAAGAGCAGAGATAGTAAAAAGGAAACAGGTGATGGACGTGAGATTTTCAGAACAAAAGCTCCTCAGTGAGACGATCACCTGGACACAAGGTCAGGCAGCTGGGACTCATCTAGAGAGCAAAATGGAAAAGTGATCTGTGCAGAACATCACTGTTGATTGCAATTATTTACATCAGACTTCTTCTCTGAGATAAGAGCACCATTTGTGGGAAAGATGACAGTATTTCCAGGCTGGATGCTGTTTGCAGGGAGAACTGAATGAAAGTCTCCTGCACCTCAGCGCTGAGGTCCACACCTGTGAACACAGATGAGGTCAATCTGCTGCAGCACGTAGAGCTTTACTGATCAGCAGGTTCAAAGGATTCAGCAGAGCGTAGAGTCAGAGCTAAATGCCACATCACCATAGAGTTTGTTAACAACAGCTTTCTTTGCCCTTTGTCTCGATGGACTGAATCAGGGATACTCGTCATACTTCACCTCAACCACGTCACTGAGAGACCCCAGCCTGACACAGCAGCAGAGATGATGAAAGCAGAAACAGCAAACAGATGCTTCAGTTGTGTTTCTCTCTGTGTGTGCGCTCACGCCCACTTGTGTGTGTGAACTTTCCACGTACCTCAGCTTGTTTCTCCAACATGAGCCATCAGGGCTGAAAAACATCACTAACACATGAATTCTTTCTCTTTTTGTTATCACCTGTGATCATGTGTCTCATGTTTCTGTCATTCACCAGTTCTTGTATAGTTACGTGTAACTAGACTTCTGTGGGACGTAAATGATTGTTTTGTATGCAGATCTGTACAAAGGATGTAAACACTTGATTACAAAGGAGATCTCAGCTGTGTTGTTGTGGATGGACTTCAACGTATTTGTTAAAAAAGAGAATAAAGCAAAGTGTTTTAGCTGTTTGGGAGTTTTTGTTTGATTCCATTCAGTTTTATTTCTATGGAGTCAAATAATAAGAAAGGCTCTAGAACAGCCCTGAGTTTGTCCAGGTGACACTCCTCTGAAGAACAAAGACAAAGAGGAAGAAGGGGATTCGTTTTCAAGTCTTGTTTCTTTCAAAATAAAAGCTGAAATGTTTTGGAAGCATGATAATATTTCAGCCAGGATGCCGTCTCCAAGGAGACCTGCACCTCAGCGCTGAGCTCCACATCACGCCCTGTGAAAGCACAGATATAAATCTGCTGCAGTGAGAAGAACTTTACCCAACACAAGTGTAGAAGTAGACATTTGACTTTACCTACAACCTGTTAACAACAAAGCTTTCATTGCCTCTGTTGTTGATGTCATGTAGGACTAATCATACTTCACATCAGCCATGCACACGTCAGAGGATCTCCAGGCTTTCAGTAATAAAGCCAAGCAGATGATGTGAACATAGCAATAGTAAAACATGCATCATAATCAGCTGTATGTGTCGACTATGTGGCACCTCAGTCTTGTTGGCATGAAGAAAAGTTGTGTAACATGTAGCATAAGGGCTGCAAAGACATCATGTAGACAGCAGTCGTCTGTTAGTCGTAACGTATCTCCTGTTAAAGAGTTAAATGTGCGTTGTCCATCTCTGTCCTCTCACAGCTCGCCGTACACCAACTCCAGCTGTGGTAACCATGGCTGTGCCCATCAACACGCTGAAGCTGAGACGCCACCCGTCACTATGGCGACTCCAATAGGGTTACCTGTCAGCTGTGGACGCATGAAAGGAAAACAGCAGAAACACAGACATGTTTACTGGAACATTTCCTATTGACAGCTTCATGGAAAAGTGGGTTTAAACACTTTTCTATGTTTTATTTTGTTTATTTATGGATTTATTGTGAAAGGAATTTCAAAGGTTTAATTTGACCTTTCCCCTGTTTTTCATACAGACTGGAGACGAATGGATGGTGCTTTCTTTGTTTGTCTAAAGATAATGAATAAAACTCTACACACATCTTAAACCACCCTCCTTTCTATATATTTTGTTATATAAATGGAAAGTATATAAGACACAAACTGAGCTTATATGATACTAAGGACCCTGGAGGTCAGTCCACCTTTATAATTCAGCACAGCCTGGAGTCTCTTAGTCAAGCTTGTTTGTGTTTTCTGTGAGGAAGTTTTCAGCAGCAGCTCTTTTCTTGGATGTTGGTTCCCTTTGTTTCCATCCTCTGTTAAGATGTTTCAGTAATGTTGAGGTCTGGGGAGGCCAATCCATGGCTGACGTCCTGTGATGCTGCATTAGCAGTTTGTTCATAGTGAAAAATGAAGCCACTGCCAATCAGACATTTGCACAGTGGATCAACTTCTGATGGTACTGTCCTGAGTTCCACACCTATAATATGTTTGCACAAACTGATGAATATGTGCAGCTGATTTTCAGTCCAGTTCCTGTGTGACAGACGCCAGTCTTTCTGCCTGTGTCCTTCCTTAACAATAGAGCCATCCTTCCACTGAGACTGTTTCTGATGAGGCTTCACTGAGCAGTAGATGGATCCCTCAGCTCATCTAATCGTCCTATTTCTAACACATGACTGTCAGAAACTGTTAATCTGCTGCAGCTCTTTAACTCCTCCACTTCTTTTTTTGTAATCTCTTAGTTTCCTCATCTTTTAAGGTGGCACTGCACACCAGATCCAAAGTCAACATGCTGTTATATAATGGAGTTGAACCTGTAATGGAGTTTGATTTAAACCAATCAGCAATTAAGTGAATGATGATGAGCAAAGATGGTGGAGGTGGTGGATGAAGACCCGGACAGCTGTGGTTGGCTCCTCGTATAGAGCAGAGTGAGGTTGTGTTTGCACATTATTATAAAACCATGTTCACCATATATTTTAGCTGCAGACAATAACATGATTTCTTTGCTGTGGTGATTTTATTCCACTTTGGTAAAATGGAAAACCATCATTTCTTGCTGTAATTCACACATTATTCCAAGAGCCTCAACACAAGCCTTGTAGTCCGACCATATATAGACAAATCAATAGTTGTGTTTGTAACAGCTCATGAACATGAATCGTTCCACATTACTTTAAAATCATTGTAAACTAAACTGGAATAAATGAGTGTTTATATATAGTTTTGTCTCAGCTGTTCATACACAGTGTTTCAGTTCTTATCAGAGTCCCACCGTCTCACTGTGGTGAACCTTTAGCTCTGTTGTAAGCGTGTTGTTAGACCAGGTTTCCCTCATTTAAAAATAATCTCTCATTAGAAATGGACATGATGTCTAAGACATAGAAATGCTTATTATGGGTTCACTTGATGTCACTGAAAAGATGCACATGGGTAACGTGCAGGCCATCCAGCTCCGAGGTTTATCTCCTCACCTCGAGTCTGCGACACTCTCTCCGTGTCCTCTCAGATAAGGGCGCGCACATTTCTGCACCATCTTCTAAATTACAAAGAGCGATTCACAAAACAGAAGCTCACAAAACACTCATCACAAACCAAAAATGGCTCCACTGAGCGTCAAACTGTCACCAGAATTTACTGATAATCTAAAGACTCACAGAACTCATTTTGTCTCATTGTGTCTTAGTTTGAGACATAAGTGCATGATCATAATACTGTGTAGTTAGATGAGACAGAGCTGATGCTTGCTCTTAATTATCCTCTTCATGTTTCCCGAGCCTCAGCAGTGGAAGCTACCATGGATAGAAAGACTATGACTCATCTTAAATCTCAAATCTTTGTCTCCAAAGAGCTGCTGATGTGTCCGATATGATCCACAAGCTTAAACTAGGATTATAAGTGTGTGCAGTGATGTGTGTGAAACCTCTGAGGACTCACATGTGTGTGCTTCAGCCCACACACACATATGAAGCACTGCGACCTCACACAGAAGTGTTTTACACACCCAGCCTGAATCCTGATCATTTCTACAGTTTATTAAGTTCAGCTTCACCTGAACATCAGTGATGAAGCTGCTCTGACTCCATCACAGCTCACAGCTGTTGGAACGAGTCAAACAATGAAGAAGGTTCAGAAACAGCTGATGATTTTACAGAAACATGATGCAAACATGAAAATGGACACATGATTTTTTATTAACAGACACTGTTTATGTTTCACTGTGCATGACGTCATCAACACTGACACCAGGGGGCGCTCATCACCAGCCTGAGGAAGTGTGATAATGGGGGGAGACGCAGTGTTGTGTGTACTGCAGTCGGACAGAAGGAAAAACTTCCTCCTGAAAACATTTTCATCCTTCCCAAAAGTGTTTGAGTCAAATGTTACAAATATATAAATACAATAAAACACAGGGTCTTACATAAAATTAGTGATGCAGTTGTGCACTGAGCACCTTTCCAATGTTCCTTCCTCAGATGAGTCCAGCTGCTGAACACATTAACATCTGTATGTAAATGTAGCCGAGAACCAACCTGAGCACTGCTGGGAAAATACAAAGGCAACCATCAAAGTGCTGTATTATCTTATTTATTCTGAATGTTGACTTAGATCCACACCACGATTTATGAAACTATAGAACTAAAATAACAACAATCGTCTGCTTCTTTAAAATTTCTTTCATTACATCAAACCAGTGAAAACTGAAAAAAACAAAGAGCTGTTAGCATGTTTAGACCAACTTTGAGACAGAGACTGTAAAGTTCTGCACTTTAAATCCTGCCTGTGTTCCTGCAAATGATTCACACTGAAAGTATCTTAGTTTAGTATTGAGTGAGCCACAAAGCAGCCTGATAGCTTTAAAACAGTAAAAGTAAATGAAATTGACAGTTTCAGTGTAGCTGGATCTATTATTGGGGGGTCATGACCCCCGTAACCCCGCCTGGTCCTGAGGTCAAATCCACCATCTTTGTTTCAGAGCTTCATGTTCTCCCGTGTTTGTGTGCGTCCTCTCCGGTACTCCGGCTTCCTCCCACAGTCCAAACACATGCAGTTAGTGGGGTCAGGTTAGCTGTGAGTGGTTGTGTCTCTGTGTTATTCCACCTTAATAAATGACTTCCTGTTAGCATGAAGTGCTTCTGTAGGACTGATGTCATTTTCATGGTTGGATCATTTAAATGAAGCTGGACTCAGATGCAGTAAATAAGCTGATTGATCATTAATGAATAAAGCTGGTCAAACACATCACGTGGACACATGTGATTGTGTGTTGTAGTATTGATCCCAATGCTGGTATCAGTCCTGGATCAATAACACTGGATGGATGCGTTCAGCATGGAGCCCTGAGCTGTGTTACAGACAAACATGGAAACTGACAGGTCTGTGTCATTCACAGTCTGTAACACTTCTAAACAACAGAGGCTGACCCAAGTGCCTCAGAGCCAGGCACGCTCACATCACAGCTCTCTAAATAAGCCAGTTTCAAAATAAGAGCTGAAAGCTGTGTTTGCTTGTGTTAGCTTATTATTGTGGAGACTAACATTCAGTGATCATGTGTTCAGACTCATAATGATTACTCTCAGAAATCCTGATCTTTGTATTTACTGTGTGTTGGATCAATAACTGAGATTCATGGTATCACACAGCTGTGCTGCTGCTGATGTCAGCACATCTGGAACAATACGAGGTATCTGCTACCAGACTGATCAGGACGTGAGACCTGTGGACTGTTTAAAGCTGTCCCTCCACAGCTCACTCAGACCTGATCCACACCTCAGTGATATTCTCTGACTTCCTCAGTAGAGACAGAAACCATTCAGATCTGGGACCATCAGCTGACTGATGATGTCACACAGACTGTGTTTTTCAGGAACAGTGATTCTGATGTGAGCCTGCTAGCTGACAGCAGACCTGATGAAAGCACATGTTCACATCTGTGAGGACAGACTGGACTCTTTGACTGCACCTTGGTTCTCCTCAGAGGTCTGTACAGGAGCATGTCCACCCCCACTGAAGATCTCAGTCACTGTGAAACATAGAAAGCTGCTTGTGTGGCCTCTGCCTCACATGTAGATACAGCTACAGGTTTCTCTGTCAGTCAGACTGAAACAGTGTCCTGATGCTGCATCATTCAGCTCTGTGCCCCAGTCAGCATGACTGGGAGCTACCAGTGTTTCTGCCCTTTTCCTGTAACACTACACTCAGCACAGGCTCAGCTGGTATCCAGTGTTGGACTTTGGCTTCAGCTGCTGTGATAGATCCTCTAACATAGATCAGCTCTGCTAAATGTTGTTAGATAAGTGCAGCTGCTGTCATGTCCTGATGTTTCTCTGGCTCAGCAGCTTCTCCATCAGAGGTTCACATGGAGCTGATCCAGTATCTCCAGTAACTGTGTTCTGTGCCTCACTGGTTCATCCTTCTGTCTGTGTGACGTCAGTCAGATGTTGAAGTTCAACTCTGTAATCTTCACTGTGTCACAGAGTTCAGTGAGTCCCGTTATTCACAGTATCAATCAGATCATCAGAGAACAGCTGATCAGCAATCAGTGGTGCCAACAGCGCCTCCTGTGGTGAGAGGATGCAATAATGCAACGTAGCATTTTTCCACTGAACACTTGCAGTCATGGAAACTGTCTGTTGGATCTGTGTGACGTTGCTTTCTTGGTTAGAGTTCCTCACAAACGTCCAGATGATTCTTCTAATGAGGCGTCGACCATGTTTGCAGCTCTTTGGAAGAAAACGTCGCCCTTTGCCATCCTTACTTTTCTTTGACTTCTTCAAATGCAGCTGAACTCCAGCTGGTATTTTCTTGGACTTTGCAGCTGTTTCTGGTCATCAGTTCATTCCTGCAAACCTCTGAAGCTGAACAACAATGATGCTGCATTGCTGGCTGATCCCAAAAGGTTGATTCTGTTCATCTGGACGTTTTCAGAAACGTTTGCTCACTGATCAGGTGACTTCTTCAGTCTCAGCTGACTGCAGCTTTACAAGCTTACAAACAGCACATTTGCACAATGACTGAAAGCAGCAGCACCTGATATATATGATACTAATATAATACATATACATATGTAATCCATACTAATGATGAAGGAACTGAGCTCACAGTCCATTGTTCATTCAGTGAACTACTCAGTTTATTTTGGGCCTCAGAAATGCTCACTCTGTTTGTACATCACTGTCAGCAATAGACTCATTCTGCTGTGTGGACAGGAACACATGTGACATCACTTCCTGTTTGTTTGTGACTGAAGAGGAAGAAGTTTACAAGGAATCATTTAGAAGAGTTTCAAACATCAACTGATTGAATCCATGAATCTGAAAACGTGTTTGTGAATGAAAGAGACAGACATGTACAGACTGAACTATCTGTTCAACAGTCAGAGTGTTTCTGTAACAGGAGACACTCTTTACACTCCACTCAGCACAGGGACACTGAGGAACCAGACCAGACTCCAAACCCAGGATAAAGAGTTTGAGTGAATGTGGTGTTGAAGGTGTGGAGGTGGATCAGAGTGTCAGAGGAGACTCTGTAGAAGGACAGAGTGCCAGCAGGACAGTCCACATACACTGCTGCTCTGTTAGAGACAGAGGAGGAGGAGGAGGAGGAGGAGGAGGAGATGGATGTTTTTATTTTATTGTGCCTGACATAACGAGGACCATTTAAATCACAGATCAGACTCCAGGACTGATCATTCCATCCAAACACACAGTCAGCACTGTCTCCTTTCCTTCTGATGCTTCTGTAACTCACTGATATACAAACGTTTCCTCTCCACTCGACCTCCCAGTAACAGCGACCAGTCAGACCATTTCTACACAGCAGCTGATAAACATCAAATCTGTCTGGATGATCAGGATATGACTGAACCTTCTCCACACGTGTCACCTTCCTGTTGTTGTCAGACAGTTGGAGCTTTGTGTTCACTGTGTTTGTGTCGATTGTGAGTTGACAGGAATCTGATGGAGAGAACAAACACAATCCAGCTGCAGTTATTGATCCATCATCTGTTCATTGATTGACACTTTGATGATGACTCCTGACATGATGAAGATGGTTGAATGTGTGCTGCTTTGTTTTCATGAATCCCATTAAAAACACACTTACACTTCCTCAGACCTGGTCTCAACCATCGGACTCCAGCAGGCTCCACCCTGAAAGGAGGAGGGGGGTCAGAGCAGCACAGTCAGCATGCACACATGGACATTACATGGCTCTCACACACACACTGTTACACACTGAGCTCAAAGCTCGGCTCCACTGTTTTATTCAAAGAAATCTACATTTATTTATCAGCACATTTAAAAACAGCTTGAGCCAAAGTGCTGCACAGAGTAGAGAGAAAATAGGAAACATACACAGTAATGACTATAAAGACTGCTCAGGATTGAAAGCTACAGAGTACAAATGTGTTTCCAACCGGCTTTTAAAAATGTCCAGTGTTGGTGACGACCTGATGTGAAGGGCGACTGTTCCAGAGTTTGGCTGCAGCCATCGATAAAGCTCACCTCTGTTTTTACGTCTAGTTCTGGTCAGAAGCTGCTTATCTGCAGACCTGAGGGCTCCACTTGGATTATTTTGTTAAAGAGAGATAAGATGGAGCCAATCCATTCACAGATTTAAAGACAACCAGATCTGGAAGTGGATTCTACCACGTACTGGTAACCAGTGGAAAAAGCTGGAAAAAGCTGGTGATGGGTCGTCTAGCACAGACCCACCGCTGGAACAAGACAATTGATGAGGGAGAGAACTGTGACAGCGCCGTTCCTTCACTTGACCTCAGTCGCTCTCGTCTGCTCCCTCGTAACACTGCTCTTTTTTCTCCAGCTAAACAAAAACAAAACTGAGGTAATAGTCTTTGGCGCCAAAGAAAAACGATTACAGGTCACCAGAGAACTTCAATCTATACATCTAAAAACCACAAACCAGGCGAGAAATTTGGGTGTAGTGTTGGATGCAGACCTAAACTTAGAAAAACACATTAAGACAATAACAAAGTCAGCTTACTATCACCTCAAGAATATTTCAAGGATAAAAGATCTGATGTCTCAACAGGACCTGGAAAAACTAGTCCATGCATTCATCTTTAGTAGGCTTGATTACTGTAACAGCATCTTTACAGGTCTACCTAAAAAATCAGTGAGACAACTACAGCTCACTCAGAACTCTGCTGCTCGAGTCCTCACTAAGACCAAAAAAGTGGACCACATCAGTCCAGCTCTGAGGTCTTTACACTGGCTGCCTGTCCGTCAGAGGATAGACTTTAAATTTTTTTTTTTTTTTTTTTTTTTTTTTTGGAAGTGACATCAGAAACAGCAGCATGTGACACCACGTGATGGCGGAGCTTCAGTTCATCCTTTGTCATCCTTTTTGTTTTGTTTTGTTTTTTAATAGGACAGGGGGAAAGAATGAAAGAAAGAGGGGGAGAGGAAGAAAGAAAACCAAAGGGGAGAAGAGACGGTGAGAAGGGGGGGAAGAGAGAGAAAAACAAAACAAAACAAAACAACAAAAAAACTCCTGGGTCACCTGTATGGAGAGAAAGAAAAACAAAAAAAACAGGGGAGACAGCAAACAATAAAGAGCAACATAATAATAAAAAAAAAAAGCACCATCACAATAAACTAGCTAGTCATAGATATCAATAGTTACTAAATAATAAACGATATTGTGCAGCACGCAAGATAGACAGCGCACAGTGTGCTTTGAGGCAGCAGCCAAGAAAGCTGTAGTAGGTCTGTGAATACCCATGTGTACACCTGTGTGCATACCTGTGTGGATCAGCATGCTTGCATTCCAAAGGTTTCTCCATGTAATGATCTGCTAGAGAGTGTGGGGAGCCACAGCCCTGTCCTCTATGGTATCAAGCAGGTATGGAGGAGATCAAAACTCCAGACATCCAGAGGCACCCAGAACACAAGAGACCAAGGAAGACCCACAGAGGGGCAGCCGCGCCACTGTCCCAGTAAGAGCTTAGGAGAGTCCCAGATGAGAGCTCATTCAGCAGCCGCGGAGCAGAAGCCAGGGGGAGTTGCAGTGACGCGCCCGTGAGCTCCGCCGGCAGCCAGCTGTGCCTGAGTGACCGAGCCCCAGGCCGAGAGGCCGGGGGCACCCCACCTCCAAAGTGGCCCGAGCGAGCCCCAATAAGCGGCCGCCAAGGAGTGAGCCGGTGTGTACCCGGACACCCACCCCCAGATACAAAGAACCACCAACGCACCGATACCTGAGGGAGTCCGCCACCGGCAGGGGAAGTGGTGGTGGGTGGAGATAGGCCTCCAAACCTTGGAGGGCCCAAGATGTCCCCAGAGAGGTGGCGTCTGATACCCAACCTGACATATAGACACAGACATACAGGCACACACAGACACAAACATCCATTCCCACCCTCATGCTCTCATATCGTTAGCTTCATAGCATAAGTGCCTAAGTCATTGACTTAGTCAAATGACTTAGGCAATTATGCTATGAAGCTAACGATATGTACTTCACACTCAACCGACGTGGAGACAGACATAAAGGGACGCTGTATACACGATCACACTCCCCAAGCGTACTCTACTAACCGGGTCTAGGTACCCTTGCCCCTGGAGGGGGGAACTGCACCCAGACCCAGGTGGTGTTACCCTTTTCCCTGCGGTGGGGAGAGGCAGACCGCCCCGACTCCGCAGCAGCAGGGAGGCCCCAGACCGCAGTCGGATGGCCCACTCCTCCTAGCCCCCCCGCTCCAGTAGGCCGCAGAGAATGGGGGTGAGAGAAGACTCCAAACCTCCCTCCACCCGCTCATTGTAGTGTTGATGCATATGTGTTCTAAGGTGCATTTAAAACCCAGGAGGGCATGGAGCTACCTGTCAGAGAGCAGCAGGTAAGCGCATAGTCCCTCCTGCTAGCCCTCAATGTCTACATGTATTTAAAATTGAGAGGTGGGCAACGACGCCAGGGGTGAGGCGTACACCCTGATGGTAACTTGGACTCCGTGTATCGTGCCCACCCCCAAGATCCTATATGTATGTGTAATGAGGGTGTGAGTAATGTGAATGTCTAAGTTGTGGGATAAAATTGAGGCAGAGGCAGCCAGAAGGGGACAGAGGGGGGGGGGTAGCCTCCTCTGCATCCTGGTGACATACCCCTACTCCAAGGCCCTGCATGTGTGGGTGGTTGTGGTGGAGCAGGAGGAGGGAGGCAGCTGGAGATGGGGAGGGAAGGAAGGGAGGGGCAGGTGACCCCTCCCTGGGGCCAGCTCCCCCGCTGACCCCAGTAGGCACTCCCACACTTCGCGACCCGCCAGGGAAAGGGGGGCCCAGGCCCATCCAGACCGGGGCCCAGCGCAGCAGCGCCCCCCGGCCCCACAGAGCCCGGGACAGTCCACCCAACCCCACCACAGAGAAAACTGCACCCACCCCACCATCCACTCGTCTTCCAGACTACATGAGACAATAGACGCCCAGGCTGAGATCTTCCTCCACCTCTCCTGTATCTCCCCCTCCTGCAGAGAGTTCCTGAGGGGAAGAAAGCTCCTGCAAGGTGTAACAATCTCCCCCACCGGTTGAAGAGCCCCACAGGCGACTCGACACGCCGGCGGCACCCTGCGCCAGGGATGGGCTCCCATGCACCCACCCGCCCACAACCCCGGCAACACACAAACCAGGACCCAAGGCCCCGAGGCCCAGCCAGGGCCCCGGCCCAGAGATGGAGCGCCCCCAGACCCTCACGCCCATCCCGGACCCACCCAGGGGCAGACAGGCTACCAGGTCAGTAACCCACGTCCATCACCACAGACCCTCCCCTAGCCCCGCTGCACGCAGCCACGAGGAAATGGTCAGAAAAAGGCCCCCAACCGGACATGACCGGTTGGGGGCATCAGACTTTAAAGTTCTGATGCTGGTCTATAAAGCTCTGAATGGTTTAGGACCAAAATACATCAATGACCTCCTGACCCAGTATGAACCTTCCAGATCCCTCAGGTCATCTGGATCCGGTCTTTTATCAGTTCCCAGAGTCAGAACCAGACACAGAGAAGCTGCATTCAGCTTTTATGCTCCTTATATCTGGAACAAACTCCCAGAAAGCCTCAGATCAGCTGAAACACTCAGTTTATTTAAATCCAGGTTGAAGACTCACCTGTTCTCAGCTGCATTTGAATAAAGCACCAAATCCACACCTTTAAGCTTAAATTTCAAAACTTACATTTAACTACTGATTTTATCTACTGTTCTGATTTTATCTGTTTTGATTTTATATACTGTTTTGTTTGTTTGTTTGTTTGTTTGTTAATTAGTTATTTAGTTTATTTGCTTGTTTTAATCAATTTTAAATCATGCTTTTTATTTGTTTTTGTTTCTAATGTCTCTGTAAAGCACTTTGAATCACCTTGTTGTTGAATTGTGCTATACAAATAAACTTGCCTTGCCTTGCCTTGCCTTTATTGAGCTTACATGAATATGCACAAGTTCATTAACACATGACGTCTTACACAGGTATGAACAAAGAGTACCAGTCTGTGCATAGTGTGTGTGTGTGTGTGTGTGTGTGTTCCAGATGTGACCCTGTGACCCCAAAGCTGGTGCTAAGAGTCCAGCGGTCCCCCTAACAAAGGGCTCTTATACTTAACCAGACACAGAGTAGGTGTCCTCCTACACCAGGGGTCTCAAACTCGCGGCCCTCGGGCCAATTGCGGCCCGCAGGACGATCGTTTTTGGCCCCACCTTAATATGAAAATGTAATGTTAGTTTGATAATGTATGACACTTTACAGTGTTGTGGGCGGAGCTGAATTAACCCACCAATCAGGGTGGGATATGGATCTCAGGGGACACCAGCCGGGCTTGATGCAAGCAGGGAAACATTTCTCAATGAGTCAAAGTTCCAGCAGCGTTGCCCTGGAGTGTTTCTTTCTTTCCTGTGCCTGGCTGGCTTCCTCCTTTCTATTGGGCAAACGCCGACATTCGCCCCAGCGCGCTGCGTTCACAACACTTCAAAAAAAGTTGGTTTTTTAAGTTGCTGCCCAGCGGGACATTATACGTATATAGATTTATACACACGTCAGTGGGATTTAAAGTTATTTTTCCACAGAGAGAGATCTCATATTAACTCTCACAGTGATGCGTAGGTGGCGGGACTAAAGAAAAGTCATGAACTCAATGCAGCCCAATTTAGTCTGCAGTCATATAGCGACACCTGTTCATCGGCAACAACAGTCCCCGGTAACCCGGACTAATTATAGGGTCGCACCGTAGGCAAGGCAAGGCAAGGCAAATTTATTTGTATAGCACAATTCAACAACAAGGTGATTCAAAGTGCTTTACAGAGACATTAGAAACAAAAACAGATAAAAAGCACGATTTAAAATTGATTAAAACAAGCAAACAAACAAACTAACTAACTAAACACACACATTCACACCTGTTCGCGCGATCTGAACCCTTATCATAAGGGGAGCTACCAGTCCTTCTGTGGACGAGCTACTTTCTATTTTAAATTCCCTGAATTTAAAATACTCTCTAGACCCAGTCTAGACCCAGCTGGGGAGCTACCCAGAGCTCTAAACCCACTTAACAAACAAACAAACAAACAAAACAGTATATAAAATCAAAACAGATAAAATCAGAACAGTAGATAAAATCAGAACAGTAGATAAAATCAGTAGTTAATGTAACTTTTGAAATTTAAGCTTAAAAGTGTGGATTTGGTGCTTTATTCAAATGCAGCTGAGAATAGGTGAGACTTCAACCTGGATTTAAATAAACTGAGTGTTTCAGCTGATCTGAGCCTTTCTGGGAGTTTGTTCCAGATATAAGGAGCATAAAAGCTGAATGCAGCTTCTCCGTGTCTGGTTCTGACTCTGGGAACTGATAAAAGACCGGATCCAGATGACCTGAGGGATCTGGAAGGTTCATACTGGGTCAGGAGGTCACTGATGTATTTTGGTCCTAAACCATTCAGAGCTTTATAGACCAGCATTAGAACTTTAAAGTCTATCCTCTGACGGACAGGCAGCCAGTGTAAAGACCTCAGAGCTGGACTGATGTGGTCCACTTTTTTGGTCTTAGTGAGGACTCGAGCAGCAGAGTTCTGAATGAGCTGTAGTTGTCTGACTGATTTTTTAGGTAGACCTGTAAAGATGCTGTTACAGTAATCAAGCCTACTAAAGATGAATGCATGGACTAGTTTTTCCAGGTCCTGTTGAGACATCAGATCTTTTATCCTTGAAATATTCTTGAGGTGATAGTAAGCTGACTTTGTTATTGTCTTAATGTGTTTTTCTAAGTTTAGGTCTGCATCCATCACTACACCCAAATTTCTCGCCTGGTTTGTGGTTTTTAGATGTATAGATTGAAGTTCTCTGGTGACCTGTAATCGTTTTTCTTTGGCGCCAAAGACTATTACCTCAGTTTTGTTTTTGTTTAGCTGGAGAAAATTGTGGCACAACCAGTCATTAATTTCCTCAATGCATTTACCAAGAGCCTGTACAGGGCCTCGGTCTCCTGGTGACATTGTGATATATATTTGTGTGTCATCTGCATAGCTATGATAGTTTTGTTGTTCTTTATAATCTGTGCCAGTGGGAGCATGCAAATGTTAAACAGAAGGGGTCCCAAGATGGAACCTTGGGGAACTCCACATGTGATACTTGTCTGCTCAGATGTGAAGTTACCTATTGATACAAAGTATTTCCTGTTTTCTAAGTATGTCTTGAACCAGTTTAGTACAGTTCCTGAAAGACCTGTCCAGTTCTCCAGTCGTTTGAGTAATATGTTGTGGTCAACTGTATCAAATGCTGCACTGAGATCCAGTAAAACTAGGACTGACATTTTTCCACTGTCTGTATTCAGACATATGTCATTAAACACTTTGGTCAGAGCGGTTTCAGTGCTGTGGTTCTGTCTAAAACCTGACTGGAAGGCATCGTAGCAGTTATTCTTTTTTAAGAAGTAACTGAGCTGTTGAGAAACTGCTTTTTCAATGATCTTACTTAAAAATGGGAGATTTGAGATCGGCCTGTAGTTGTTCATTTGTGTCTTGTCAAGGTTGTCCTTTTTCAGTATAGGTTTTATTACGGCAGTTTTTAGTGATTCTGGAAACACACCTGATAATAAAGAAAAATTGACGATCTGTAACAGGTCTGACTCTAAAGTCTTTGAGACCTTTTTGAAAAAACTTGTTGGCAGGACATCTAAACAGCAGGAGGAGGAGTTCAGTTGACCTAAGATGTCCTCCAGGTCTTTGCTGTTAATCGGGTGAAACTGTTTCATGGTGTTTAAACAGTTTTTTTGGTGGACACAGTACATATCCTGGATCTGCTGTTGATGTACCAACTGCTTGTCTAATTTTTTGGATTTTTTCTGTGAAGAATTTGGCAAAGTCATTGCAGGCCATGGTCGAATGAAGTTCAGCTGCCACTGACACAGGAGGGTTTGTTCGCCTGTCAACTGTAGAAAATAAGACCCGAGCATTATGGCTGTTTTTAGTGATGATGTCAGAGAAGTAGGACCTCCTTGCACTCCTCAGTTGTAAATTAAAATTGTGAAGTTTCTCTTTATAGATGTCATAGTGAACCTGCTCAGCTTTCCTACACTCTCTTTTTTCATTTTTCACCAGTGTGGAGTTTCTCCATGGAGACTCCTTCCTTCCTTCACCTTAATGGGAGCAATAGTGTCCATTACATTTAACATGTTAGCATTGAAGCTATTGACGAGCTCATTGACTGACCCTCTGGACAGGTCAGGTGTTAATGGGAAGACCTGGTTAAAAATTGCACTACTGTGTTCAGTTATACACCGTTTTGTGATCACTGTTGTTGATATATTTATGTGGGCTGAGATTTTACTTTCAAAGAAAACACAGTAATGATCAGACACGCCCACATCAGACACAGTAACCTTTGAAATGCTCAGGCCTTTGGAGATCAGTAGGTCAAGAGTGTGTCCTCTATTATGTGTGGCCTCTGTTACATGCTGAGTCAGCCCAAAGTTGCCCAGAGTGTTACTCAGGTCTTTAGTCCCTTTGTCCTGAGGGTTGTCCACATGAATGTTAAAATCCCCAGCAATAATTACACAGTCAAAATCAACACAGATCACAGACAGCAGTTCACTGAGGTCATTAAAAAAGTCTGTGCAGTATTTGGGAGGCCTGTAAACATTAAGAAACACAACTTTGGATGGGGCCTTCAGCTGTAAAGCCACATATTCAAAAGACTGAAAACTTCCAGGAGATAGCTGCTTACATTGAAATGATTCATTAAATAAGACAGCAACCCCTCCTCCTCTCCTGCTCACCCTGGCCTCACTGATAAAACTGTAGTTAGGAGGGGTCGTCTCGATGAGAACAGCTCTACTGTTACTTTGGTCCAACCAAGTTTCAGTTAAAAACATAAAATCAAGGCTGTGCTCAGTGATTAAATCATTAATTAAAAATGTTTTCCCAGCTAAAGATCTAACGTTTAATAAAGCCAACTTAAGTGTTTTAGAGGCATTACTTGTCCCCTCGTGTTTGGGAGCAGTCTGTGGCACACAAGGTATGTTTACTATGTTTAAGGATCTTTTAGAGTGCACCTCTCTGTGTTTTGACCAGGCCACATGTCTCCTTCTGTCACCTAAAAGTACAGAGATTTTAAAACCTTCTAGTAAACAGGGTCCCAGCTTCTCCTGGGAAAAGTCACCACTGCCATAATCCTCGCAGCCCGGACCCTCCACACATCACACATCAGACTGCGGAGACAGAGCATGAAGGTGGTAAGGAGGAACTAAGGGGGGCGAGGCTGGGCAATGTGACTTCGATTGCTCTGTTGAGGGTGGGGCTCGATGGCGAACCTTTGGCCGCTCTGGTGGGGGGTTTATGGGGGACAAAAAGGGATTGGGCCGGGGGGTAGATCTGAGCCCAGCATTGACCCGCTCCATCATCTCCTCAGTGAATTTCAGGTGTGGGGAGGGGGGAGAAAGGGAGGGGGAGGAGGGTGATGGCCTGTCAGGGGTTTGGGGGACTGGGGAAGATCGTGGTCCCTGGTCCTGGTCGTTGGTGTTGTTGAGAGAGTTGGAGGCAAATAGGGACCCCTCTTCTTGCCTCAGATGTCTCTCCTTTCTGAGGCTCTTCCCAGGTGGGGGCAAATGGAGCTCCTCCTCAAGGTTTCTGCTGGGCTTTGTCTGTTCTTGGAGTACTGTTTGTTCCTCTTCATGAGATAACTCCTCGTTTATCTCAGCCTTGGCACCAAGCACAGATGGATGACGTATGGAATAAAACAAGTTGGAGGTGAACAGTTTCACCCCTGACTTGTTAAAATTAAATCCATTTGCTTTAAACAGATGCCTGCATTCCCAAAAGATATTAAAGTTGTTGATAAAATGCACCGAGTGGTCAGTACATGCTGATATAAGCCATTTATTCAGTGTAAACAACCTGCTGAATCTCTCGTCTCCTCCTCTGACCGGCGGTACAGGTCCACTGATGAATACAGCTGCATTCAGAGAGTTTACAGTATTTAGTAATCCAGTAAAGTCCCGTTTCAGAACCTCCGACTGTTGTTTGGACACATCGTTTGACCCTGTATGCAGAACAGTGTTTGTCACAGTTGGATATTCATCTGCAATTTGAAGAATTCTCTCCTTCAGGTTGTTGACCATATCCTTAGGAAAGCAGAGGACTTTAGTGTTCTTACCGCACATCATTTGTACATCCTTTACGGCAGAGTCACCCACAATCAGAGTTTCAGGCCTAGCCTTTAGCTTTCCCTGTGGTCTTTTACTTTTAAACAGATTTTCAGACCTTACTTCACTGCTTTTAGATGGATGGTTGTCCGATATAGATCCAGGGTCCTTTGATAGTGGAGCAAATCTGTTGTGCAGTTTCACATTCAGTTGTTTTGGAGGTTTGTTGTTAACCTTCCTATTCACAGTTGTCCAGTCCTGTTTCCTCTCGAACTTCTCTGTCTCGTAGGAAGTGAAGGCCAGTCGGTTTCAGAGACTTCAGCTCGCTGTGCTCTGCCCGTGATACGTCCTCCCCCTTCCAGGAGACATGATTTATGTCTTGGTTTTGCACCAAGACAGTCCAAGGGGGGATTATCACTTGAGGATTTATAATAATGCACAGAGTCTACTTTCTTGGTCATGTTATCTGTGCTCCTTAGCTGTGTACTAGCTTGCTCGTCGCCATTGTTTTGAATAAAAGGCAAGGTTGTTTCATTTCCACACAGTCCATTTACCTCCACGTTTACTTCTAAGCGATGAATTTTTGTCTCCAGTACTGCAATCTTCTGCAGGGGGCTGTGGTAGTCATCTGTGGAGAGGGAAGGCATCTCGTTGCTAGTTAGCCTAGCGGTTAGCACCTTTCCAGGCTTCCAGGCTGTAATCAGGCTTCAGCTGTGTCTAGGCCAAAGACACACGGAGCGCTGAGGATAAGGTAACTATAAAAATGTTGCTGTTTCTGTTAAGAACACTTTAGTCCTAATAATCTATAAGTGTCCAGAAGCTATCGCAGGTAAGCTCATACGGAAAAAAGGGAAAAAATCAGCATAAAAATCAATAAAAGAAGAAAAGCATTTAAGGAGCAAAGAGATGAAGTGTCCACACTCGCAATTTGTGGCTCGATGTTTTTATTTGCATCACTGCGTTTGCATTGCAGCAAACATGAACATTACATATATTTCAATATAATGTAAAAGCAGTCAAAACAACTAACATCAGAAACAGCTGATGTTATTTGTTATATGTCACGGTGTCATTTCCGCTTCTTTCTCCTGTAACAACAGCCCGGCGCCGTGAGCAGTCGCCTTTTTTGCACTCGCTATCCCTGCACTTTCTACCATCTGCAAACGCCACGGTGTTCGTGTCGTCATGAAAGACATGAATATCGAGGGTAAAAAGAAAGGAGACTGCTACCAGCTTTTTATCTGCCGATCGCCGTGCTACGGTTGCAAGAAAAAGAAGCAGAAATGACCTTCAATAAAGCAACCAAAGAGAATAATGCAGCAGTCGGAGCCACGTGGTTAGTGAGATGATTGCTAAAGCAGGGAAGCCATTCACAGAAGGTGGATTTGTCTAAAAGTGCATGTTGCAGGCTGCAAATATAGTCTGTCCGGGAAAGAAAGGTCAGTTTAGCAACATCAGCCTTTCTGCCAACACCGCAGCAGATCGCATTTCTGACCTGTCAAGTGACATTTATGACCAACTGTGTGAGAAAGCCAAATGTTTCAGTGTATACTCAGTCGCTCTTGATGAGACCACAGACATCACCGACACTGCCCAGCTCCCAATGTATGTCCGTGGTGTTGATGACAGTTTTGAAGTGATGGAGGAGCTGCTCACAGTAATTCCAATGCATGGCCAGACCACCGCTCAGCAGATATTTACAAGCTGTGTAATGCCATTGAGAATGTTGGTTTGCCATGGAAGAGGTTTGTTGGAATAACAACAGATGGAGCGCCATCAATGACAGGGAGGAAAAATGGACTGGTGGCACAAAACAAACTGGAAGAGGAAGGCGTGGAGGAGGCCATTGCTCTGCACTGCATCATCCATCAGCAGGTCCTTTGCAGCAAATGCCTGAAGTTTGACAATGTGATGTCTATTGTTGTGAAATGCATCAACCAAATCAGATCCAGGGGCTTAAAGCACCGAAGGTTCTGAGCTTTTTTAGAGGAAATGGAGTCAGAATATGGGGATGTGCTCAACTTCACTGAGGTACGTTGGCTCAGCAGGGGAAATGTATTAAAGAGACTTTTTGAGTTGAGAGCAGCAGTGAAGCCTTCATGGAGAAGGATGGAGTTAGTGTTCCTGTGCTAACTGATCCCAAATGGCTCATGGACTCAGCTTTTCTTGTTGATATGACACATGAGCTTAATGTACTGAACAAGACGTTACAAGGCCAGGGGCAACTTGTCAGTGCTGCCTATGACAACGTGAGAGCATTCTCCACAAAACTGGCGCTCTGGAAAGCTCAGCTCTCTCAGACAAACCTTTGCCATTTCCCAGCATGCAAGGCACTCGTGGATGCAGGCACACCATTCAGTGCTGACAAGTATGTTGATGTCATTTTGAGGCTACAGGAGGAATTTGATCACAGATTTGCTGACTTCAAGACACACAGAGCCACCTTTCACATTTTTGCAGACCCCTTCTCCTTTGATGTGCAAGATGCCCCTTCTGTGCTTCAAATGGAGCTCATTGAGCTGCAGTGTAACTCTGAACTCAAAGCAAAGTTCAGGGAGGTGAGTGGAAAAGCAGACAAGCTTGGACAATTTTTGAGAGGATTGAGCCCTAGTTTCCCTCGGCTTTCCCGAATGTTCAAGCGGACCATGTGCCTTTTTGGTAGCACATACTTGTGCCAAAAGCTCTTCTCCACTTTGAACTTCAATAAGTCCAAGTACAGGTCCAGACTTACGGATGATCATCTTCAAGACATACTGAGGGTCGCAACTGCTTCCTCCCTCAGGCCAAATCTGGCTCGGCTATGTGAGAGGAAACGCTGCCAGGTCTCTAGCAGCAAGGAGTAGGCAAGAGAAGCCATGTTCAGAAGAACAGTTCATTTTCTACAGTGTTCCATTCATGTTCAGAAGAAGGTTATAGAACCGTTAATACAGACATTTTTATCTAAATACAGCAGATATAGAAGACTGAAAGAAACACATAAGTTCACTGACTAAAAATATCTTATTCTTATTTTATTTATGTATTACAGATTGATTTATTTTCTTATTAATTCTTAATTTGTTTATTTATTTGTCATATTTTGTGTTAAAAAATAAAAATAAAGAGATTTGAGAAGAATGGAAGTTTTTTAACCATGCCTTTCTTGTGGAAAACCTAATGCGGCCCAGCCTCACCCAGACTCTGCCTGCAGCGGCCCCCAGCTAAATTGAGCTGTACGGAGCCCCGCAGGGGACATGGGAGAAAAAAAAATTAGGGAGAAAAAAAAAATTAGGGAGAAAAAATTATTTGGGAGAAGAAAAAAAAACTAGGGAGAAAAAAAAAATTAAGAGTGACTTTTGCGAGATCTCGCAAAACAAACTCGGGATCTCGCAAAAGTATTGCGAGATCCCGCAAAACTTTCTCGCAAAAGTTGAATTCCAACAATGGCGGCAGCTACTTAGTTGTAATATTACTCTTTCTGGGTCACAAAATACACTTTTAAGATATTTTGAGGCGTGAATGTAGTTGTGTAAACGTCAGATACCTGCTCGGTTTACAAGACATCACATATTTGCAAAAGTGCTCCGACGTTTTTGGAGATCTGACACCCACTAGCTCGAAGCTAACGGGAGGTCGAGACCTACTACAGCCGGGAAGAACACTGCTTTCCCGGCACATCGTGCCTCGACCTCCCGGTCAGCTTCGAGCTGGCGGCAACTAGCTCGAAGCTAACGGGAGGTCGAGACCTACTACAGCCGGGAGGAACACCGCTTTCCCGGCACATCGTGCCTCGACCTCCCGGTCGGCTTCGAGCTGGTGGGCACTAGCTCGAAGCTAACAGGAGGTCGAGACCTACTACAGCCGGGAGGAACACCGCTTTCCCAGCACATCGTGCCTCAACCTCCCGGTCGGCTTCGAGCTGGCGGCCTCCGAAGAATGCGGCTAAAACTTTTGCGATATCTCGCAATACTTTTGGGAGATCCCGAGTTTGTTTTGCGAGATCTCGCAAAAGTCCGTCTTAATTTTTTTTTTTCCTCCCTAATTTTTTATTTTTTCTCCCTAATTTTTTTTTCTCCCATGTCCCCTGTGGGGCTCCGTAAGTTTGAGACCCCTGTCCTACACCATAAATCAGTAAGAGAGGGTACGACCTCTCTCATTGCCCCAAGTGCTGTCTGCATGCCAGAGCACTCTGGAAGGCACACAGAGTCTTTACAGACTACTCAGGATCAAACCTCTATCATTATGCAATCGATTATAAAACTCTAAGCATATATGAGTAAATATTTCTAAGCATAAATGACAATCAACAATATAAACCTTACAGCTGGTTTTAATAACAGAATTCATTTGTTTCTCAAATGAGAAAGAGCTATCGAGAAACACTCCTAAATCTTTAGTTCTTAACTCTTCCAGTGGGCCAAGGTCAACATTATCTGCCAATGGTAAATAGGCTGCTGTTATTAACTAATGCTAATTTGACGTGAATTAGCATTATGCACTAATGCTAACACTTACTTTTTTAACAATGTGAGTAGCTAATGCCAACACTATTTCCCTTAACTTTATAACAATGTGAACGGCTAATGCTAACACTCTTTTTCCTAGCATTACAACATCTGAGCTGCTAATGCTAAGTAGGCTGCCATTAGCACCTACGTCTAATTTAAGGCAAATACGCATTAGAACCTAATGCTCATATCGTTTTCCTTTGCTTTATAACAATGTGAGCAGCTACTGCTAAATAGCATTAGCTAATAACAGCAGTCTAATTTAATGCAAGTTAGCCTCATTTGCATTACAACGATGTGAGGAGTTAATGCTCAGTATGCTGCCATTAGCGGCTAATTCTAATTAGGGGTGAATAATTATTACCAGCTAATGCTAATATCGTATTCTCTTCCCTTTTAACAATGTGAGCAGCTAGTGCTAGGTAGGCTGATGCTAGCAGCTAATGCTAAAGCTAATTTATTGTGAATTAGCATCACATTAGTGAGGAGTTAATGCTAAGTAGACTGCCATTAGCAGGTAATGCTAATTTTAGGTGAATAGGAATTGGCAGCTAATGCTAATACCATATTTTCTTGCTTTAACCCTTTAAAACTGGTCAGAGTGGGCACACTCCGTTTTGCGCAACTATTTTTAAATCCCGGTAGCACTGTAACCACGTGAGCTAGCGCAATAATTTTTTTGCATATGAAACCTGAGGAGTTGTACTTACATCTTATGCCATCAGCTTGTCCTAGGTTACAGTTTCCTTCCACATATGCTTAGGACTCATATTGCACTGCTGGAAATAGTTTATTTTGATGCATATGCTGTTATTTTGCAAATTTGCAGTATAATATTTATTTTTTCGTTTTTCCTGCAGTATATAAAAATTGGTGTATTTCAAAAATAAAACTATGAAGGCACTCAAAATAAATTTCCTGTGGTGGGAAACTATTTTGTGCAACTTTTTTGTATTTACAGTTTTGAGGGATAAGCCTCTTAAATTTCTCTATCTAGAAATATATGTTAAAAAAACGATTTTCAATTTTTTTGTAGTTTATTGCACTTTTTTGCAATTTATGTAATTACTATGCACTTAATACATACATATTATAAAAATTTAGGCTGTAATGGTTGTATTGATGTATAGCAACTAGAAATGCTCCCAACAATGGCTCTACAGCATGTAAAAATATAATATAAGCTCTGGCGGACTTGGTTCTATGGTAGGTCTTAAAGGGTTAAATCAATATCAGTAGCTAATCCGATTGTTCAGTCTGACGTCAGGTGAAGTCATTTTTATGCATTTAAGAGCTGCTTTGAATTCAACCTTACAAACTGAACATTAGAACTATCCTCTTCTCCAGGATTTTCCTGATTTAACATTTCAATATGATTCATTTTTGTTCTCTACACCTGCCGTCATCACTTCAATTATTCCCACTGTGGATTTGATCATATTGTTTTCCCAGCATCTCTACATTTTCCCATCCATACGACCTGTAGCTCATTAACACTATTAATACTGGAAACTGCTGTTGAAGCCTGATGGTGACACTTTCGGGTGAAGAAGTGAATTGCAGTAACAGGACTGGCTGGCTTATGATACACTGGACATTTCCAGCGCTTTGTTTTCTCTGCTCACAGACAACACAGATACACGCATGTATATACAGCCCACGTCCAGCTCTGCATGCACTCCTTCTGCTCCATTTCTATAGAGAATAAACAACGTAACACAATCATTCTCCATTGTTTTCAACTCAACCAGCTGCATTTAATGGAGTTTGAATTTACTTTACAACAGCTGCTGTTGTTTCCTGTCTGCATCCATGTTCTTTATTGTACTCCCCACATTCTGAACTGGTGTAGTTCTTCCTAAAGTACTGCAGTATTCCTGCCAGTACATCCTTTTAGTTTTCCTGTTTCCTCTGATGCTCGTTGCTATTCTTTCCTCAATGCAAATTCATGCTAAGCTCCTTCATATCCATCCCTGTTTCTAAACCTGTAATAATTGCTTTAATGTGTCTTTGGCCTAATTATGAGTCTGTCCATATGTTTTTAGTTGCCCACTTGCTTTGGTTTCTTAGCTCTGATTCTCTGAAATTGATCCTTGAAATCATTTACTGGCATCTCTCCCTCTCACTCCCACTATCCCCAGAACACCAGAGTATTCATCTCCTGGTTTATCATATGGCCTCTTTGCATTTTCTCCAATCGTCCCTGTTTCTAGAGTCTCGCCCCATCTGCAGGCAGTCCAAGAGAAACTGCCTCTGCCATTTTCTTCTTCTTAATCTTTGATTTTTCTCTTCACTTTCTCCATTGGGTCTTCTTAGACGCACTTTCCAGAAAGCAGCAACATTTTTTGTGCCCCATTTTTCAAATTGTGCATCTTACTTCAGCTTAATGTGTTTCCTGTTTTGTTTGTACACAGGTCATGTAAAAGAAATCCTACCAGAGGCTCGACAAAGCTGAACTGAAAGACAGCACAGGCAATAAATCAGAGCAGCACAGAACTTAAGCACACATATATAAGGTGATTTAACAAATCATGTCTGTTGTAAATGAGTAAGCCATTTATCGACCTGACTCGGTTTTTAAAATCATCATCGGAAAAGACTGAATCCTGACCTGAGAATCCCAAGTGTACACTTTGGACTTTCCACTGCAGAAAACAGAAGCTTCAGTCCTAAATCCTGCAGGTTGTTGTTACCCAGATCCAGCTCTGTCAGATGGGAGGACTGGGAGCTCAGGACTGAGGACAGAGCTTCACAGCTTCTGTCTGACAGGTTACAGCCACTCAGTCTGAAGAAAGGATGACAAGAAGACATGAAACACTTGTGTTAAAAGTATATTCATGGTGCCATGAGGAGCTACTACATTTATAGTATTTCAACACTGTTTCAGGACATGCTGGAATCCTTATTGCCTCATGTTACAAAAGACAAATGTGGCAGTTTACTGTGACTTGCATGGATTCATTAAAAAAACAAAACATACGACATTTTCGCCTGAAAATATGTTAAAAGTTTATTTTTTGACCCAGAAAGAGTATTAAGAGCAATATTAAAACTAAGTAGCTGCAGCCATTGTTGGAAACTGGAATTGGCTGGGCTATGAATTCTGGGATATGGTTTTTCTATTTTGTTTTCCGGGTGGAAAATCAGGAGAAATACAGGAGAATGGTGGCTCCGGGAGATTTTCGGGAGGGGCACTGAAATTCAGGATTCTCCCGGAAAAATCAGGAGTGTTGGCATGTATGTTTCCAGGACATGCTGGAATCCTTATTGCCTCATGTTACAAAAGACAAATGTGGCAGTTTACTGTGACTTGCATGGATTCATTAAATCAAATAAAAAAACATACACACAATGTTAATTTTTTCCAAATGAAATTGATTAAATGATGTTAATTGATGAAAAAAAATCGATATTGCTTGATCTGACCTCAGCGTTTCCAGTTTGCAGTATTGACTCTTTATCCCAGCAGACAGAAGCTTCAGTCCTGAATCCTGCAGGTTGTTGTTACCCAGGTCCAGCTCTGTCAGATGGGAGGACTGGGAGCTCAGGACTGAGGACAGAGCTTCACAGCTTCTGTCTGACAGGTTACAGCCACTCAGTCTGAAATCAAGCGGGAAGGGAGAGAAGATCAACCAAACAAATCAGAGCTTTATTGCTTTTTTTTGTTGTTTTTAAGCAGAAATCAGTGAGATGCTGGTAGATTATGTTCCTTTGGTTTATTACCCAACAACACACACATACACTAATATTTGTGACTTTTGTAATAGTAGCATTTACAATGCAAAGCAACAGCGATCACAGATTGAAGGGGCCTGAATAAAACTACAATGCAGTGATTTTTAAGATGACCTGTTCTTCCAATTTCCAACAACAGATTTCTCCAACCTTACAGTTAAAAATAATTCTTTATCTCATACTGAATCTTGGTGCACCTCCCCCAGTTTATTAAAATGAAGAGGTACCGAAGTTGCTGTAAGTGATGTGTGATGCCACTGATTTCCTTTCTGATCCAATACAAAGTAAAATTCAGGCTGGTATCTGCGATACTGATGAAAACTATTCCTTCAGAATCAATACAAGACATAAGAAAATATGTTTTGTATAACATAAAAAGCCTGAATTTTAAAATATTCAGTTAATAATCAAAAACAGATGTGACTGAAAATAATGAAACTGAGAAACATTTTATGGCCATTGCTACAGGCCATTCGATCCTTTTACAACCATTGAGAGAGCTTGGTTGGCATAGCCGGCAATACGTTGGATAGTAATAAGTCCGGTGGGTGATGGGCTCCACCAGGGCTGCCCTTTGTCACTGATTCTGTTCATAAATTTTATGTTTAAAGGCTGTATCAAAAGTTCATTCAAGTTACAATATTGTGGTCAAAAGTTCTCCTTTTTTCTTTTATACTATACAACTACGCTGTCTCATGGTTTTAGGACATGGATCTGTCATGGAAGAAATCTATGACCACTTTTAATCAACATTTTAAAAATAAACATGATCACAGATTTACTTACAGAGCTTTGTTGGAGGCTTTGACCACTGGCAGCAGCCTCAGAAGAGCCTCCTCTGAAGCAGAGTATTTCTTCAGGTCAAACACATCCAGATCTTCTTCTGATGACAGTAAAATGAAGGTCAGAGCTGACCACTGAGCAGGAGACAGTTCATCTGTGGAGAGACGTCCTGATCTCAGGGACTGTTGGATCTCCTCCACTAGAGAACGATCATCCAGTTCATTCAGACAGTGGATCAGATTGATGCTTTTCTCTGCAGACAGATTCTCACTGAGCTTCTCCTTGATGTACTGGACTGTTTCCTGATTAGTCTGTGAGCTACTTCCTGTCTGTGTCAGCAGACCTCGTAGGAGAGTCTGATTGGTCTGCAGTGAAAGACCCAGGAGGAAGCGGAGGAACAAGTCCAGGTGTCCATTTGGACTCTGTAAGGCCTTCTTCACAGCACTCCGGTAGAAGTGTTTCTCTGCAGATTCTCTTGTTTCAGACTTCTTGGAGGTTTTTTGTTGTTCTTCGAGCAGATTGAGTCCAGAGTTGATGAAGGTCAGATGGACATGAAGAGCAGCAAGAAACTCCTGAACACTCAGATGGATGAAGCAGAACACCTTGTCCTGGTACAGTCCTCTCTCCTCTTTAAAGATCTGTGTGAACACTCCTGAGTACACTGAGGCTGCTCTGATATCGATGCCACACTCTGTCAGGTCTGATTCATAGAAGATCAGGTTTCCTTTCTGCAGCTGATCAAAAGCCAGTTTTCCCAGAGACTCCATCATCTTCCTGCTCTCTGGACTCCAGTGTGGATCTGTCTCAGCTCCTCCATCATACTTGACCTTCTTCACTTTGGCCTGAACCACCAGGAAGTGGATGTACATCTCAGTCAGGGTCTTGGGCAGCTCTCCTCCCTCTCTGGTTTCCAGCACATCCTCCAGAACTGTAGCAGTGATCCAGCAGAAGACTGGGATGTGACACATGATGTGGAGGCTTCGTGATGTCTTGATGTGGGAGATGATCCTGCTGGCCTGCTCCTCATCTCTGAATCTCTTCCTGAAGTACTCCTCCTTCTGTGGGTCAGTGAACCCTCTGACCTCTGTAACCATGCCAACACAGTCAGGAGGGATCTGATTGGCTGCTGCAGGTCGTGTGGTTATCCAGAGGCGAGCAGAGGGAAGCAGTTTCCCCCTGATGAGGTTTATCAGCAGCACATCCACTGAGGTGGACTTTCTAGGGTCAGTTAGGATTGTAGTTTTGTGGAAGTCCAGAGGAAGTCGACACTCATCCAGACCATCAAAGATGAACACAACCTGGAAGTCTTCAAAGCTGCAGATTCCTGCTTCTTTGGTTTCAGTAAAGAAGTGATGAACAAGTCCCACCAAGCTGAACTTTTCCTCTTTCAGCACATTCAGCTCTCTGAAAGTGAATGGAAATATGAACTGGATGTCCTGGTTGGCTTTGTCTTCAGCCCAGTCCAGGCTGTATTTCTGTGTTAAGACTGTTTTCCCAATGCCAGCCACTCCCTTTGTCAGCACTGTTCTGATTGGTTCGTCTCTTCCAGGTGAGGCTTTAAAGATGTCTTCTTGTCTGATTGTTGTTTCTGGTCTGTCTGGTTTCCTGGATGCTGTTTCAATCTGTCTGACCTCATGTTCATCATTGACCTCTGCAGTCCCTCCCTCTGTGATGTAGAGCTCTGTGTAGATCTGATTCAGGAGGGTTGGGTTTCCTGCTTTAGCGATGCCCTCAAACACACACTGGAACTTCTTCTTCAGGGTGGATTTAAGGTTACGATGACAAACTGCAGCTTGAAGTTCTGAATGAGAAGAAAAATAAACACTCAATTCCAAAAAGAACTAATCTTTAAAACATGTTGCTCCATCTTCCATCTCTGGAAAATGTTCATTTATCCAGCAGCTTAAATCTTTACAGAAATCCTCTTACTGCTCTGCAGACGGTCAGCCAGCTCCTCCTGCTTCATTCTCCTCAGGAAGTCCACTGTGATCTTCACAAATGCCTCTCTGCTGCTGCTCCTCTGACTGTCTAAGCATTCTGGGTAACCTGGACTCAGAACCTTCTGGATCTTCTTCAGCTCGTTCTTCACAAAAGTGATGATGTTGTCCTCCAGCAGCTGGAACAGAATATTTATGAATGAGCCAATGAGACTGAAATCATGGAGCCAAACATCAGATCCATGTTGGACACACTGACGATCCACTGGTCTACAAAGAGCAGCATGGAGATGACTGTGAACAGAACAGATGTAACAGTAGTTGTTGTACATGTACAGACCATAAATATGGAGTCCAGCTGTGTTTGATGCTGCTGGGCAGACTGACCACTGGGAACCTCTGAGCTCTGCTGGTCCACTCTGTGGAGGAACCATGAAGGATTAGATCAACACAGGATGAAGATCCAGGAGTTTCTGCTCAAATAACTTCATCTGAATCAAGTCTGTCAAGTTTTAAACTCTCAGATTGTGAACATATCAGTAATTTTCAGTCTGTTTTCATGGACGTCCTTTCAGTGGTGATGTCAGGGATGATTTTGAAGAAGCTCATCAAACTGAACCATCAGCAGATCACTGCTCCAAAACCAGAACATGATCCGAGTCTCCCTCCACCACCAGAACACCAGCTTTACTAACGTGGTAGATCAGTGTAGTACAGATCAATAACTGATGAGTCATTTGATCAAAATCACTGAGTGCTTCACGTCTGACCCTCTGATGCTTCTGTAGACATTTTGCATATTTAATGAATGTCTGACAGTTTTACATTCATTCTATGAACACAGTGGAAATGTTGTGTTATAGTCTCCATGTTGTTTCCAGCATCATAAATTCTTAAGTTCAGAAAATTAGATTCTTTCTTCACAGCTGAAAAACAACAACATTTATTCTCTATTGAAATCTGCATCGTCCACTCCAAAGGTCACAATCTGAAGGTAACATCTGGTTTTGTTCCCTGTGGTTAACTCTGAGCATCAGTATGGTGGGATTTATCCACTACATCCACACCACTGTGGTTCAGTGTTGTCCTGATGGAGTAACAGCAGCCAGTATGATCCAGGCTTTAGCTGCTGGGTCTCTGTGTGACCTCTCAGACTGTTTAACAGATCAGACACAAAGAGAATCAGAGCAGCTCTGTTCTTTAAAGACAAACATGAACCCACTCAGGTCACACTTTCCCCACAGATATGAGCATCACTGTCCTCAAACAGCAAATGACCAAGTCGAACATTTGGATCTTTTCTCTTTCATTGTTTTCTTTTTAATGAATCTTTGTAACAATCTGAGGATGTTTCAGGTCATATTTATCCAGGAAACACAAACATGTAAAGGAGTCATCACAGCTCTCTGACCTCGTTGCTCCAGGTTCACCACTGAAGTTTGGAGGGTCATCTTTGGACCAGTCACTCCTCACAGACGGACAGCTGGACCCTGCAGACTGTGACCTCTGACCTCTGCAGACACAAACATGATTGAAGCAGCTGTGATCACACAGACTGCAGGTAATGCAGCTGTTTCCTGTCAGTAACATCCTCTTAGATTAGAGTTCAGCTTTTTACAGGAAAACTGGACAAAACTGATTTTTGTTACAAACTCATTTTCATTTCCTCTCAGCTCACAAACACAGTCAGACAATCAACCAGAGTCAACACTGATTATAATGTCAGTGCAGAATTATTTCTGTTACTCAGTGAGTTCAGCTCTCTGACCTCGTTGCTCCAGGTTCACCACTGAAGTCTGGATTTTGACCTTTGGACCGGTCACTCCTCACAGACGGACAGCTGGACCCTGCAGACTCTGCTCTGTCCTCCTCTTCCTCCATCATCATCTTCAGTCAGTCTGAGAGGTAAACCACAAACACTCAGTGAGTTCACATTAACAGAAGTAACTGAGTTACAGTCGCTGACCTCTGACCTGTCATGTGACCTAGAAACCAGGTCAATATGTCTGTAGGTTCAGTCATCCAGGTCATGTGATCTAAGGAGCTTGGAGAGAAAAGAGACGTCTTTAAGTTTCTGGAAGACGTTTCATCAGAGAAGCTTCTTCAGCTGTGATCTGGATGACGCTCACGACTGATCATGTGATGAGTCACATGATCAATAAAGGGTCAACAATATAACAACAATATAAACACTTATTTCAAGGAGGAAACTGAGAGCCTTTCCACCTGGTGCACAAACACCTGGAGCACAAACACCTGGAGCACAAACATCTGGAGCACAAACACCTGGAGCACAAACACCTGGAGCACAGACATGGAGCACAAAAATCTGGAGCACAGACACACCAACACAGATCCTGATGAGGTCACGTGATGTTTCTCTGAGTGTTTATGAACACAAATCAAAGATGAAACAGCACAAAGACACTTCAAAGTGATTCTACTGTAGAAACATGAACAGGTAGAAACCTGCAGCCTGACTGCTCATCACTTTGTTACCTGTTCAAGTTCAGCAGCAGCAGCTCACTTTATCACGGTGCTGGTCTGGGGTCAGTGTTTACTCAGCTTTACGTCACTCTGGGTTCTTGGCTAGCTTAGTGTTAGCATGCTGTGTGCTAGCTTAGCGTCAGAGCTCTGCAGGTGTCTCGTGTGTAAATATTAATCACAGTGACAGTAAAGGAGGTAAAGGGCTGTGACGTCATCACGTACGCTGCGTCCTCTGTGGGCTCTGAGTGAACTCACAAAGTACAAACTACAAGTACACAAACACGAACGTAGCTCAGAGTGGCGGACACACTCGGCCTCGTTGGTCCAGCTGTGAGTCCGTTACCGTGAACTATGGAGCGGCAGATTTGTGCTGAACTAAGCTGCACACAGCTGATGTTAGCCAGGAAACATTACACACTGACTTTAATGGAGAGACCGGAAATACAAACACACACAGTTTGTTGTGTGAAGAAATCAAACACGAGCTGAACAAACAGTAAAGTTCCTAAAGACAAACTGTTAAAGGAGGAAACGAAGCAAACTTACAGTTTCTTCACACACCAACAACAAGCTCCACTCCACACCTGGACACTAAACACGGACACACAGGTGAGCTGCTTCCTGGAAGGAGGCGGGGCTCCACCTGAAACTCAGCACAGGTGGGAGGGGCTCAGCTCTGTGTGTGCTGATGTGTTAACTTTAAAAATATGCCGTCTGACTGCTCAGACTGAGTCAGAGTAAAGTTCACATGCTGACGTGTGGAGACATGAAACCTTGTTGTAGCTGCAGGTGTGAACACACTGATCCCAGATCAGCTCTGCTGTATTTGTAACATGAACATTTCTGCTGCAAAGCTTCAAATGTTCAGCATGTTTCTCTGTTTCCAGTCTATAGATCCAGTCACACTTTCTACCTTCACCTGTGCAGTAAAGACTGAGAGCAGAGCTGAAAGCAAGCGTCCAATCAGTGAGCAGCATCAACACCTGAGCTTCATTCAGACTCTGTTATTGAAGATGTTGTTGGTACAAAGTTCATCTGCTGCTCACATGAATCCATGAAAGATTTATTTCACTGAATGTTTCTTCAAAGCTCATTTCAACCTGTTGAAGTCATGAATGAAAGTGCAGACTGAGAGTGGATCACATGATGTTTGAGGTGTGTCATGTGACATGTTCAGTATTGTCACACATGTCTAGATTGTCCCTGATATCATAACTGCTCAAACACTGATGATTATATTTGAAGAATTATTCCTGATGGCAGCAAAGTTTGAATGGAGCTCTCTGTCTGTGCTGATTTGTCGCCCTCTGGAGGTCAAAGCACAAACTGCATGATGTCACTGTAACCACCACAGAGACAGGAAGTGTTTTTATGACTGAAACACTGAAATGATGCTAACGGCTGTCGTTAGGCTCACTGACAGCAGTGCTGATGTGTTCATGTCAAACACTGGCTCAGGTCAGACTCCTTCATCCTTCTCCAGCGTGAGGCCGCCCTCAGACCCACAGGAGCTCTGACCTTTGACCTCCTGACCCTAACCATTTTAGTCTTGTTGCATCTGCAAATCCATCCAAACTGTAGCCGAGCAAAAGAAGCTGGAAGTTGTTCTATGAATGATGTTGTTGAAGGAGCTTGGAAAGAAAAGCGTCTGGACTTCTTTAAGTTGCTTGAAGAGGGACATGGACGTCTTAACGCCCACTCACATCCTGGGACATTTGATCACAGGAAATCACATGATGGGGTGGGGCTAGATCTCACAATGGGTTCACCCAAAACCTTGGCTGATTGAGACCCACACCCGTTCTCACACCGTGGCTCGTGTGATTAGGTAGAGGATCAACAGGGGCTCCGTGTCCCTGAATTTAAACTGAATCTAAACACACCGTGCACAATGCCAAGTTAGATAATCGTTAAAAGAACAAGATAAGAATAAATAAAAAGATAAAATAAGGATAAGAAATAACTTAAAAAAATAAAATAAAAAGATAAATAACTGCAAATAAGTACAAATAAGTAACTGAAGACACGTGTGGTCTGCAGATGTCGATGTACATGGATGTACATGGAGTTTAATGTGCAAAATGAACTTAGTGTGCAAAGTGACCTGATGTGCAAACTGCAGTTTGAGGTCGGTCAGCTGTTCAGGAGTCTGATAGCAGTGGGGAAGATGGAGTTGTTGAGTCTGGATGTTCTACATTTCACACTTCTGAACCTTCGTCTCGAGGGCAGAGGTGTGTCTCTCCTCTGGACTCTGTGATGGTAGCTGCTCTGCAGAGAGGGCAGCGGGGTCCTGATGATCTTCTCCACAGTTGTTATCACTCTCTGCAGGCGTTTGCGGTTTGCAGTAGTGCTGCCGTACCATGCAGTGATGCAGCTGTCAGGCTGCTCTCCACAGTGCAGCTGTAGAACCTGCTGAGGATCTTGGCCAACATACCAAATTTCCTCAGCCTCCTCAGGAAATACAGCAGCTGCTGAGCCTTCTTGACCAGCTGTGTGAGTTTGAGTCCCTCACTGACTCAAACTCCTTCAGTGACACTTGCAGCCTTGCAGATTAGTTTGCTGATCCTGATGCATCTCTGGAGCTGATGCTGTCCCCCAGCAGACAACAACAACATAGATGCTCTCACTAGTCCACTTTACCCTCTAATCACATCTCTGACATCTGCAGGTTGCTCCATAGAGACTCTTGTGCAATGCCAGGTGTTTGTGTTTGTCTGTAGGTACACATTAGATATGACCATAGACGCACACACACAAGTGAACACAGCAGCACAGATGGTTTCCACCTGCTTCCCTCTTTCTTCACACAACTGTGAGGATGATGAAGAGGTTTCAGGACGAGGTGGTCAGCAAGCACAGGATAAAGCAGGGCCATGAAACTCTCTGGTGCAGCAGATGTTTAATCAGACTCAGCTTTAGGCTTCTTTTCCCACCTGGCAGCAAAGTAACAGCTTCACTAATGTGAACAGTCACAATGTTAAACGTTTCTATATCTTCATATATTTTTATCTGTTGATGCTGCAGAATAAAGTCTGTTAACAGAGTGCAGGATGTGTAGAGCAGGTCCAGCTCTCCCTTTACTGTGTCCACTTTCATCAGCCCCTGTGAAGTGACACAGAGTGCATGTGTGTCTGTCAGCTGTTGTTTGTTGTGAAGGATGGAACAAATGAACACACACTTTTAGAGAAATCTGAAAAAGCAACACGTGCTTGGGCTCCTTCTGTGCTCGTCTTCATTAATGCTGATCTTTCTTTCCTGTTTGTTCTTTGGCACAAGCTTCAGTCTTTTCTCCCAGGGCTCCTTCACACTTAGAAACACACCTACATTCATTTATACACAAACATCATGAAACAAAGGCTTTGTAAAAGAGGACATGAGATCCTCTCTGAACAGCACATTCATATCAAACACAGGACTGAACAGGATATACTGAGTCTGTGCTGTTTTCATTGTTACTTGCTGAGTATTTTTCCAGTGTTTGAAATGTGACTCAAGTCTGATTCTTCTACTGTGTGTGAACTCTAAGCAGCTGCATTAAACAGCTGCTTTTCAAACCAGGCTCAATCCTATGACTCTGTGAATGTAAACTTTTGTCACCTGCATGAATAACAATCCTTGATCTAGTCAGGACTGCAGTGCTCCTGTGATCCCAGCTTATAGATGGAGGCTAGCATGAGAGGCTCAGCAGCTAAAGCAGCACACCTGGGTCTCCCAGCCTATTAAAAGCAGCCCTTTGCTTCACCTGCTTCACTAAACATTATTATTATTATTTAAGCAGAGTGGTGTGATTCATGTAGGCATTGCTGTGTGACAGGAGGACTTTTCTTGAAACAGCTCGTGTGACGTGAGCTGACGTAAAAACAGTGATGTTAGCTTGATTCTCTTGGCTAAAACTATTTTAAAAAGAGGGTCAATCATGCAAATCTGCCAATAGAAGCCAAAGTTACAGCCCCTCAGAGTTTAAAGAGAAAAGGCCCGTTTCCAACACTCGGTTGTGCAAAGGGAAACAGGCCCACAGTGCCTGAGTGTGTGGGTAATTCTTCAAATAATATTCAAAAGCAAACATTTTTAAGCATGTAAATAAAATTCAATCATTTCTGCTCTTCAATACCTAAGAAATGAAAACTGGCAGACGGTCCCAAAATGTGAAACGCCTGGCTATCTGTGCATTTAGTGCTGCAAGTTTTCACTGTTTACCTTCAGAAGCATAAATCTCTGCACAGATAATGTTCATATGTGGATTCCTGGTTTTCTGCAGTTAATTGTGACCCAAAGCGTATTTTTAAAGTGGTTCCAGGCAATAAAGTCTAAAAATAAATACATCTACTTCCTTTTTCTGTGTTCCAGCCTCAGTGACTCTGACACAGTGCTGTAATATTTACACCTCTGATGAAAGCAGAGTTTGTAGTTGCAGAGAAATACTCGACTCATTTTGGGCATTTACGAGCAGGAACCTCAGAAAGCCCCTCGCTGCTTCACTGGTTAAGAAGCAAAGCAAACATTAGTTCACAGTGATGTTAATTAAGGCCCAAAGTTTAGGAACGAACGTCAGCACTTCACTAATGAATGTAATGCTGATTCATGTGCTTGTTTTGTAATGTGCATGTTGTGCGTTGCTATTTCCCATATTCTTTGGCACTGATAGATGAAGAGTCTCAGGCAGGACCGAGGCTGCCAGCTGCTGACAGTGAGCAGGGAGAGAGCAGCAGAAGCTGGGCAAGAGCAGGGCACCTTCAGCCCCCTTCATCAGTCAGAAATCATTTGGGTGTCTGTGTGAAATGTCTGGTTTTTAAAATCTTTTTGTAGACATATTTATTAAATGTTTAACAATTATATAGAAGAAAGACAATGTAAAGAACAAAACCTGACAAAACCAAAATGAGTTGAAGTTATGAACTGTTTCTGAGAGACAAATAACACCAGGATCCTTTTTGTGTAGCTGACAGCTGGTAACTGTGCAGGGGCGGGTCTAGCAAAGTGTTGCCAGGGGGGCAGGTAGGGCATTAACAGGGAGAGGGGGGCACAAAGACATACTTTTCTTTCTTATTCTCATTTAAAATGCTTTTAATAAATAATTATCTGAATCTTACAACAAACGTTTTCATCTGATGTAAAATGTATAGAAATCCATTATTGTACATAGTCATTTTTTAGGGTCCCATCATAATTTCTTCAGAAGTAAGTACTGCATATGATGCCAGTGTTTCCCACATTTTCTAGATTCTGCACCAGTACTGTGTGTAAAATGCATCAAAAAGTCCGTTTGATTCTTTCTCAGCTGTCTTTCTGTCTCCTTTCACTTTTTAAAGGTTGCCATGTTAGAAAACATATTTTGCCCTGCCGTGCTGTTTATTGATGTGGCAAATGAAAGGTTTATGAAAATATATCTAAATCTGTCATCAGTAATCAGCAATGATCATGTCTCACCTCTAGTCTCTGTCTTAATGTCAGGTTTCCACCGTGTGTTGTAGATGTTCAGGAGGTTAACTCGACCAACAGTCTACTTCCTGTTTAGAATAGCAGGACAGGGAGGATGGTGCAGGTTTAAGTTTATTAGACTGATGCATGTATACCAACAAGACAGCGTCCATCACTGTGACAACAGCGTTTGTTTTCATTCAAAGGCTTCATGGTTTTTCCTTTAATACCTGGGGGGCCGGTCTCCAGTCAAAATGCCCGGGACCATTTTTTGTCCCAGTCCAGCCCTGGTGTCAGATCTGCATGCAGTGTCAATGAGACGATCAACAACAGATCAGACAAAACACTCAGGCGGACACTCCTCTGTAGAAGGAAACATGGGAAGTGTGAGGTAATCAGTGCACAACATCACTTTGTATTTCAGGCTGTTTTTATATAGAACTTCAGCACCAATGTAAAAGTTCTGGTTTTAGGAAGATGAAGAACATTTTCAGGAAGGATGCCGTCTGCAAGGAGAGCTGCTTGAACCTCAGCGCTGAGGTCCAGACTACTTCCTGTGAAGCCACGTGATGTAAATCTGCTGCTGTAACTTCACAGTTTACTGAAGCTAAATGCAACGTTACCATATAATCTGTTTTCAACAAAGGTTTCACTCCATCCGGTGTTGATGAAATGATTCAGGCCGTACTCGTCAGGCTTCCCGTCGACCACACGCATTTCAGTCACAAACCCCGTGACTGACAACAAGGGAAACAGCAGAAGAAAAGATGTGAAAAATACTGGATGATGATGATGGAGGATTAACCGCGGTGGCTAAACTGTTTCCTGTCTTTGTGGGCGTACTCACAGGGAAGTTTCCAGGCACGTCAGTCTTGGTGGCTAAAGTCTCCATTTTCCAACATGTATCGCTACAGGTGCAAAGACACAACATTAATCATCAGTGTAAATATTTTAATGCTGTCCAAACGGTGTTTGCTTTGTCTGTCCTCTCGCACTCACAGAGGAAACGAGGACGCCACCTTCAACCCATCTTCAGTTGGCTCAACCATGGCCGGACTTCCTGTTGGCTTTGTGACAGCAAACCACTTGAAATGAGAGCAAAGCTGATGTTTTGTTGTTCACTCTGTTTTATATTCATATAGTTTGTTGTTTTTAAATCAGTGGACAAAATAAATATTATCACACAAAATCCAGGGTGAAACATAACCAAATAACCTAAATGGTGAAGTCATTATAGAAGTACATGTTGCAAAGGTCAGCCTCCTGTATAGACTGCTAAACTGTCTGGGGGGGCCCTGCCTGTCCTCGTTGGATAAGCTCCACCCCTTTTCCATAAGACGGAGACATTTGTATGAAAATAGATGGGCAGTAAAATAAAAAATAAAAAATATTATGGATGACTCTGTAAATCAAAGTCCGCCTGAGGCAGAAGCAGAAACCATGAGGAGCACAGCACCACTCCCAGAAGGGCACGAAGTGAAGCCATAGCTGCTGAAGAGTGAAGACGTGATGATGGAGGAGATCACAGATGAAGATCTGCTGCCTGCTGACTCTTTATATAGAAGAGTGAGACTATCTCCCCACCAACAGCTGCACTTATACAAACCCCAGGTGCTGGGATGGCTTTGAACATGTGACATTTTCTGCAAACACATGGACAGTTTCATAAGCACAAAGATTATTCCTGCAGCGGCAGAATCGTATCCACTGTGTGAGAGGTGAACGTCAGACAGTTCTTAGAAAATGTAGTTTCTCTTTTAACGTCTCTTTTACCCCCATTTGTCTAAAACTACTTGACAGCCCTTCATGTCAGAGGTTTATTACCTGTGCAGGATGGAGCACATGGTCTCAGTCAGGCTGGACACGATCACTCCTACAGGAAGTAAATGTGATTTTATTTCACCTGTGAAATGATGAAAAACAGCAGAATAGCTCACGCTAACAAACGGGTGTTGAAATGTTTCATTTTCTGCTGTTTCACAGGTCAAAAAGGGCGTCGAAGCAAACTGAAGCTGAGCTGCTGCTGCTGTTGTAGTGCAGCATCTGCTGTGTGCTTCATCAGAGAACCTTCTGTACACAGCAGACAGAGGCTGCTGCCACTGAAGTCCATCTGCTAGAGAGCTTTAAACACTGGTTATTGAAGTGGCTTTGATGACACTGATACACAGTCTTTGCTGCTGTCACAGGACAGGGATCCACCAGGGAGTAGTTGTCAGGATAAAGAGCCTTCGCTTCTCTAAATATAAACTGGATACTTGTAGGAAACTTTGGGAAGCAGCATTTTTCCTCATATCGTCTAAACTGAAGTTAGCTCAGGTGCTTCTTCCATACTTGCTCTGCAGAAAGCCAAAGAGTTTGGAGCTCTGCAAACATTTGCAGCACAGCTGGATGTTTGTAACTTTGGTCACCTCTGTATCATCCCTCAGATTCTTTCTGCACAGCTTTGAAACCATGACAGCACGAGTGATGCTGAGGAGACGTCTAGTTTAAACAGACCTTTATTCCTGGAACACAAACACATGAAGTGATGCTGCTAAAGAAGAACATTTAATCGCACTAATGAATCAAGCATCTGTTTGTCTGTCAGTCTGTCAACAGTTCCTCTGATCGACTTCAGACTTGGTGGGTATTTTGTTTTTGCAGCGGTCAAAGTCGATCAGCGTGTTGCTTTGTCTGCTGTAAATCTGCCTGTACAAAGGGAAACATGCATGTTTTAGATGCAAACTCACAACATGGCTGCATTTTTGTGATTATGTGTATTTTATATTGATTTATTCTATTATGTTTTGTATCTTTACAAGTGTGTCGATACAAAGGCTTGATTAAAACAAAGGTCTCAGCTGTGCTGTTAGGGATGCTCTCATATTTGTTTCAAATGTAATAAATCAAAGGATTTCAGGCTTTTCATCCTTTTTATTTGTTTGGTTCTAACAGCAGCTGGATAAAAACATGCAGGTGATGAATATAATTGTGTGATATTATGAGCATTGTGAATAAAGAAAGAGCAGAGATAGTAAAAAGGAAACAGGTGATGGACGTGAGATTTTCAGAACAAAAGCTCCTCAGTGAGACGATCACCTGGACACAAGGTCAGGCAGCTGGGACTCATCTAGAGAGCAAAATGGAAAAGTGATCTGTGCAGAACATCACTGTTGATTGCAGTTATTTACATCAGACTTCTTCTCTGAGATAAGAGCACCATTTGTGGGAAAGATGACAGTATTTCCAGGCTGGATGCTGTTTGCAGGGAGAACTGAATGAAAGTCTCCTGCACCTCAGCGCTGAGGTCCACACCTGTGAACACAGATGAGGTCAATCTGCTGCAGCACGTAGAGCTTTACTGATCAGCAGGTTCAAAGGATTCAGCAGAGCGTAGAGTCAGAGCTAAATGCCACATCACCATAGAGTTTGTTAACAACAGCTTTCTTTGCCCTTTGTCTCGATGGACTGAATCAGGGATACTCGTCATACTTCACCTCAACCACGTCACTGAGAGACCCCAGCCTGACACAGCAGCAGAGATGATGAAAGCAGAAACAGCAAACAGATGCTTCAGTTGTGTTTCTCTCTGTGTGTGCGCTCACGCCCACTTGTGTGTGTGAACTTTCCACGTACCTCAGCTTGTTTCTCCAACATGAGCCATCAGGGCTGAAAAACATCACTAACACATGAATTCTTTCTCTTTTTGTTATCACCTGTGATCATGTGTCTCATGTTTCTGTCATTCACCAGTTCTTGTATAGTTACGTGTAACTAGACTTCTGTGGGACGTAAATGATTGTTTTGTATGCAGATCTGTACAAAGGATGGAAACACTTGATTACAAAGGAGATCTCAGCTGTGTTGTTGTGGATGGACTTCAACGTATTTGTTAAAAAAGAGAATAAAGCAAAGTGTTTTAGCTGTTTGGGAGTTTTTGTTTGATTCCATTCAGTTTTATTTCTATGGAGTCAAATAATAAGAAAGGCTCTAGAACAGCCCTGAGTTTGTCCAGGTGACACTCCTCTGAAGAACAAAGACCAAGAGGAAGAAGGGGATTCGTTTTCAAGTCTTGTTTCTTTCAAAATAAAAGCTGAAATGTTTTGGAAGCATGATAATATTTCAGCCAGGATGCCGTCTCCAAGGAGACCTGCACCTCAGCGCTGAGCTCCACATCACGCCCTGTGAAAGCACAGATATAAATCTGCTGCAGGGAGAAGAACTTTACCCAACACAAGTGTAGAAGTAGACATTTGACTTTACCTACAACCTGTTAACAACAAAGCTTTCATTGCCTCTGTTGTTGATGTCATGTAGGACTAATCATACTTCACATCAGCCATGCACACGTCAGAGGATCTCCAGGCTTTCAGTAATAAAGCCAAGCAGATGATGTGAACATAGCAATAGTAAAACATGCATCATAATCAGCTGTATGTGTCGACTATGTGGCACCTCAGTCTTGTTGGCATGAAGAAAAGTTGTGTAACATGTAGCATAAGGGCTGCAAAGACATCATGTAGACAGCAGTCGTCTGTTAGTCGTAACGTATCTCCTGTTAAAGAGTTAAATGTGCGTTCTCCATCTCTGTCCTCTCACAGCTCGCCGTACACCAACTCCAGCTGTGGTAACCATGGCTGTGCCCATCAACACGCTGAAGCTGAGACGCCACCCGTCACTATGGCGACTCCAATAGGGTTACCTGTCAGCTGTGGACGCATGAAAGGAAAACAGCAGAAACACAGACATGTTTACTGGAACATTTCCTATTGACAGCTTTATGGAAAAGTGGGTTTAAACACTTTTCTATGTTTTATTTTGTTTATTTATGGATTTATTGTGAAAGGAGTTTCAAAGGTTTAATTTGACCTTTCCCCTGTTTTTCATACAGACTGGAGACGAATGGATGGTGCTTTCTTTGTTTGTCTAAAGATAATGAATAAAACTCTACAGACATCTTAAACCACCCTCCTTTCTATATATTTTGTTATATAAATGGAAAGTATATAAGACACAAACTGAGCTTATATGATACTAAGGACCCTGGAGGTCAGTCCACCTTTATAATTCAGCACAGCCTGGAGTCTCTTAGTCAAGCTTGTTTGTGTTTTCTGTGAGGAAGTTTTCAGCAGCAGCTCTTTTCTTGGATGTTGGTTCCCTTTGTTTCCATCCTCTGTTAAGATGTTTCAGTAATGTTGAGGTCTGGGGAGGCCAATCCATGGCTGACGTCCTGTGATGCTGCATTAGCAGTTTGTTCATAGTGAAAAATGAAGCCACTGCCAATCAGACATTTGCACAGTGGATCAACTTCTGATGGTACTGTCCTGAATTCCACACCTATAATATGTTTGCACATACTGATGAATATGTGCAGCTGATTTTCAGTCCAGTTCCTGTGTGACAGACGCCAGTCTTTCTGCCTGTGTCCTTCCTTAACAATAGAGCCATCCTTCCACTGAGACTGTTTCTGATGAGGCTTCACTGAGCAGTAGATGGATCCCTCAGCTCATCTAATCGTCCTATTTCTAACACATGACTGTCAGAAACTGTTAATCTGCTGCAGCTCTTTAACTCCTCCACTTCTTTTTTTGTAATCTCTTAGTTTCCTCATCTTTTAAGGTGGCACTGCACACCAGATCCAAAGTCAACATGCTGTTATATAATGGAGTTGAACCTGTAATGGAGTTTGATTTAAACCAATCAGCAATTAAGTGAATGATGATGAGCAAAGATGGTGGAGGTGGTGGATGAAGACCCGGACAGCTGTGGTTGGCTCCTCGTATAGAGCAGAGTGAGGTTGTGTTTGCACATTATTATAAAACCATGTTCACCATATATTTTAGCTGCAGACAATAACATGATTTCTTTGCTGTGGTGATTTTATTCCACTTTGGTAAAATGGAAAACCATCATTTCTTGCTGTAATTCACACATTATTCCAAGAGCCTCAACACAAGCCTTGTAGTCCGACCATATATAGACAAATCAATAGTTGTGTTTGTAACAGCTCATGAACATGAATCGTTCCACATTACTTTAAAATCATTGTAAACTAAACTGGAATAAATGAGTGTTTATATATAGTTTTGTCTCAGCTGTTCATACACAGTGTTTCAGTTCTTATCAGAGTCCCACCGTCTCACTGTGGTGAACCTTTAGCTCTGTTGTAAGCGTGTTGTTAGACCAGGTTTCCCTCATTTAAAAATAATCTCTCATTAGAAATGGACATGATGTCTAAGACATAGAAATGCTTATTATGGGTTCACTTGATGTCACTGAAAAGATGCACATGGGTAACGTGCAGGCCATCCAGCTCCGAGGTTTATCTCCTCACCTCGAGTCTGCGACACTCTCTCCGTGTCCTCTCAGATAAGGGCGCGCACATTTCTGCACCATCTTCTAAATTACAAAGAGCGATTCACAAAACAGAAGCTCACAAAACACTCATCACAAACCAAAAATGGCTCCACTGAGCGTCAAACTGTCACCAGAATTTACTGATAATCTAAAGACTCACAGAACTCATTTTGTCTCATTGTGTCTTAGTTTGAGACATAAGTGCATGATCATAATACTGTGTAGTTAGATGAGACAGAGCTGATGCTTGCTCTTAATTATCCTCTTCATGTTTCCCGAGCCTCAGCAGTGGAAGCTACCATGGATAGAAAGACTATGACTCATCTTAAATCTCAAATCTTTGTCTCCAAAGAGCTGCTGATGTGTCCGATATGATCCACAAGCTTAAACTAGGATTATAAGTGTGTGCAGTGATGTGTGTGAAACCTCTGAGGACTCACATGTGTGTGCTTCAGCCCACACACACATATGAAGCACTGCGACCTCACACAGAAGTGTTTTACACATCCAGCCTGAATCCTGATCATTTCTACAGTTTATTAAGTTCAGCTTCACCTGAACATCAGTGATGAAGCTGCTCTGACTCCATCACAGCTCACAGCTGTTGGAACGAGTCAAACAATGAAGAAGGTTCAGAAACAGCTGATGATTTTACAGAAACATGATGCAAACATGAAAATGGACACATGATTTTTTATTAACAGACACTGTTTATGTTTCACTGTGCATGACGTCATCAACACTGACACCAGGGGGCGCTCATCACCAGCCTGAGGAAGTGTGATAATGGGGGGAGACGCAGTGTTGTGTGTACTGCAGTCGGACAGAAGGAAAAACTTCCTCCTGAAAACATTTTCATCCTTCCCAAAAGTGTTTGAGTCAAATGTTACAAATATATAAATACAATAAAACACAGGGTCTTACATAAAATTAGTGATGCAGTTGTGCACTGAGCACCTTTCCAATGTTCCTTCCTCAGATGAGTCCAGCTGCTGAACACATTAACATCTGTATGTAAATGTAGCCGAGAACCAACCTGAGCACTGCTGGGAAAATACAAAGGCAACCATCAAAGTGCTGTATTATCTTATTTATTCTGAATGTTGACTTAGATCCACACCACGATTTATGAAACTATAGAACTAAAATAACAACAATCGTCTGCTTCTTTAAAATTTCTTTCATTACATCAAACCAGTGAAAACTGAAAAAAACAAAGAGCTGTTAGCATGTTTAGACCAACTTTGAGACAGAGACTGTAAAGTTCTGCACTTTAAATCCTGCCTGTGTTCCTGCAAATGATTCACACTGAAAGTATCTTAGTTTAGTATTGAGTGAGCCACAAAGCAGCCTGATAGCTTTAAAACAGTAAAAGTAAATGAAATTGACAGTTTCAGTGTAGCTGGATCTATTATTGGGGGGTCATGACCCCCGTAACCCCGCCTGGTCCTGAGGTCAAATCCACCATCTTTGTTTCAGAGCTTCATGTTCTCCCGTGTTTGTGTGCGTCCTCTCCGGTACTCCGGCTTCCTCCCACAGTCCAAACACATGCAGTTAGTGGGGTCAGGTTAGCTGTGAGTGGTTGTGTCTCTGTGTTATTCCACCTTAATAAATGACTTCCTGTTAGCATGAAGTGCTTCTGTAGGACTGATGTCATTTTCATGGTTGGATCATTTAAATGAAGCTGGACTCAGATGCAGTAAATAAGCTGATTGATCATTAATGAATAAAGCTGGTCAAACACATCACGTGGACACATGTGATTGTGTGTTGTAGTATTGATCCCAATGCTGGTATCAGTCCTGGATCAATAACACTGGATGGATGCGTTCAGCATGGAGCCCTGAGCTGTGTTACAGACAAACATGGAAACTGACAGGTCTGTGTCATTCACAGTCTGTAACACTTCTAAACAACAGAGGCTGACCCAAGTGCCTCAGAGCCAGGCACGCTCACATCACAGCTCTCTAAATAAGCCAGTTTCAAAATAAGAGCTGAAAGCTGTGTTTGCTTGTGTTAGCTTATTATTGTGGAGACTAACATTCAGTGATCATGTGTTCAGACTCATAATGATTACTCTCAGAAATCCTGATCTTTGTATTTACTGTGTGTTGGATCAATAACTGAGATTCATGGTATCACACAGCTGTGCTGCTGCTGATGTCAGCACATCTGGAACAATACGAGGTATCTGCTACCAGACTGAGCAGGACGTGAGACCTGTGGACTGTTTAAAGCTGTCCCTCCACAGCTCACTCAGACCTGATCCACACCTCAGTGATATTCTCTGACTTCCTCAGTAGAGACAGAAACCATTCAGATCTGGGACCATCAGCTGACTGATGATGTCACACAGACTGTGTTTTTCAGGAACAGTGATTCTGATGTGAGCCTGCTAGCTGACAGCAGACCTGATGAAAGCACATGTTCACATCTGTGAGGACAGACTGGACTCTTTGACTGCACCTTGGTTCTCCTCAGAGGTCTGTACAGGAGCATGTCCACCCCCACTGAAGATCTCAGTCACTGTGAAACATAGAAAGCTGCTTGTGTGGCCTCTGCCTCACATGTAGATACAGCTACAGGTTTCTCTGTCAGTCAGACTGAAACAGTGTCCTGATGCTGCATCATTCAGCTCTGTGCCCCAGTCAGCATCACTGGGAGCTACCAGTGTTTCTGCCCTTTTCCTGTAACACTACACTCAGCACAGGCTCAGCTGGTATCCAGTGTTGGACTTTGGCTTCAGCTGCTGTGATAGATCCTCTAACATAGATCAGCTCTGCTACATGTTGTTAGATAAGTGCAGCTGCTGTCATGTCCTGATGTTTCTCTGGCTCAGCAGCTTCTCCATCAGAGGTTCACATGGAGCTGATCCAGTATCTCCAGTAACTGTGTTCTGTGCCTCACTGGTTCATCCTTCTGTCTGTGTGACGTCAGTCAGATGTTGAAGTTAAACTCTGTAATCTTCACTGTGTCACAGAGTTCAGTGAGTCCCGTTATTCACAGTATCAATCAGATCATCAGAGAACAGCTGATCAGCAATCAGTGGTGCCAACAGCGCCTCCTGTGGTGAGAGGATGCAATAATGCAATGTAGCATTTTTCCACTCAACACTTGCAGTCATGGAAACTGTCTGTTGGATCTGTGTGACGTTGCTTTCTTGGTTAGAGTTCCTCACAAATGTCCAGATGATTCTTCTAATGAGGCGTCGACCATGTTTGCAGCTCTTTGGAAGAAAACGTCGCCCTTTGCCATCCTTACTTTTCTTTGACTTCTTCAAATGCAGCTGAACTCCAGCTGGTATTTTCTTGGACTTTGCAGCTGTTTCTGGTCATCAGTTCATTCCTGCAAACCTCTGAAGCTGAACAACAATGATGCTGCATTGCTGGCTGATCCCAAAAGGTTGATTCTGTTCATCTGGACGTTTTCAGAAACGTTTGCTCACTGATCAGGTGACTTCTTCAGTCTCAGCTGACTGCAGCTTTACAAGCTTACAAACAGCACATTTGCACAATGACTGAAAGCAGCAGCACCTGATATATATGATACTAATATAATACATATACATATATAATCCATACTAATGATGAAGGAACTGAGCTCACAGTCCATTGTTCATTCAGTGAACTACTCAGTTTATTTTGGGCCTCAGAAATGCTCACTCTGTTTGTACATCACTGTCAGCAATAGACTCATTCTGCTGTGTGGACAGGAACACATGTGACATCACTTCCTGTTTGTTTGTGACTGAAGAAGTTTACAAGGAATCATTTAGAAGAGTTTCAAACATCAACTGATTGAATCCATGAATCTGAAAACGTGTTTGTGAGTGAAAGAGACAGACATGTACAGACTGAACTATCTGTTCAACAGTCAGAGTGTTTCTGTAACAGGAGACACTCTTTACACTCCACTCAGCACAGGGACACTGAGGAACCAGGAGAGACATAAAACCCAGGATAAAGAGTTTGAGTGAATGTGGTGTTGAAGGTGTGGAGGTGGATCAGAGTGTCAGAGGAGACTCTGTAGAAGGACAGAGTGCCAGCAGAACAGTCCACATACACTGCTGCTCTGTTAGAGACAGAGGAGGAGGGGGAGGAGGAGGAGGAGATGGATGTTTGACTCTTATTGTGCCTGACAGACTGAGGACCACGATCAGAGCAGATCAGACTCCAGGACTGATCAGTGAGTCCAAACACACAGTCATAACTGTCTCCTTTCCTTCTTATGCTTCTGTAACTCACTGATATAAAAACGTTTCCTCTCCACTCGACCTCCCAGTAACAGCGACCAGTCAGACCATTTCTACACAGCAGCTGTTCCCAAACATCAAATCTGTCTGGATGATCAGGATATGACTGAACCTCCTCCACACAATGTGCCTCAATGTTATTGATATTATTATTATCATTATTATATAATAATAAAACCCTTATAATAAAACCACTAAAAACCTTTATTCTAGCGCTTCTAGACTTTAAAGTCAGCAAAGAGGCTCAGAAAAGAAGACCAGACACCAGCGAGGGAGGATAAGAAAGACAGACGCAACAACATTGTCATCCCCTATGTAGCCGGTGTATCAGAAAAACTCAGGAGAGTTTTCTCCAAGCATGACATCCCGGTGCATTTCAGACCCAGCAACACGCTCAGACAAAAACTGGTTCACCCGAAAGACAAAACATCAAAACACAGACTTAACAATGTGGTGTTTGCTGTACAGTGCAGCGAGGAATGCACAGACCTCTACATTGGAGAGACCAAACAGCCACTTCACAAGCGCATGGCACAACACAGAAGAGCCACCTCCACAGGACAAGACTCAGCAGTCCATCTGCATCTTAAGGATAAAGGACACTCTTTCGAGGATGCCAATGTTCACATTTTGGACAGAGAGGACAGATGGTTTGAAAGAGGAGTGAAAGAAGCAGCTATGTCCACTGTGAGCGACCATCTTTGAACAGAGGCGGGGTTTACGACACCAACTCTCTGCCATCAATAATCCAGTTTTGAGATCCCTTCCCAGACGCCTTAACGCCCACTCACATCCTGGGCCATCTGACCTCAGGAATCCGCATGATAAGGTGGGGCCAGGTTTCACAATGAACTCACCCGAAACTCTGGCTGATTGGGGCCCACACCCAGTTTCACACCTTGGCTCAGGCGATTAGAGGATCATCAGGGGGTCCTTTTGTCCCTCTGGGGGGTCACTCCCACTAGGTTTATATCTGGGACTCTCCACCATTTGACCTTAGAACTGAAGAAGCTTCTCGGATGAGAGGTGAAACGTCTTCAAGTAACTTAAAGAAGTCCAGACGCTTTTCTTTGCAAGCTCCTTTGACATTTGACCACGAGCAATCTTTTCTGGTTTGACGCCGTCTTTGTAGCCAGAAACCAGCTCTCTCCTCGGCTTCCTCCACTACACGCTTCCCCCACGCCAGTCTCCTCCGTCACTATAAAGGGGAGAGTCATGAGCTCCATCACCCTCACCTGTGCCGTCCAATGTCCCGCCACCAGCCTCCACTGCAGCAGGCCAGAGACCACACCCCTGCCACAATAAGTAAAAGTATATCCTTGCTGTACCCTTAATGCTAAATGTGCTAAATTAACCGCTGCCTTTGCCCCTTTGGGATTATTCTTATGTCACTGGGATGTTGACCTTTGACCTTCACATTAGAGAGATGGGCAGACATAATTAGTGTATGAATTTTAAAGTAACAGGTAATAAAGAGAGTGCAGCAAATGTAGTCAGGTTTATTACTCTGTATCACACATGAGTGCCCGAGGGAGGCGGGGCTGACTGGGGAGACACAGGAAACAGAGAGACAGGGCTGACTCGACATGAAACGATGAAACGTGGGACACGGGAACAGAAACTAAACACAGGCTGAAATGAACACTGAGGGAGGGAGAACTAAGATTACTGAGAGCCTGATAAATAAGAAGAACAAAAACCAAGAAAAACAAGAGTCAAAGAAAACCAAAAACACAAAGCATTGGGCCAGGACCCACTGCTGTGACATTTATATGTGATAAAAACATTAAAAACTGCTCAGATGTTGAAATCTTTCTACGTATACTTTAGGTTCAGCTCTCCAGCCTGGCATTTGGTTAAGCATGATTCAAACATTTGATTTTGTTTAACTGGTTTTAATTATAGTTACTTTTTGTGAACATTTGTTGCAGCATTTAAAAATACATCATTTATTTTCAAACTTTTATTTGATTTAGAGCATCATGTTTGACCAACGTAAATGTTTTAACACAAACACTATTTTAAAGCTTCTAGAGAGTAAAATATTAATGATAATTATAATAACAATAATAAAAACAAAAGCTCTCAGCTCCATCAAACCAAGCAGCAGAAAGAACAATAACTGAAGAGAAAACTTTAACCTTGTAGACTTCATTATGTTCCAGCTGCTCTACAGACGCTGTGACCTCGAACTTAAGCAGGTCGTAAAGTATGTGCAGCTCAATAACTTCATAATCAGACCCTGTGGTATTTAGGCAGCAGAACAACTAAGAATAACAACTACAAATAATGTTTTTAGGTTTCTGTTGTACTGCAAGGTTCTGTACAGGAGAACCAAACCAAGAGCAAATATTACGTCTCATTTAAACCTGAGCACGAAGAGCCATCAACATTTAGCAAATTGAATCATCTTTGTTTAGATGCAAGAAGAATCATATAGAAATGAAAAAGTAGAAATAGAAATCCAGAGCAAAGATATCCTCTAATTCAGCGTAGCACATGTGCAGCTGCTGCGATTCACGTAAGCATTCGGCTCGTCGCTGCTGCAGATTTTTCTCTCGCTGTTCTGGCTCACAGCGCTGCAAACACAAAAATAAATATCCCCAAAGGTGTGAAAGGGAGCTAATTAGTAAGAGTATTGTTACTCTCCGCAGGAGTAGTCCAGCAGTAGAAATCAGTCCAATAACAAGGTGTGTAACATCTAGCAGGGTGACAGAAAAACCCAGGGTAACTTCTAAGGACCTCAACGTCTCTCTCACATTGTGTTTTTTAAACATGCTTCCATTTGTCACTTCAGTCTTTACTCTGAAATACAGGAAGAGAAATCATGGCTGAAACAATTTCTCATGAAACCAGGGGTGTGGTCCAACAGTCAGTTTGGTGAGGAAGGTTCCTAACTGAGAGAAGTGACCCAGAAGTATCTGTGTAGCAGCCACAATGAATCCAGATCATGAGCTTTATTAACTGATCAAAGTCTCTTCTTTCATCTTCTGTATCATTCAGTTTGCATTGGTAATGCCCATTATTGTAATGCTTTTTTAAGACGAGCAAAACTTTATTTCACTTTGGGTTAGCTGGGATAAGTGATGGATGGAGGGAATTTTACTTCAGCCACAGAAATCCTAAACAGGAAGGAGGAGCAGAGTTACAGTGGATCACTATCCAGCAGGGAAACAAGGTTTATTTCAATTTCTTGGCCATGAGTGAGATTTACTGAGTGGGCAAATTAGGGAGACGACACCATCAGATCCCGAGCCCTCCATGTGTTAATCAAGAGACGGCTGCTGTGCTACATCCATAAATAATGAATAAATTAGGAGCTAAAGCTGAAAGGACAGTTTATTTGTACCATCTTCACGTGAACACATTCAAGAACATCACAGATGAAGAAACATTAAAAACTTCCACACTACATAAAGCAAGAAAAATAGTTTTTCTTTCAGGTGGTTTCAGAAAAACAGAAACATCAAACATCTCCAAGACTCTCTTTGAAAGAACTAAAAACCTTTGTTCTCATGGTCCAATCATGAGTGAACTCCCCGATGAAGCCTTGTGTGCTAAAACATGTCAGAGTTTTAAAGGTTAAACATGAGTTTCCAAAACGTTTTGCTGGAGAACAATGAACTATTTGACTGAGTTTCAATCATTTACAGACGAGCAAAACCAGGACAGAGAAAAAAGGACAAAAACTGACTCAGTAAAACAACAGAAAAGAAGATCCCATGTAGATCTGTATTATGTAGAAGTTCATCCCAGCAACCAGTTCAGTTCAACACAAGTTTAAATGATTCTATCTGAACTCTGTGGAGCCTGATCTCAAGCTTTTTGAGTCTGACACAGAAACCAGAGGATCTTTCTGTGTCTTCAGATTCACTGTGATCCAGTGATGGGAGTGATTTCAGCCCTGAGTGATCGCGCTGATGTTTGCACAGAGCAGACAATGAGGTGAATGTTTGGGCACATTGGTAACAGTGAAACAGTTTATTAGTAACGTGGGATCGTTTGTGTGCAGAGTATGAACTGAGATTCCTGAAGCTCTTGTCACACTGGTCACAGCTGTAGTTTCCTTCCATGTGTGCACGTTCATGAATGTTACGATTACCTGACTGTGAGAAGCTTCTCTCACAGTGTCTGCACTTGTGTGGTTTCTCTCCTGTGTGGACTCGTTTGTGTGATTTAAGCTGACTTTCAGTGGTGAAGGATGACCCACACTGATCACAGAGGTGCTTTTTAACCCCACTGTGAATCAGTTCATGTTGTTTTAAATCTCTTGGTGTGGTGAAGCTTCTCCCACATTCTTTGCAGTATTTCAGTTTGTCTCCAGTGTGTCTACGTTGATGTGTTTTAAGGGCAGCTTGCCAACTGAAAGTTTTTCCACAGAGGTCACAATGAAAGTCTTTCCCACCACCACAGTGATGACAGGGTTGAGAACTGGATCCATCTTTGTCGCTCTGCTTCTAAACAAAGACACAAAGACAGTGTAAGTCAGTCCTTCAACATTTGTATCCTGAACGTCGCCTGAAATAAAGAGCATCTCTGCAGACGTCCAACTACATTTGACTGTTTCAGTTAACACACTCAGTTTACTGGGCTGCAATAACTACAATACTACCACCATAATACTACAGTAATACTAAAATCATAACTGAAAGGAAAATCTGAATAATCACTCAGAGCTGCTTTTCCATGCAGTAGAATTTCTAACATGCTAACACAGTTTAATGAGCAGAGTTGTTCCAAACAGTCAGGCTAAAATGACAAGATAACAATATAAATACATACCTCACAGTAGCTGCACTTGTAGAGTCTCTTTCTGGTGTGGATCTGTTGGTGTTGTCTCAGGTGATGTGGAGATTTAAAAGTCTTCTCACACAGGTCACATTGATAAGGTCTCTCCTCAGTGTGGGTAAACATGTGCTGTTGTAAGTGTGCGTCTGTTGTAAACTCTTTGCCACACTGTTCACAGCAGTACACATCATGTCTGGTGTGAATGCGTAGGTGTGTATTTCGGTACCCTCTCTGGCTGAAAGTTTTTCCACAGATGTCACAGCTGTATGCCTTAATTCCAGAGTGGGTAACTAGATGCCTCTGTAAGTGGCTACTGTGAGTAAAAGCTCTGCCACACTGATCACAGCTGTATACTTTAACTCCACTGTGGATGAGTTGGTGTTTTTTTAGGGAACCCTTCAAGGAAAAAGACTTTCCACACAAGTCACAGCTGAACGGTCTCTCTCCAGTGTGGATGACCTGATGCTGTTTTAGTGAAGCCCTCACAGTAAAACCCTTCCCACACTCGTCACAGGTGTGTTTTTTCTCTCCCTTTCTTCTGTGAGGTTTGTCGGCCTCCTGAGAGCGCTGACTTCTGGCTCCATGTTGGTCCTGCAGTGACAGAGATACAAACAGAGGCAGTGAGTGAAATGCAGTCGTGGAACAAACTCAACCTTCAAACTCCATTAACACTAGTTTTAAACCTGAAGGTGGAGCGTGGCACCAAACACCTTAAAGGTCTCTTATCCCCACCTGCTGGTAGTTCTAACACATTACATCCAACCTGCTGTTAAAGATAATTCATGACTGTTCAAGCACTAAAATCATGCCCATCCCTCCTGATTGTACACACACACACAAACACACACACACACACACACACACACACACACATTATTTTATAATTGTGTGGATGCCTTAACAGGCATCCACACTATTGAGATCCTGTTTCTCTTTCTTCTTTATTATTATTCCGGGTGTTTCCGTACACTTTTTGCCGTGGATCTACTTCCACAATTTTTGTGCTATTTTCACCGTTCAAACTCTAAACTGTTCTGCTCTTTCTGCTAATGCCGGCTATGACTTTTGGTGTTTATTACTATTATACTTTTTAAAATATTACACTTTTTTCCTTTAATTTGTCCCATTGAAATGAATGGGAAACTTCCACAATTCTGCTAAAACTTTCTTGTCTTTGAAACTTAACTACTGCCTCATACTTTCACCTAGAAACTTCATTCAAACTTTAAAATGTTCTCAAATGATTTGGCTATTCCTGTATGATTCAGCTTTTTCAGATCTTCTACCGTTTTAATCTTATCCCTCTTTGAGTTTTCAGTAGCAAAATTGTGATTTTTCAGAAAATACATGCGTTGCTATGGTTGCTATGCAATTAACTCAGAGGGGACAGTGAAACTGTTTGAATTTTCTCTTCATGTCCAAACAACTTCTTGCTACTCGCTCAATTTCCACTCAAGCCCCACAAATTATACACCAAAACGTAGGTATTTTTGCTGGCTTTCAGAAAATGTCACTATCATTGTTGTGGGACTCATAGATATTTTGCAAATCTCCTCAGAGTAACACAAAGTCAGAAAACTCTCCATATAAACTCAATGGAGAGTTTGTTCAAAATCACCGCTGGATTTCTCTAATGAGAGGCATTTTCAAATTGTCATATCTCCTTAACGAAGCGAAGTTAAGACATGAGGCTTGTCCCCGTATATGTTCAGACACTCCTGACGCTCACAATTCAAGAATTTCTTTCTCACCTATTACCGTTCTGAAATGAGTTGGACTTGTTTGAGGGTAGGAAATTTGTCCCTCGCTCAGATTTCATCAGATTTCAATCTCTGGAAATGAACCACTTTTTTCTCTCGTCATATCTTTTTGATGGATTTCCACAGAGCCCTGAAAATTTCCATGACTGTTCACCAAAGCCTGCTGTTTCTTACGGTGAAAGAATGATTTTGATGCTCCATATAGATTTAGAGTTACCAAAGGTTGTTTGAGCGCAAGTCAAGGCAGTTTTTGCTTCGCCTCTACTCAGTTACAGTGTATTACAAGTCATATATCTTTAAGAATTTATGTTTTATCTCTGAATTATGAAGACCTGAAGATTCCCCCATCTCTTCTGAATAAAACGATGCCTGAATGACCGTTCTAGCCTCTACGGTTAGGAAATTATGGCCATTTGTTCGAGGGGAATCCTGAATGTCAGAAATACACTGAAGAAAACTCACACCTCTCTCTGTGTCTGTGTGTGTAAGGGCTGACTACAGCAGGTGCAGCTAATTTAACTGACCTACATATACCAAGCCCAGACTCTCCACAGCTCCTGTTCCCTTTACTGTCTGTGTATCAATATTTCTCCTATGTTTAGGTATTACTCCTCAATCATAGTATTTCTGCTAAAGCAAAGTACTTCTACTACATCTAAGTACTTTTGCCAAATCATAATATTTCTGCTAAATCATAGTATTTCTGCCAATTCATAGTATTTTTGCAAAATCATGGTATTTGTGCAAAATCATGGTTTTGGGGCCAAATATTTCTGTTATTTTATAATATATGTGCTGAATATATTATATGTGCCAAATCATAGTATTTATCCCAAATTATAGTATTTATGCCAAATTACAGTATTTCTGCTAAAACGCAGAAATAGTACCTTTTAGCAGGAATTTCTACCAAAAGATAGTACTTCTGCTAAATCAGAGTATTTCTGCTAAACCAGAGTATTCCTGCCAAATCATAGTATTTATACCCAATCATAGTATTTCTGCTAAATCATAGCATTTGTGCCAAATCATGGTATTTGTGCAAAAACATAGTATGTCTGCAAAACCATAGTATATCTCTTCTGTTATAGTATTACTACTAAGGCATAGTATTTCTGCCAAATCATAGTATGTGTGCCAAATCGCAGTATTTGTGGTAAAACATAGTATTTCTGCCATATTGTGGTATTTGTGCAAGAACATTGAACTGTTATGTTATAGTATTACTACTAAGTCATAGTATTTCTGCATTGTTATAGTATTTGTACTAAAACGTAGTATCTCTGCCAAGTCATAGAATTACTGCAATTTCATAGTTTTTTTTAGGAAATCTGTTATGTTATAGTATTACTACTAAGTCATAGTATTTCTGCCAAATCACAGTATTTGTGCCAAAGCATCGTATTTGTATGGAGTCATAGTATTTCTTCTAAATCATAGTATTTCAATCAAATCTCAGTAGTTGTTGTTAAAACGCAGTATTATTGCCAAATCATAGTATTTGTACCCAATCATAGTATTTCTGCTAAATCATAGCATTTGTGCCAAATCATGGTATTTGTGCAAAATCATAGTATGTCTGCAAAACCATAGTATATCTTTTATGTCATAGTATTACTACTAAGGCATAGTATTTCTGCCAAATCATAGTATTTGTACTAAATCATAGTACTTGTGCCAAATCATAGTATTTGTTGAACATCATAGTATTGGAACCAAAACATAGTATTTGTCCCAAAGCATCGTATTTGTATGGAGTAATAGTATTTCTTCTAAATCATAGTATTTCAATCAAATCTCAGTAGTTGTGTTAAAATGCAGTATTATTGCCAAATCATAGTATTTGTACCCAATCATAGTGTTTTTGCCAAATCGTGGTATTTGTGCCCAATTAATAATTCTGTTATGTTATAGTATTACTACTAAGTCGTAGAATATCTGTTATGTTATAGTGTATCTGCGGAATATAGTATGTGTGCCAAATCGTAGTATTTACACCAAATCACAGTATTTTTGCTAAAACATAGTATTTCTGCCATATTGTGGTATTTGTGCAAGAACATTGAACTGTTATGTTATAGTATTACTACTAAGTCATAGTATTTCTGCGTTGTTATAGTATTTGTGCTAAAACGTAGTATCTCTGCCAAGTCATAGAATTAATGCAATTTCATAGTTTTTTTTTAGGAAATCTGTTATGTTATAGTATTACTACTAAGTCATAGTATTTCTGCCAAATCATAGTATTTGTACTAAATCATAGTACTTGTGCCAAATCATAGTATTTGTTGCACATCATAATATTAGAACCAAAACATAGTATTTGTCCCAAAGTATCGTATTTGTATGGAGTAATAGTATTTCTTCTAAATCATAGTATTTCAATTAAATCTCAGTAGTTGTGTTAAAATGCAGTATTATTGCCAAATCATAGTATTTGTACCCAATCATAGTATTTTTGCCAAATCGTGGTATTTGTGCCCAAATAATAATTCTGTTATGTTATAGTATTACTACTAAGTTGTAGCATATCTGTTATGTTATAGTGTATCTGCGGAATATAGTATGTGTGCCAAATCATAGTATTTATACCAAATCACAGTATTTGTGCTAAAACATAGTATTTCTGCCATATTGTGGTATTTGTGCAAGAACATTGAACTGTTATGTTATAGTATTACTACTAAGTCATAGTATTTCTGCGTTGTTATAGTATTTGTGCTAAAACGTAGTATCTCTGCCAAGTCATAGAATTACTGCAATTTAATAGTTTTTTTTAGGAAATCTGTTATGTTATAGTATTACTACTCAGTCATAGTATTTCTGCCAAATCATAGTATTCGTGTGAATTTGTATACTGTAATATCACTGTATTATGTAGTGGCTAAGTAGGGGCTGTTTACTAAGTGCATCAGTGTAAATAGGTCATCTCTTGTGTTGGAGTGCCCTCTTGTGGCGCCTTTTGGGTAGTGCCTTACTAAACGGGAACCCTGTAAAAAGTGGCATCAGACTGATTTGTAGTGGAGGAATTTGTTACCAGTTTTCTTAATCTTTAATCTGTATGCATGTTGTAATGCATACCCTGTTCTTAATCATAGAAACCACACCATATCACCTCTCCACATCCTCCTACTGTATGCCATACCTCCCTGTACCATCCATCTGACCGCAATAAACTCCACCTGTGGTAATCTAATCCCTGGATGTCAGCCTCTCCTTCTGACCGAGGATAGTTATAGTATTTGAGCCAAATCATAGTATTTGTGCTAAAACATAGTATTTCTTCCAAATCATAGTATTTGTGCCAAAGTATAGTATTTCTTCCAAATCATAGTATAACTGCACAATAAAGGTTCTTGAGCCACATCAGTGTTTGTGCCAAATCTTAGTATTTCTTCTAAATCCTAGTAATTCTGCTCAATGATAGAATTTCTGCTATGCTTTAGTACTTTTTTCCTAGATTGTAGTACTTCTGCTAAGTCAAAGTATTTCATGTAAATCATAGTATTTCTACCAAGTCCCAATGTTTCTGCTAAATCATAAATAATGTTTTAGTACAAATTGTATGATTTGGTGGAACTTTCTGTGTTCCAGCACAAATGCTATGATTTGGCAGGAAAAAAATATTATTTAGTATAAATACTAAGTTTTAGCAGAAATGCTATGTTTAAACTTTAAAAAATTCTGCTATTTCTGCTGATGTGTGTTATGACTTTTGACCATTGAAATGAATGGTACACATTATCAATGTGGTCACTGATTTTGCATGATGGGCTGAGCTGTGCTTTACCTCAGTGAGATAAGCATCCGTTCTCAGACTGGGAGGCCTGGGTTCAAATCCAGCTTATGGCAACATTTCTTTCACTTAACAGTTAAACTTTTTTTAAACTCTTTTCAACACAAATTTCATTTTATTTTTTATTTTATTCATTTTATTTCAGCAAAATTTTCAGTTTTTTTAACCCCTTTTCAGCACAAATCCAAACTTTATCAGCTCTTTTTCAGCAAAAACCTCTTTTCAGCAGAATTCTGCTCATTCACCTCTTTTCAGCAGAAATTCTGCTGATGGAACTCTTTTCAGCAGAATTTTCACCCCTTTTTTTTTTGCCCAAATTCTGCTAGCACAATTGTCAATCTCTCCACCTTTTCTTTGTGAGAAAGTGTTTGGCGCAGTGAGCTAAATAGCTGCCCTTTGATCAGGAGGGCCAGGTTCGAATCCTGCTCAGGGCATCTTTTTTTTTTTTTTTTTGTTTCAACTTTTTCAGCTTTTTTCAGCAGATATCTTCAGCCGTTAAGGCATCCACACTGCATTTTCGCAGGAAATGCAAATTTTTCTAGTTTAGATTATTTTGTTGTTTCCTATTACATATTTCTATAATTTGTATAGATTTATACAGAATTATTCAGTGATAATAAATCCTATGTTTGTTTATTCTAAAGGAACCCCGTTAGCTTCCACAACAGATGTTGCTCGTCTTCCGTCAAATACTCACATAAAATATTACACAATAAAGTGGATTCAAGATATCCACATAATTTCACTCTTACATCCACAGTGAGGTTTCACAATTGTTCAAATATAAGCAATCAATAATAATAATAATAATAATAATATCAATAACATTGAGGCACATTACACAAATTTCAAAAACAAATCATGTCTTACAATATTTACAACAACTAAAAGCTCTGTAAATCGGCTTTTAAGTGTTCATTGAAGTTTTGAATAATTCTCTAATTTTTTAAGGCAACTTATTCCACTTAAAAGTTGCTCTAAATGTAACAGTTTTACAAAACGTTACTTTTAACTCGAGCATTTACTAAATTGCAGCTTGTTGAAAACTGTGTAATATGATGATGTATTTCATCTGGATACTGCAGCTGAGCAGAATAAATGTGGTGTGTTTAACAGAATTGCTTTCTTTAGAACTACAAGTAAGCCAGAGAATATTTTAGCCTGTACAGGAAGCCAAGAAAGGTTATTATGCATTTTATCAATATTAGTATAGTATGAACATCTTCACACTAATCTGGACGCCTTATTCTGGACTAACTGAAGTCTGTTAAGATCTGTCTTATTAGCTGCTGACCAAATGATTGAACAATACTCCAGATGAGACATTACTAGTGCATTAATGACATCTTTCATAATGAAGAAGTGATACACAAAGAGCATTTCATAGCCATAGCTATGCCTTGTCGGCAGAGTTATGTGACATTAGTGATGTTTGTACTTTCAGCGTTAACTTGGTTTTAAAGCCTTTAAAATATATGCCGTTCAATAGTCGACCTTAATCTGACAGAGAATGTGATGATTTTGTGGATAATTAAAGTCAGTCATATATCCACAAACACAACAAGCTGAAAGTCAGTGATGCTGCTCGGTTTGCAGTCCTGAACATCACGGCACAAGCAGGATCCACTGCACTGTTAATGTGAGCTGTGTTATATTGCTGCCTCTGTTCGGTGGTGTCGAGCCAAACGCACTTTAACGTGTGTTTGAACGAGCTGACGGTTCACTCGTTAAGCTGAAAGAAAGATGCTTTAATCACAGCAGTCACACATGTGTCCACTGCACCATCTGGAACTCTTCTTGTTTACACTCGTAATAACACAAACACTAAATCCTGCTTCTCTGGTGCTGTTGTGTAGCAGTGTGTACACCTGAGACTGTCACCTGTCTGTCTGTCCTGCACTCTCTCTCTGTTTCTTTCTCTCTGATTGTGGAATAAAAGTATGAACATGTGTTTATAAGTTACACTTGTGCTTGAATCCTGCAGCTTATCACACATTTGATTTCCATGTGTGACGACTGCAAGTGTCCAGAGTGAGGACAGACTGAGGGACCCACTGCTGCACATCATTTGTGAGGCTTTGCAGCCCTGATGATCCACCAGGAATAACTCAGCAGTGTGTGAGGAAGAGGAGGAGGAAGAGCCAGCAGCAGCTGACAGATTGAGAGAATAGACAGACTGTTCCCTGTTTGTGAAGGACTGCTAGGAAAGTTTAACATAACTGTCTGTGCTGAATCAGTCTTATTAGGTAATGTTCAAATAATGTGATCATCCCAGTGTTTCCAGTGTGGGAGAAAGTACTCAGGGCCTTCAAGTTACACACTATGAAAGGCAGCAACAAGTTTAATGTTCAGAAACCTAAAGTCTGTATCAGCAGCAGAATGGAGCTAAAAATAAATGTTGGTTTCAGTTCTATGAAGCTTTGAGTATTTTGGATCAGTAGCTGCTGTGTTTGTTGCATCACATTGCTGTAACTGTTTATATGCTTTATATATTCTGAGCTAAGTTGATCTATAGTGTTACATCATATTCTATAAGGATGTTATGTGTTTGTAGACTTTCTGCCCAGTTTGACCCATTTAGCAGAAGTCAGCCTGTTTAAGGCTCTGATATCTATTCTGTGTGACTTAAAGCAGTTATGACATGGTCTGATTTTCTCACCCAATAAAGGAATATTTCATATATCAGTCGACTCTTCATTCTATCAGACACAGTTATCACAGCTCCTACATTTGCTTTTTACACATATATGTAAGCACTGAGCCAAATTTTGTACCAACATATTAAAAGAACAATATTTGTCTCTTATATATGATACATCTGTATACACACTGTCACAGATACTTGTCTGTGAGTGAAGTGATTAATATAATAACTATAATATTGGCCATATTATATTTACATTACCACAGTGTGATGACTTTAGTCTCATGAACAACATCAGCTAATTGTTATTTACAGCTAATCTTAAACGACTGTTCAGCACAGAAATGAAGCCCAACAATCATGTTTCACAGTCCTGTGGTCTCAGCCTCAGATACTCATCAAATCACACAGAGCTCATGTAGAAACAAATGAACTAAATATGTTCTCCTTCATTTCTGTCAAACAAAGCTGTATGAAACGTTTCCAGCTGTTAGTATCATGGTTGCTAGGCAACCTGGGCAGCGCGACGGAGGCTAGACGTCCCATTTCACGAGCCTACGAGCCTCGCACTTCGGCCTTAGCGGTCTTTGAGTACGCGGCCCTTGAGGACTTTAAAGCTGCAGAACCTGAATCGGGATACAGCCATGATGATCTCCAGCCTCGTGCTCGCCAACATTCTCACCTGAGTTAAGAAGACGATCACTGAAATGGTCTCAGCAGGTCCTTTGATGACAGCAATGAAATGCAGTGGTAAGGCTTTTTGGGGATTAAGTTCGTTTTCATGGCAAAGAAGGACGATGCAGTTCATCTGATCACTCCTCATAACATTCTGGAGTGCAGGCAAAATGCTATTATAAAAACTTAAGCAGCAACTTCTCCAGGTTCCAATATTTATGCAATTCTCAAACCTTTTGGCCACGACTGTATAACCTCTTCTGAAGTTTAGTGGATATTATACATGGTTATGCTCAGGATGTGTCGGCCAGTTTCCACTGGAAACGCCTTTTGGTTAAACTGTCAGCGAGGAATTTGCATTTACACTGTTACATTTTTATATAACTTTAATGCACATAAACAACAGCTGCTTGTTTCAGTGAAAATACATTGATGGGTTTTTAATAAAGTTGTGCAGCTGTAAAGTATTTTGTCTGGTGTCAATTCTATCGTCAGCTACATCGTTATGGCAAATGTTCAAATGTATATGGTGATAAATATCTTTGGTCATATGGTCCTGCTCTGTCTGTCACCTTCTGTGTTGAGCTCATTGTTTCCTCTGTAGTGGCTGAGCTGAGTCCAAGTAGCTGAAAATGTTCCTCTGCTGCTCTGTCAGACTCTCCTCCTCCTGCTGATCAGCTGGGACACAAAACAGATCTTTGTTAGGCTCCACACTGCACTGAAGAGTCAAAGTGTCTCATATGTTCATCTGACAAGTAAAAGAACACATTGTTGTTTCCCGAGGTGGGCAACTTGTTGGAAACAAACAAAAAAGGTTTGAGCACTGATACCTGCCATTGCTGGCATTGAAAGATCCAACGCCAGCAATGTGGATTGTCAAGACTCAAACCAATCATCAAGCAAAGACAACAGGGATCAGTTGTTTCTCTTTATTTAGCATTCACAGCATTTGTAGTTGCCTTCTGTGCAGGGGAAGTCCACGCACACTGTGTGGTACCGCCATCCGCAGAAGGTGCATTCAACCTCTGTAAGAGAAACGAGATTGTCTGAGACTGAAATGATATTCACTAAAGAAGTGGTGATTTGTAAAACTTCACATTTTGATCCGGGACGTACTCTGCATGAAAACAAGCGCTCACTCTTCCTGCTCAACAAATGACAAGGGCGGAGCCTTATACCACGTGATACAGAAGCTGTGCCGTGTGATGCTAAAATTAGCAGGGAAACAACAACGGAGAGCACGTCAGGGACTGTGCAAAACGAGGGATTTAGGAAAAGGAAGAGAGAGAGCAAGCAAGAGAGAGAAATAAAAGAGCAGGAGAGAGAGATGGAAGAGCAGGAGAGAGAGATGGAAGAGCAAGAGAGAGAGATGGAAGAGCAAGAGAGAGAGATGGAAGAGCAAGAGAGAGAGATGGAAGAGCAGGAGAGTGAGAGCCAGGGCATCGATTACTTTGCTCGCCCTGAACCTGCCATATTACAGGCCTTCTTAGATTACCACCCACAGCAGAACAGTAGCAGTGCAGTTGTGATGAGGGTGTTCAGCTGTAAAGATGGCACCAACAGGAAGTGGCTTACTTATTGCAAAGAACACCATTTATTGTTCTGCTTTGTGTGTCTGGCATTTGCAAGGCTGACTGACACCAGCACATTTATAACAGGCATGAGTGACTGGCGACATATACATCTGCGCACAGAGGAGCATGAAAAGAGCAATACACACCAGACCTGTGCTGAAGCTTTTTTCTTAAGGTGCTCAAAAGGCAACATCAGGAGCTTGTTTGCTGGCAGTCAGTTGTCAGCTCACAGAGCACAAGTGAAAAAGAGACGGCAAGTTTTAGAGCGTATAGTGGATGTGATCAAAGTACTTGGGAAGAGGGGACTCAGCTATAGGCATGTGGAGAATGAGGCTGCATACACTTTAGGTGATAACACCATCGATCATGGTAACTTTCTGGAACTAATTGTGTTATTAGGCAAGTATGATATGTGCCTTGGAGAACATTTGAATGACTGCATTGAAAAAAAGCAAGAAGTTGCATCAGACCAGTGGATCAAGAGGTAGAGGATCTCTCATCACCCTACTCTCCAAAACAACTGTCAACTCAGTGATTGATGCACTTGGCCATCTCCTTCAAGAGAGCATCGCCAGTGATGTCCAGAAAGCTGGGATGTTTTCTGTTCAGCTAGACACAACCCAAGACATCACAGGTTATGATCAGTGTTCAGTAATCATCAGGTATGTTACTGAGTCTGTGCAGGAGAGGCTTGTCTCCATAGTGAGGTGCGAAGCATCCACGGGGCAGTACTTTGTAAACTTGCTTTCCGGAGTTTTAGAGCATCTGAATCTAGACAAGGCCATGTGCATTGGGAATGCAACAGATGGTGCTTCAAATATGCAGGGCCAGTACAAAGGCTTTTCAGCACTCATGACTGCCCAGTCTCCAACTCATGTGCATGTGTGGTGCTATGCACACATACTTAATCTTGTGATTGCTGACACAACACAAAGTGTCATTGAAAGTGGATCACTCTTTAATTTACTTAATGACATAACTGTGTTCATCAAGGAGTCCTATCACAGGGTTAATCTGTGGGAGAAACAAACCGAAAACACAAGACACAGACGCCTCAGTCCAATAGGTGAGACATGGTGGTGGGCCAAGCATGATGCCCTCCAGAAAATCTTTGGACATTTTGGAAAACCAGATGATGGCCTCTTCGTTGATGTAGTGCTGACGATGGAAGCCATTGAAAAGAGGGAAAAAGAAAAGCCAGCTGTTTGTGTCAAAGCACGAGGCTTTAAAGAGTGTCTCTTGAAGCATGAAACTGTGTTAACAGCACAGATATTTCTTAGAGTGTTTGAGCAAACAACTCCTGGGTGTGTGTTAACACACACGAAACTCTGGCTGATTGGGTCCCCCACCCAATTTCACACCTTGGCTCAGGTGATTAGAGGATCATCAGGGGGTCCTTTTGTCCCTCTGTGGGGGTCACGGGGTCACTCCCACTAGGTTTATATCTGGGACTCTCCACCATTTGACCTTAGAACTGAAGAAGCTTCTCGGATGAGAGGTGAAACGTCTTCAAGCAACTTAAAGAAGTCCAGACGCTTTTCTTTGCAAGCTCCTTTGACTACGATGACCTGGATGACTGAGAACCTTCACAGACATATGATAACTGGAGTGTGCAGCGTTTCCATGAGCAGTTTTCCTGCATCTTGACTCATGTGTGTGGAGTGTTCATAGCATCAGCATCATGTTTTTGTTTATTTGTTTTGTTGGGTTGAAAATAATTAAATAAACGTGTGATCATGCCTATGGATCACCATGGCACATATCACCAGCCATATGATTTATTTATGCAGATGACAAAGTGAGTGTGAATGTGTCTGACATCACAGTGTTTTTGTGCACTGTGCAAAAGTAATTGCCTCTGATTGTGAGTGAGAGCAGTGATTTTGCGGATCACAAGCTATTGTAAAGGGAAAAAAAAGAGTGAAAAAGAGACAAATTACATTGTAGACGAAGAAAAATAATCATAGGAAAAAGGTTTCGTGTTGATCAGCCGAAAAACAACTACAATGTAATTTTCTGCTTTTAAGAAAGGATTGTTCACACAAACACAGAGAGAGAGAGAGATGTGTTGATTAAGCAGTGATGATGATAATGAAAATGTCTTAGTTTGTCACTTTCAGGTGAAAAGCAGACCTGAATCAATTTTCCACATGCAACAGTCGGAAGAAAGTTATAGTTTAACATCATTGGAAACGTTCAGGCCAAGTTTCTGGCTGACTTATTTACAGCACCATGTGTTTCTCAACCTCACAAGCAAGCTCACACCTCCCTGACGACAAGGAATGCAGCTCCAAAGAGCAATAACATGGCAGATAAAGAGACAGCAGCAAAGTCCTGAACAAAAAGTCCCAGCGAGCAGCAGCAATGTGGACAAACAGCACCAGAGAAGAAGAGCAAACCCATCATCCTGACTGATCGGATGAATGGCACTGTGTTTCCAACAAGCTGCAACTTCACTATGCATGTGAAGAAAACTTTTGAGGAGAACTGAGGAGACTGTTGGAGTTTGACATTTGCCACCTGTGGAGTAAAATGGCAAGAAGAGACAGTTGAACACAGGACAAAGCTGAAGGAGAACTGCCGGCTGTGGACTGTTGAAAGTGGGAGAGGACAAGAGAGTGAGAGGACAACAGAGTGAGAGTAAGTGGAAACACAGAGTGCTGTTATTAAATGTGGGAAATCAAAATTTGGGTTAGCAAACCTGGGGAAAAGAAAACTGACTGCTTAAGTGGGAAAATTGTGAAGGAGTCTGAAACAAATAGAAACATACAAAATCACACAAACAAGCAGAACATGCATTAACCCTACTAACATTTCCAAACACAAAATAACTCATGAAGACTCATAGCACATTAGTTAAGAAATGATCAAATAATAGCAGAGAAGTGTGTAGGAAAGGCAGGTTTAAGAACATGCTCTGCTGGAGATGCAGCTCCACAGACATGCATTAGACCTGCCTAATAACACAAACACCCATGCAATGAAAATTAGCTTGTTATCTTTCATCAGTGTTAAAATAGTGTCAATTTAGCAGACACTTGTTATCAAATACTGAATTTATCCTAAAGAAAAAAAAATTGACTCTCTAGGTTGCAGGACAACAATTTAACCTTTGTGGGGAAAAAAAGATCCTGGTTTGACTAACCAGTGATCAGACAATAAATTTAGTGTTAAAATGGTAAATTGGGAGAAGCTTCCTGCTTGATTAATGCAGCAAGTAATTTACTGTATGAGGGAAATTCTATTTTTGTGATACTATTTTGAACATGCTTTCCTGTTGTCCTGTCAACTTAGTGGGTTAATAGCTGATATGCAAATTAGTTGATCGGTTTTAGATTAATGAAAGGTGACTGAATTCTAGCACGAGTGAATGAGATGTGTTGGAGTTGTTGTGTTGAGTGGAGACTCTAAAACACTGAGTTTCCTGCTTTGATGTGCGAGTGAATTCTGTATCTAGATACACAACTCTGAATACGTCAGAACAAACTTCTTTTATGAAGTGCATGACAGCATGTCACATGTTTTATGATGAAGGGAAAAGGAAAATTGAATACAATAGATCTGTGGCCTAAATGAGTGAAGAGCACAGACCTGGTGATTAAACTCATAGCTAATAAGACATTAGGGTTATGTTGTGTGTTGTGCAGCTGATGGTTGGCTTGGAGTGAATCTAGCTGATGATTTTTCTTCTGTTGTGAAGTCGAGCCTGCCGATTAGTATGATGGTATGATGAACCATGCTAATGGTATGATTTACCCTCCTGAGATGAGGAGTTTGTGTCATGACTTAACAAGGCCTTTTTATTTTGATACTTTCACAGTGCACTGAAAGTTTTGTTTGATAATCTCTGTTATTTTTCATTTTATCTTTTGAACAGGCACTGATTTTGTTTGTCTATTTCTTTTCTTTAAGCAGATCTGCACGTCAGAAATTAAAAGTGCTATACGACCTGTCGAGAAAGCCTTACAAGTGAGTTTTCTCCACATTAAAATGGGCTCAGGAGAAAGCCACTTATTTGGGACAATTATTAAATGAATGTCCCAGCCTAAACCGGATTCAGCAAGGTAATCCGATCTAGAAGTTCTTTTTCTTTTTGAAATGACGTCATTTTGCTGGAAGTGGAAACTAAATGCGACGACAGGTTCCACTATCAGCAAAGAATGAATGAATGGAAATAAAGAACAAACTGACTGACTGGTAAAAGCTGACAGGACTTGACCACGACTCAAGGTTAACCTCCACCTAGACAGGACAAAAGGGTGGATGAATTTATGTGTTTTTTGTTACAGGAGCAGAAAGATGACAGCAACATTCGCGGTTGCATGACGATTTAATCTTTTAAATGCCATCTTTTCTGTCTGTGAATTTACTATGTGTGTGCCATCCACTAACTTGTGTTGCTCACAGACATTACTGTGAGAAAGTGTACACACCTGCGCAGCGCTAACATTTACATTTCTTTTTACAGCAGATGATTAATCATGTGTTTGATCATGTGATTTATAAGAGGATTAGTTAATGTTTTCCTACTACAGGATTTCTGGGTTTATATGTGACTGTCATTCTTTCCACAGCTAGGGTTGGCTACCTTTATGGTGTTTTTATGGCACCTCTGGAACCTGTTGACCTGTGTCTGACCTCCGTCTGACCACAGTCAATGTGTATTGCTAATGTTTGTTTCTTTGAGAATGCTGTGGAGGATTCGGCACAAGCGGACAAGTGACATGAGTAAAACAAATAAGAGGTTACGGTGTTTATGGGAAAGTTGAATATGGGCTCTTAGCTGGCCACTTTGAGCCCATAGGGATATATGAGTGGAGTGAATTTGCTTAAGAGAAGTCACCGATTACATTAATGTTAACTGAGCACATGGGATGATCCATGTCTGAGGCAAATTAGGGAAATAATTGTAGTTTCCCGATTTGAGAAAACCTGCACATGACACTTGTCTTGCTGATGCTGAATGCTTATTACTCTTCTGATATATTGTTTATAAGAGTGAAGTTGATTTTATTGTATGCAGGCTCCTGGTGGAGCCAGTTTTTAAGACAGGGATCCTGGTTTGGTGAGTTGACGCATGGTTGTCCATGCGTCAAGAGGTGGGGTCCAGAATTAACATTAAACAATGTTTACTATTATTGTTGCAGTGATTTGTGTGATTAGCTGTTTATTTACAAGTATTAAATCTATGCAAGTGGTGCACCCATGTTCAGATGAGGCTTTGATGGCCTATTAGTGAAGTTCACTGAACTAAAGAATGTGGTTTGATGATTGTTGACATGCTCTCCAAATAGAAGTCTTTCTGAAATACAGGTGCAGCACTGAGAAGCGAGAAACATTCCAGGCATAGCCCAGGCAGTGGTTGAGGTCAAAGGTCAAGCTGGTTGGGGCCCATCATGAGATCAGACCTTGGAGCCACAGCAAGGACCATGAAACTGCCTGCAAAATAGCGGAGAGACCCTCCTGGATTTATCAGAGCCACTGCAAAGAGGTCGAGGTCCCAGGAAACCCCAGCACCCTCAAGACAGCACAATAGAGAAATCTCACACTTGGTTGTTTCGGTGGTGAGGGGGGAGTGCTGATTGAGCCCCCGTAGGGTAAGCTCGCACTTCAACCTCCAGCCTCTGATCAACTCTAGGGCAACCAAGTGCGAGGCGTGACGGCTGAATCAGCTGAACCAGGAGGAAGGCAGAGAAGCTGAGTGTTTTGAGACAGATCCAGCAGGCCCAAAATCAGGACTATCCATGACGAGAAGGAGTGCCTGAGAGGATCGTCCACAGGATGGGAGCTGAGGCCAGGAGAGAGACTTCAGGAGGATCAGAGATCATCTTCAGCAGCGTTGGGACAGGAAAACTCGAGGGATGACGGGAGCGTGCCAGGCTCCATCGACAGCGCAGAAGGAGTTCGAGGATGACATCATGATTCTGTGAAAAGCACAGGAACCAGAAGCTATGGTGGTGATGACAGCAGTTTCCTATGAACATCACCTAATGCTGTGCCACTGTACTGTGAATACGATGACACTCTGAAGGCTGCTGGGATCACAACAGCAGTAAGATAATGGACACCTGCACCCTTTCCACAGAGGTGTTTCTCTGCAGAGCGTGGACAATGAAGGAGTCATAAATATCCCTCTCACAGGACGAAGGCTTGAATGAGGTGATGGGGGTTGGTAGAGGCCATAAAACTAGAGTGCTGAGAGGTCTGCAGCTTTGGAAATAGCTGAGACCCATGTTGACAAACAACAAAACTAACTAGTATGTTTGAATGTTTATTCTACATACATTCGGACTCTGGTCCTATGGACAGTGATGGAAACAACTGGAAGAGACATTCATGACGCCCTGCAGAACTCAAACTACTCTGCAGAGAGACATGTGATTTGCACACCTGGAGAAAACACCACCAAGCTGAGATGGTTTTGAAAATGTTACTTTCTTATTTTCACTATTAAATTAACAATTTCTTTGTTTGTTTGTAGGATGCAGTTTTCCATGAGATGAGCTCAATGAGGAATGGGATAACCGCTAATACATTTGTTAAACTGTGTATTTTTTCAGTAATTTAGGGTGATTTGACATATGCTGAATATAACAATGTTTGCATTGAACCTGTCAGACATGAGGTATTCGTAACTGGGGACTTTTCAAGCATAAACGTCAATAAGGGGGGAATGTTAGATTTTGTATTGTTGATTGTCATTTATGCTTAGAAACATTTACTCATATATGCTTAGAAGTATATAATCATTGGTAGATTGAAAGGATGTCTCATCCTAAAAGAGGTCTGTATTAACTCTGTGTAGAGGGGGGTGCATACATTCCTCTACTCAGTATCCTTGGTATAAATCACATACTCCCTAGGAGAGTTTATCTTTGATTTATGGTATAGCAAGCACACGTATATCTGTTTAAGTATAAGAGCCTTTTGTTAGATGGACCCAGAGGTCCTGGCACCAGCTAACACCAGAGTCTTCACAGGGTCACATCTTGACCCCACACAGATCTCTCACTCACACACACACACACACACACACACACACACACACACACACACACACACACACACACACACACACACACACACACACACACAGGCAAGGTACTCTTTGTTTGTATGTAGACGTCATATGTTAATGAACCTATGCATATTCATGTAACCTCAATAAAAGAACAGTGGTACGGGAGAACAGACGAGAGCAACTGGGGTCAAGCGAAGGGACGGCGCTCTGTCCGGTTTTCTCCCGTGCACGAGAAACATGAAGAGGCTTGCCTACTTGTGTCTTGCTTTGCAGTGTAATTATATTGTCTCCAACATTCCAGCGGATGGGTTCAAGCTACAAACCTATCATAGGTAACGAGGTAAGTTCCATGTCTGAGTCAGAGTCGTCTGGGCAGTGTGCCATTGCGATTTCAAAAAAATTAAGCCGCTCCAGGGCACAGCGCAGTTATTGATATAGCAGTAAAAGAGTCAGTTAGGTCAGACTAGAAAGACAAAACTGCAAAAATGCGTTCAAGATTAAATTGAGAAAAACCACATATAAAATTTCGCCCAACAACTGAAATTAGACTGGAGTGATCAGAACCATGTTATTACAATAGCATGTCTGCAACACTAGAGCTCAATGCAAGATTAGTTTTAAGTCGTTTCGTTATACTGAGCCGAAGACCAGCACCAACGGTTGTAGTCGGCCAAGCTATCACTTACATGTGCTACAGTCAGTCTCAGCAGAGGGAAAGGGGAATGAAAAGCCAGCAGAAATGTTCATGTCCAGGCTCTCCACAGAAGAATTAATCCTTAGAAGACGAAACCAACAACAAATAACAAATCCACGGAGTCCATTCGCGTCGCGGAGTCAGCTTCTCTCTTTTTCTTTCTCCCAAGCGGAGCAGCGGCACACCACGGTATCCAGAAATTAGTCGGGTCCCACCTGAGCTGAGGCTGCAGCCATGGCTGGAGAAAACGTCCGAGCGTCCGCAAAACTGGGGGGATTTCCGAGACAGTTCACGTGCTAGAAGAGAAGAATCCTCGGCGGGATGCAAAAATCGTCTGAAGTCCAAGGGGAAAATTCGGGCGCCAGTTGTAACGTACAGTGGAGATGAAGCCAGCCGCGGAGGTGTGCAGGTGGATAGCGAATGAGCAACAGCTTCTGACTTTCCAAAAAGTACTCATTTATTTACAATATCAAAAATAAAAGTGCTACCTCTACCACACATTACTAAAGAGCACACTAGTCCGCGTACACACGGGAGCATCCATTACAGGAGGAGTGCGAAGAAGAACAAAAAGGGGGTGACACCAGTCGTGAGACAGGAGGCGCCGCCATGTGGTGATACACTGCATTACAATAGCAACTGTTACAATATAAATATTGTTCTGAGAGGCTTTTTGTTGGTTGAGTCTGAAATTGATTGTATGTACAATTCATATCCTTATAAAACGGCAGAAATATGGTGTTTTATTAATAAACTTACATTTATGGCAGTGGCGTGTCTAGAAAATTTTTGTTGGGGGGGCCAGGTAGGGGCACAGATTTGGAGAAGGGTGGCAGATAATGTTTAAAAAAAAATTCTACCAACCATTAACCATAATTCAATAATCCTGTAAACCTAATAACCGAATGCGCTTTTAACTCTTATTAGGATGAGATTTTAACCACTCCGGTGCAAAGTTTTTAGCTACTGCGTTGATAAAGTACAAGAGATACAATCAGTGCTTTGTCAGTGTTTACTCAGCATTCAAGGACAGCAATATTTGCATAGTGTTTTTACTGACATATGGTGCACATATGTTTTGGGCAAAAACATTTTTTAATATTAAAATACGAACATTTGTAGCAAACAATTGACAAATTAGCCAATGCCAATGCAAAACTTTATCTGCCTATAAAAAAAAGAAGATAATCTCACAAACTGGTGTTTGATTTTGAAACAGGGAAAAAGTGGGGAAACAAATGAAAAGACTAATATTTGAATAAAACCTGAAAGCAAGTAAATACTTTCTTTGCTTCCTTATGGTAAACTTTGGTAATATTGATAAAGAACAACACTGGCTGATGATGAAATACAGTCAGCTGGCATGGTGACACTGCCAGTATTAACCTGCAGGGCTGGACCGGTACAGAAAATCGGGCATTTTGACTAGAGACCGGCCCACCAGGTATTAAAGCCATAAAGCCTTTGAATGAAAACAAACCCTGTTGTGACAGTGATGTACAGTTTTGTTGGTATATGTATGATTTCTATACATTTTACGTCAGATAAAAACTTTGGTTGTAAGATTCAGATAATTATTTAATAAAAGCTGTATTTTAAATGAGAATAAGAAAGAAAAGTATTTCTTTGTGCCCCCTTTCCCTGTTAATGCCCTACCTGGCCCCCTGGCAAAAATTTGCTAGATCCACCCCTGCACAGTTACCAGCTGTCAGCTACATAAAAAAGGATCCTGGTGTTGTTTGTCTCTCAGAAACAGTTCATAACTTCCCTTCAACTCATTCATGTCACCTAAAAGGTAAACCTGTTTCTCCATCACCTGTTCAGCTCTGATGATTCAGTAAGGACATCTCCTGGTTTCATCTGCATGTTTCCCTCTCACCACATATACAAACCGACATCACCCAGCAAAGTGGGCGATAAATAAATGAGAGAGAAAAGCCGATCAGCTGATCATTGATCAGTTTCATGATTGAAGTAGCAACAGGAGAGAGAGGGGGAGAGAATGAGAGAAGAAGAGGCAGCTGTGCAGCGTAACGACAGAATAACTCCAGCTTTGTGTCTTTTTCCAGTCTAGCTAAAGTCCGGGACAAACTGCGCCTCTTCTCAGCTCAATACGAAACGTGTAATATTTTCTCTGAATGAGGGACCATTCCATTTTTAAGGAGTCGTTGGCATGAATAAAATAAAGTTCACTATCAGTAACATCATAGCACCCACCCAGCTGTATAAACACTCCATCAAGCTGGCTAGAACGCAGTACGAGTTATTGCAACTGAGGGTAAAAAGTCAGCACAACGAAAATAAACTCCACCTAAACTTAGTTTATATCTGACCCAGATAGACTGCAGGTCATAACTTCTTACCTGAAGTTCAGTTCACCTGACACTCGGACTGGTGGCTGCCTCGGGTCTCTCCTCCTGCCTCCCCTTCCCTCATCCACCTGCTGGCCTCTGTGGAAGCCCCGTCATAGCCACCACCAAACAACTGAGTTATTTTTACACATCGACCTGCATCTTATAACTCATAACTCTTATGTTAGCTGCCCTCAGTAGCATACTGTCTGAAATATTCGACGGCTGCAAAAATTCTTTAAGTGTTATTTTTTCCTTGGTATTCTAATTTCACCGAAGTTTACTAAACTCAACAAACTTGATATTACTTACCGGGACATTTATTCTGTCCTCATTTTCTTTCACCGAAAAATTGTTCCCTGCAGTGTTGTCCTTCGTGCTTGGCTCGCCTACCTTTGCTAACGTGATGCGCATAGCGCAGAAGCCGATGCTGCATTCACTTACACTCGGATATCTGAGCTTCACCGTGAAAACATAATCGTACATTTGATATTTGATTGAATTTTATTGTTTTACCTTTGGGGTGGCACCTGGGGTGGCCAGTCTGGTTGGGGGGGTGGCCTGTGCCCCCCCAGGCCACCCCGCTGGACACGCCATTGATTTATGGATATAAAATAGCTAAAAGTATTAACATGCCTCAGAGAAATCACTAATAACACTAAGGGGCTGGACGGATTTGATTTGCATTCTTCAAGAAGAGTGTGGTGTCATCAGCTAGCTGGCTGATGATGAGCTCCTTATCAGCTGTGCTGATTCCTTGTATAACAGGTCAAATCTCGGGGTGGAGTCTTAATCATTTTATTGAGCTATTGCCATTCGTGTACAAGGTTTTGATAGCTTTACAGAAAAATGCCAAATTTTTCCAAAGAGTGTAAAATAAATTGATGTTCAATTGTATCAAAAGCCTTTTAAAAATCCAGGAAGAGAATGAAGCTATAGTCAGATACCAAATCAGAGTAATCAAGTAGATCTAAAACCAGTCTCATGTTCTTAGAAAGGTGTCTGTTTCTCATAAAGCCTGATTGTGTCTCATCGATAATTGTGTCCAAGAACTCTTTCATTCTGTTAGCAAGTACTAAAGCCATAATCTCATAGTCATCATTGAGCAGACAGATGGGTCTCCAATTATCAATAAGAAGTAAGTCTTTGTTTGGCTTTGGAATAAGTGTTATGAGACCCTGAGTAAGAGTAGGAGGGAGGATGTTATTCTCTACACTTCCTATGAAAAGCTGCAGTAAGAACGGAGCCAGGAGATTAGAAAATGATTCTTAAAACTCTGCAGTTAAACCATCTGTGCCGGGAGATTTGTTGGCCTTAAGTGCAGAAATAGGATTACAAACGTCCTCCACAGTCAGAGGGCTGTCACAGTGACTTCTATCTTCCACAACAATAGTTTTTAGGTTTTTAATATTATTGAAAAACAGCGTTGAGACATATATATATATATATATATATATATTCTACTTTTCTAAATGATTGACTATTTCAATGGAGAACCTAAATGACACGGACCCGTGTTTGTTATTACATATCTCTATTTTGAATGTGACAAGTCTATCATTGCCTGTTATTCATAGGTATTAACAGAGTTTTTGGCCTTTTTTTCCTCTATAAAAGTTAATTGACTCTTTACAGTGGCCTGCTATGGTTCATAATAACATGTTCAGTCATGAGTGAAATCAAAGCTTTTCTTCACTTTAGCATTTAACATTCCCAACAATATAATGTGATACCTTAATTAAAACACAGCTAATAAAACACAATTTTCTTAATGCAAACATCAGTGACTCAACATTAGCAACCAAAGGGTTCAGTCTGCAGCTCACACTCATGTGAAGCTACAGCCTCCCCCTTTAGTCTCTGTCATCCTTCTGCTCCTGCACAAACAAAGCAAGACAAAACCTCCACCCTTCTTCTACAGGCTGGGTGAATTGTTGTGGACATTCACTAATCCTAAAGTCGGCACCGTTTTTCTCTCAGTATCAAGTCAGTTAAACTTTTAGTCGTCAGTCCATCACAGTCCAGTCACATGCATACATCCACACACATTCATACCAGATATTGCTGATAATGGAGTCTCACGCGCAGCCTATTCGAGCCTCCATCACCAGAATCGATAAAGAATCGAATCGTTAAACAGAATCGAAAATGGAATCGGAATCGTTAAAATCTTATCAATACCCATCCCTACTCCTGGAACATTTTAATCCTTCAATTGAAATTGAATGGGTCTACAACAACTACCATCCTCCTATCTCTATCCTGGTTGCAGCAGGGCTGGGAAATAACCCTGAAGTGATAGGTTACCAGGCAGGGTACACCCTGGACAGCTCACCAGTCTATCAGATAGAAACACACAGCCGTTTACATTCATGGATAATTTAGCCCAGGACCTTCTTACTGTGGAGCAACAGCACTAACCAGCATGCCAACAATGGAGGAAATACAGGAAAGCTATGATTTCCTGTATTTGAGGCAGAATTATTTTGTTCTTGCCCTTGACAGGTTAATCCACAATAAATAGCAACAGCATGCATGTGGTGTGTGTGTCGTTGTCTGCCTCTTATAACTCCAGTGATTTTCCTGTAGTTTGAAATCTTATGCGGTGTTGACACAATAATTTGTTGTAAACCAGGAAATTCCCAACTGTGGTAGAAAGCACAGCTTAGCCTTAGCAAATGTTCAAAGAAAAGTCGTCACTTCCTGATTTCTGCTTCACTGATAAATATTGTCACACTGGGGTTTTTGCAAATGATATCAGTGAGCACTGTGTGGCAGCTGGAGTCAGACAACTGAAGCTCCCACAATCAAGACCACAAACAGCTTTCAAAGGAGATTTGAAGCTTTTCTGGCAGCAAGCTTCATGATTTATGGGACTGGAACTGGAACAGAAACTACCTGATCACCAATGGTGAGCTGGCATGGAATTATTTTTATGACATTTTATCAAAGTTATAAATAAGCGTGCCCATTAACACATAGTGAGTGAGCATGTTGTCTTCCCACGCAGTGAACAGCGGACGCTAATGTTTTCGTCACTTTTTACAGAGTCAAACTCAAAGTAAGGTCAGTGCTTCCACGCTTTAAACGCTGCACGCTCACACTCTCTCCACACTCGATAGATTATCCATTGTTCATCTGCACACAGCTGCGGTTTTAGTAACGCAGTAACGCAGCGTGCTTACGGGAAAGTAACAGTAATCTAATTACCTTTTTTGCAATAGTAATCCCTCACTTTACTCGTTTCTTGAAAAAAGTAATCGGATTACTGCCCATCTCTGGTTGGAGCTGTGCACTTGTGGGTTCAACCTTGTGTACACGTTTATCTTTGCTGTGTGTACTTGTACCTCTGAGTGGAAGCTGAACTCTTGAGTTCGAGTATCGAAGCATCAGCTGTGACGTTAAAGTCCAAACAGCTCGTTCATTTGACGTGCAAATGAACGAAGGTAACGCCGTTTTCATGTGGATGTGTCACTGAGACACTTTCCACATCCACAGCTCACAAAATGGGAAAACTATAGAAGTATAACAATGAAGAAGTTACTATGTTACGGGTCCCAAGGATGAAGACCTCGATGACAAATATGTTACCTGTAAAAGCAGGTGAAGAGCAGAGTAAGGAAGACACGATGCGTCTCTGCTTTCCTCCAGAACGTGTCTGAGTCTGATTTATTTCACACAAATAAATGCTATAAAACACTAAACATGAGCTTTCAATATACTGTTCAGCTGGTTCCTCATTCACATCAATGACATTTACTTATTTCACAACATCAGTGAAATATACTCTTTTTAACTGGTTCAGTTTCTCAAGTTCACACTTCTTTCCATAACAGCTACATCCTTTTATCATATCAATAAACACATCACATTGTCTTCTGCAGTGTCTTACTGGCTAAACAGTTCTATTCAATAACAGCATTGGTAAATACATTACATTTGTTCCCTCCAGTAATTTACTGGCAAAATCACTATTTAGTGTATCATGAAACACAGCTTGTTGAATCAACCCATGAATGCCTCTGTTAGCTACACAGAGTTGCTCAGAGTGCTTGTGTTACACTAGCTAATCTACTCAGTCACTTTAACAGAACTATTAACATTCACATCTCACAGAACTGATTTGATTGGAGCATTACAACACGTTTGCACAGAGCATAGGAGCGCACTGACTCTGCTTCACGAGCGCTCCACCTAACGAGCGGGCTCGCGGTGCGGTCGCGCGGGACACTCCTCTAGTTTTCTCCCGTGTTTACATATAAATAACTTTGGCGGACCGCCTTAACTCTCCCATTCACATTAACGTGGGTAACCATGGTGACAATAAACAACATTTTCGGTGCGAGCACCGTGTACCGACCTGTAAAAGCAGGTGAAGAGCAGAGTAAGGAAGACACGATGCGTCTCTGCTTTCCTCCAGAACGTGTCTGAGGAAGCAGCGGAAGGTGGGCTCCACTTACTGCTCCCCGAAACCCCGGAGCAAGCACCAAAGTTCCGCCCTCACTGCTTTCTAACATAAAATGAATCCCTGTTACATGGATTTTCTATCCTCTTAAAGAAACTGAAAATAAATACATATAGCAATGAAAAATGTCCCGTTACATGAGTGTTTTACACAAAATAATATTCATGTGGTCATTCCCTCACAGGGGTGCCACAACTACACTGCTGTTTTGACAGAGACACAGTGTGTTTATCTAACTTGGCTGAAGCCAAAGTTCTCCAGACAAATTCAGTCTGTTTCTGCCAAGTGTGAACTCACTGGATGAGCGCCAGATACACAGAATCAAAAAGGGATAAATTACTTTTCTTATGTCATGTTCCCGTCACAAACTGGCTCAAGGAGAGGGGAAGCAGGAGTCCACAGATGAAATGTTCCTATAAATAAAGTGGAATTTATTCAAACTTTACCAAAACTTCAACACATCAAATACAAGCAGCTCAGCAGGGAGTGGATGTGTGTTGCATGTGCCAGGTGGATGCAGAGAGAGGCCAGGGCCACGTTCAAACCTGAACACGCTGCACAGTGTTTTGTTCCATTTGTTAGGGATGAATGAAATGCTTCCTTGAAAGGATGTGTGCAGTCACCAGTGGGCGTGGAAGCATGTGCGCCCTCATTTGGTGGGTGTGCAAGAAAAGTCATCCTGTCACACAGCAATGCCTACATAAATCACACCACTCTGCTTAAAATAATAATGTTTAGTGAAGCAGGTGAAGCAAAGGGCTGCTTTTAATAGGCTGGGAGACCCAGGTGTGCTGCTTTAGCTGCTGAGCCTCTTATGACAGAACAGCGGAGAGTGGTAAGAAGGGAGGAGGGGGTCTGGCTGTGTTTGTGAACGATAGATGGTGTAACTCTGGGCATTTCTCTATCAAAGAGACGCTATGCTGTAAGGACATTGAGCTGCTAGCGGTTAGCATGAGACCGTACTATCTACCACGAGAGTTTACACACGTGATTATGATAGCTGTGTATGTCCCGCCCTCTGCTAACGCTGCAGCAGCCTGTGAGGTCCTGCACACTGTAACCAGCAGACTCCAAACACAGCACCCTCAGGCCCTTTTCCTGATCTCTGGGGACTTTAAAGATGATGTAACCATTTAATTATGGTTACATAATTAACTCAGTCATCTTGGGTCCCTCTGTGCCTTCTGGTATTCCTGCAGTTCTTAAATTATTCCTCCTGGAGTGCCTCAAGAGCTCCACATCTCTCATCTAACCTCTTTACCTCCGCAGACAAACGCTCCACAGTGGCCTGGAGAGTGGCGATGGTGTCAGAGTGGTTCGAGGCACAGTCCTGCAGTTCAGTCAAAGTGTTATCATGCCTGGCCACGTCGCTTTTTATGTCCGAAATTGAGGGCTGGATGCTCTGGTTCAAGGATGATATCTCGCCTCCTATGGTGGTAGAAATCTCTAATATGCAAGTGTCCAGTGCTAGTTAGTTAGTTCTAGTTCTAGTGGTTAGTGGGGCTTTATTTGATGATTCTAGTGTGTGTTACATTGTTGTCATATTGTTGAGTCGCAGAGCTGTACAGTGTTACAGTTTCTGTAGAGTCTGGTATAAGGAACTCAGATCCCTCTGTGAATAATGTTCACTGAAACTGATCTGTAGTTAATGAACTAGTCAGGATTTACACTAGAGAATGTTTCTGCCATTACATGGCCTGTATTTGTAGAGCGCTTTACTCGTCCCTAAGGACCCCAAAGTGCTTTTTTGCTCAAGGACACAAAGACCGAGACTGTCCAAGCCGGGGCTCGAACCGGCAACCTTCCGATTACAAGACGAGCTGCCAACTCTTGAGCCACGATCGGCCCACATATTGTTGTCTTTTGTTGCAGACACCAAGTGTTGAGATCCTGTCTCAACCTCCTACATTCTTCCAGCAGGTTACACATTATTTTTTGTATTTGGAATCAAATATATGTGTCAGTTGGGCCTAGTGCAGGGGTCAGCAACCTTTAACACCCAAAGAGCCTTTTGGACCCGGTTTCCACGCAAAGGGTCAGGGTTCGGGAAAACACTGGGAGCCGCAAATACTTTGTGACATCTAAAATGAAGATAACACTGTGTATATTGTTTTTACCTTTATGCTTTGTGTGAACAACTACAGTGTGTTGCTTATGAAATCCATGAAGTGCTACAGAGAAAATTACATTTGATTTATGTAATGAACACATTTTGAGCTCTTAAAGAAATATAACAAAGGAAAGCTGAACTACAATGATCCATGTAGCAAACACAAACTGTTATATCGCCTTTGGGCTTTTGGAGCCTTGACCTGACTTTTAAAAAATAATTGGAAAAAAGCTCTATGCTGCTACAAAATGAAAAATAGATATTTGCAAAATTCTGCCTAAGTATGTATTTTACCTGGTTACTGCGTGTGGTGGGCGTGGTCTGCAGCGCCGCTGCAGGGGAGGCGGACGCACCTGAGCGGCACCCGCAATCACGCCTTAACGTCTGTGCTCTCTCTGCTGTTGTTGGTGTGTGTCGGGCTGTGAGCTGCAAAGCTACAGCCGGCTGTGTGCGTAAAGTGGTCAATAAAGAGATGCTGAAAAGCGCGTTCATGCAAACATCGTCGGGTCTGCCGTGATATGTTTACAACGGGACTTCTGCTCCTGAACCTCTGCGCACAGCGTCTGCAGGTCGGGGCTGTACGAAGTCACTTTATCTCTACAGGACTGTAAGCTGTCGTCTGTGAGGCGTGAGCGTGTTTGTTTGAACACAGTTCACGGTGGAGAACAGCTGCTGTCATAATGTGGATCCAAGATCCATAACTGGCCTACCTGGGGCTGAAAGTCTCCATAAATGCAGGCGTTTCGGCGGCTACACCGGCTTCCACGAGTGTGACGCTTACTTTGAGAAAATAATAGAATATAAATGTATTTTTATATTCCAATATCACAATAATCTTCCAATGTAGAACTACAAGTTAAAAAAGAAGTAACATAAATCAAATCCACTTCAGCTAAATACTTCTCATTTATTTCCATCTTACATGCTGTGACTGCAGCCATTCCCACATCTCTGTGAATGGGACTCATGGACATGGATCAGTGGTTGTTGATCAATGGTCCTGAGAATCTGCATAATTAAGATGAAGGAACGGAGCTCCCAGCCCATCGTTCCTGCAGCTGCTTTCAGTCTTTATGCAAATGTCCTGTTTGTAAGACTGAAACCTGCAGCTGAGACTGAAGACGTCACCTGATGATGACGACACGTTTCTCCCACAAAACGCTGCGTCCAGATGAACAGAAGCAACAGACTCACTTTCCTGGATGATTGAGATGCATCAAGACTTCATTGTGTGTTACTTCTCATTCAGCACAGACACATTATTCCTGTTAGGTCATGTCAGCTGTCACTCAGTACAAGCACAACTGTGAACAACACAAACTTCTCTTCAATGTGTCACAGAAACACTAAGTGTGAGAGCCTGTATGACACACAGGACAGACTGTAAGCTCTGCTGGCTGCACAGCACTTTGTAGCAGTTTTCCAACATGTCCTCCACCCGTGATGTCAGTGGTGGGACCCCAGTCACAGCACTCAGCACCACCTCCTTTAAATGGATTTTATAGCAGTTCCTCCCGTTACTCGGTGCAACGCTTCTTAAATGTGTTTTTGCAGGATAAAACACAGCAGGTGGTGTAGAGAGGACGTCAGCTGACGGAGCAGAGGGAGGCAGACTGTGGATAAATGACAGAGTGAGAGGAGAGCAACCATGACAGAAGCACAGGTGTGGCAGATAGAAGTGGCTTTATAGACACTTATTGTCAGTCCTCGTGCATGCTGTGGAAATAAGTGTCTGTGTCATGAGGTGACATGTGAGCTTATCTTTGGTCAATAAAGCTGAACGACCAGTTTTCACTTTGCTTGTTACGCTTGTTTAGTGACGTCTGGGTTTCTGTGGAGCCCGAATTTTGATGAGTTCTGGTGAAATCATCTGAGATCATCTGAGCATCGGTGAAGAGTCAGCAGAGAAAGTGTGGGACAGAAGTTTGCTTTGGACACATGGACTGAAATCAAAAAGTAACAAACAGGATTTCCAATGGACAGTATGGAGAAGTGAAAGTACACAAAGGCTGTGCTGGAACACGTGTGTTACACTTTTTGACAGCTGAGAACAAAACACAATATTTTGCATCATCTCTGCAGTGTCTCTTCTTTCCTCTGCTGTTGTGCTTTTAGCTCCAAACTGTTTCAAATGGTTTGTCAGCAAGCTGACCTCTGACCTCTGCAGTACTAACTCCTGACCCGTACAAAGAGCGGGCGTTTCTGACCTTTGACCTGCAGCTGTATGTCTCTCAGTCTCAGTTCTTCTCTCCGTCACTGATGGAGCAGGTGTAGTTGCTGCTGACAGTCAGTCGTTTGTTTTCTCAGAGTGAGGCTGAAGTCTGAACTGTTCAGAGCATCAGGTCTCATCAACGTGCGCTGCTGTAACGCCGCTTTGTCCTCTGAGATCACCAGGTATGAAACCTGAGTGCTGACAGAGCAGCATGTTCCCCCTCATTCACCTCCACCACCACAGCCAAGGCATGCTGGGAAACTGAGGACACACAGACGGAGAACTGAAGTGTCTGCTGTGTGTTCATCTCAGAGTCCTCACAGGTGACACATTAGCTCCAGAACACCAAGCCAGGTGTTTGAAGCCTGACAGGGATTCTTCCCATCCAGAGGGAGGATTTAGCTGCACAACAATGAACATTAGTGTGTAGTTTAGAAACACAGACTGTGCCTGCACTGCATCTAGTGAAGAAAAGTGTTACTGCCAGAGAACCAGGCTCCTTTACAGCAGCTGATATTAAGGTTGAAAAATCAACAATAAGCTGATGTAATCAACGTTTCACAAAATGGTCAGCAGCTAAAATCTGGAGCCGTTCTTTGGTGGTAATTAACAGTTTGTTCTTGTTAGCTAATTATGTCATTAAAGGTAGCAGCAGAAGCCTTGTGTTGAAAGCCCATTCACTCACACATTCACACAGTATGTGTGTGTCTGTGTTACACTGTGGACATCCCTTCTGTTGGAGCGCCATCTTGTGGCAGGTTTAAGAAATGTTCTTCTTGTAAATCCAAACTGATGCACCTCCATAGCAGACTGTGGAGGCTTTCAGTGACATGAAGACTTGATTTATACTGTCATATTCTCCTGTTACACAAAGCACAGCACGCTGAACATGGATGAACTGAAACTCCCAGCATCTGACTGAGGAAAAGCACAAATCATTCTCACACTGACTCCTGCTTGATTTTAGATTTGCTTTCAAATCCTCACACTTTCATATGAAGCACTAAATGGGCTCCAGACTGTTTATCTCAGCTTCCTGTCAAACACACTGCTGCTCACACCGAGGCTCAGTTTACTCCTCCAGCCTGGCTTAACCTGCTGTCTGTTAAAAACAGTCCCACACTCCTCTGTTTAATCCTTCTGATCAGACTCTTTGATTTTGTATTGTTTTTACCTGAAGTTGTGTTTTTGACATGGTTCTGTCTGTGAAATAAAGCTCACACACACACTGCTACAGTCCTTCATACACTTAGAAACGAAGCTGCTCCTTTCCTCAGTGCTGACACATAAAGAAGAGTTGCTTTTATATCCAACACGTCTCTGTTCCAGAAAACAGCTTCAGCAGCCTCTGAGTCTGAACTTGGAGTTGGTTATAAGCCACAGGCCTGTGTGCACAGCAATGAGGAAATATAATGCAGTAAGTGAAACATGGATGTGTGGAACAGATTATCCCAAAGGTTGATTCTGTTCATCTGGACGTTCTCAGTGAAACATTTGGTCTCTCGGTCAGGTGACTCCTTTAGTCTCAGCTGACTGCAGCTTTCCAAACCTTTGTCACTGGATCACTCACTTCATCTCCAACGTGTCCCTGACACAGACAGCTGGAGCCGTTACAGCAAAATCATTGATCATCGTTTTTAGAACATTAGCTGGTGTTGGTGGGCAGGCTAGCAGTGCTAATTGTTAGCACTAGTTCTGCTGCTCTCCCTTTGTCTCTGTTATTGTTGGTCTTTAGTGAACAATAGAAAGTGTCTTCATGAGACTGTTGCCTAATGTTCAAATGTAGATAACACCACCTGCACCAACCTGTTACACAGCACAACCCTCTGGTGTAGCTTTGGCTGGAGCACATATTGGCAGCTCCAGTGACATCACCACTCCATGGTGACATCATCTCTACAGACTGTGGCTGTTACATATCCTCACCTGGTAATAATAAGACTGTCCTCAGCTGCACACAGCTCCAAGATGAACAAACTGAAGTAAATACAAATTAGAGTTACGATAGATTGAAATCTTGTAATCAGAGCTAATTCTTAGTGAAACTCTCACAACATCATATCATGATCCTGGGTTAGTGTCTCGGTCTCAGATCACAACATCAGCACAGGCTTGGCTTGGGTGAGGTATTGAGTGGTTCTTGTCCATGACAGCTGCAGGTACAGTGCCATCAGCCATGCTGCACCACATGTCTGCCCAGGAACATTAGTGTGGCTGAGTCTCATGTAAACATTGTGCTAAAGTGGTGGGAAAGTGGCTGCAAGCTGGCTGCACTGTGTCCAATACTCTCAGTATGATATCCACAAACCTCTGAGTGTCACAGAGTGGGCCTGTGCTCAGCTCACTGTGCCCCATTCAATTCTACTTGCATAGTTTTACAAGTCAAATTAAAAGTTGCTCAATGATAAGTTATTGTAGTAACAACTAAGTCCATGGTCATTATTTGTTAATAGTAGCTTAAAGCTTCTGCACCAATCATGGAGCAGCAGGTTTAGAGCATGTGGATCTACAAAAGTAAGTCCCAGTAAGATGGGCTGAGCCTTACATACTAGAAGAAACATGTCATTCCCAGCAGATGAAGCGCCCTTTAAAGCAGGATCTCACTTTAAACCTAAAGAACTTGCTATGAGCATGCAGTGCATTCATGGTTATTATTCATACGATTGTGGGGAGCTAATAAAGTGCAACTATCACATTACATTTTATTATTAAATTGTTGTTAACAATCCCTTCACTTCTGCTTATCTAATTCATGGTTGCAGGATGGCTGACAGCTTCCATTAGGCAGGAGGTAATGTCCATTCTGGCCACAGTGCAACCCACAATGTGTAACTGACACTATTATATTGCATTATGTCACATTGTTACATCTTTTTAATAAATGATGACAGTCAGCTGAATTTGCTGCCCCCTTGGTGGAGGACATCAGGATCAGCAGCTGCTGCTCCATCACAAACACCACAGAAGAAGAACAACACTGGATCAGATTATCTGGACGTGTTTGACAGGGACAGTGTTCATGTTCATGGACATCAGGACAAAAACAGACGATGGAAACCTGCCAGATTTGAGCTAAACTGCTCGTTTCCATGTGTAGTCCCTGGGAGGTCACATGACCAACAAAGACACACAAGCTGTGTCCCAAAACGTCGGCTGCATCCTCCGGAGGCCGCATTTGAAGGCCGATGACGTCACAGCCAGGCGACGAAGGCTGTCCCGATTCCTCGACTCCTTCAAATGCGTCCTTCATTCCCCCGAGTTTGAAGGATGGGTCGGGTGTGTCCTTCGTGGCCCACCATATCCCAGAATTCATAGCGCGGCCCAGCCAAATTTCAGCTGCCAACAATGGCGGCCGCTACTAAGTTTTAAAATTTAACGAGGGAGCACTACTTACTTACAATGAATTCCTTACACTATATAATTTTCCCGTCAGTGTTGGGGAATTCTCAATGGTGCTTGGTGCCATACCCTCAGGGACTTTAATGTTATATAAAAACACTGACAGCTCAATATCTGCCTCAGTCACTCTCCCTGATCCAGCTGAGTCAGCAGTGGGAAAAATCTGCTTTTCACAGGAACTTGGTAACAGCAATAAGAGAATACGTAGTTTATTCCAAGAAGATATCATGTCTCTCCCATATATAGAATATCTTACTGGAACCGACATGTTCCAGATATCACCTGGAAGACAGTCTGGATGATCCCATAAATATCTAATTGTGAACAAGGTGAAGGAAATCTCATATAAAATTCTTCATAAATGTGACCCAGCCAGTCACTATATGGTAACATTTAAAAGAGACATAAATACTAATTGAACTTTCTGTGGGGATCATCCAGAAACTGTGGCACATCTCTTTTGGTTCCTCTACACAGAGATTCTGGAAGAATTTAGCAGTTTTGTTATTGTCCATATTTTAAGGGAGTTTTCTTTACGATGGGAAAATGTTTTATTCTGTTTCTTTAAGTTCCCCAGGAAGAATGATAAATGTTTTTTATAAAATATTTGTTAATACTTTTAGCTATTTTATATCCATAAATGTAAGTTTATTAATAAAACACCATATTTCTGCCTTTTTATAAGGATATGAATTGTACATACAATCAATTTCAGACTCAACCAACAAAAAGCCTCTCAGAACAATATTTATATGTTGAATTTTTTCGCCTACTCATATCATAATTTTTTTTACTCCTGGTTCTGTATGTTCATGTTCTGTTCTTTTGTAAACTTCATCTGTTTGTATGTTGTATACTCATTGTGTTTCAATAAAGTTCGATTTAAAAAAAGGTACGTTCTAAACGAAGCTTCAGACGTCACTGATCACGTGACTCTGGCCAAACGAATCAAGCCTCGACACGGTGCTTCTGAAGCAGCGCGTTGATCTTTCTGACACACGCACCGGAGCGTCAGCTTCAAGCGGACCATCACTACGTCTCACATCTAAAGGTGTCAAGGTAACTTTGAACTGAGTTCAGTCAATCTGGAGTTTTTCCAAGTTTTCTGTTGCTCTCTGTGAGAGAAGAGCGTTAAAGGCGGGGCTCTCCAGAGTCCAGCAAAACAGGAAACCACAGCTGGGTGTGTGTAAGTGTGCAAACCAATAGAATGCATCGTGGTGGGGGGGGCATCACGGGCAAGAAAAAAATAAAATAATCGGTCGTACCCATGCTTCCCCGACGTCATGCCAGCGCATATTGGGAAATTCGTAGGCACCGATCGGTTTTCTATCAGCCATTTGCTGGGAGTAAGGGCGCCCTCCGTTTGCGAGGTGCGCCTGCTGCTGGCGGCACAGGGAGGAGAGGGCGGGGCGGCGGGGAGTCTCTGGCTGGCTGGAGCGGCATCTAATAACCAACTCGCAAAATAAAATAAAAACAACAAACAGATATTATGATACAGACTTATAATCTGCACCGATGTTTTTTCTAAATTCTATAAAGTGAGCGCGAGAGCCCTCGGTGCGCCTGCGCGCTGCTGAAGTCAAAGTAAACTTTATTGTCATCTCCGCTACAGACAGTCCAGCATATAGAGAGACGAGACGACGAGGCTGCAGTTACAGCGGTGCAAGTAAACAAACAATAAATATAAGAAGAGTAAGAAAATAAATCTACACTTTAGGACTCGGGGTAAAGGATCAATAACAATTTAAATTTATAATTTACAGTTTGATGATTTAAAGTCTCACACAACCCGTCAAAAGGGGCGGGGCCGGCTGCTTCCAAGTAGAGCACATTTCATTTATAATGATGTAAATCCAAGCCCATCATGGATTCACGATCTGAATCCTGGGTTGTGTGAAATCCCAGAAATCAACCTTAGACAAAGTGAATCTGTGAACTAAGGTGTAGGTCTGTTAGGCAGGGCTGTGCAGAGAGGTTTAAAGGGGCGGGTGCTCAAAGTTAAAAAGGGGCACATTGAACCAGGCTGAATAACAACAACACACTTTCATCAAGAATCTAATATGGGCAACAAGGCAAAGCAAACGTAGCCGATGCTTTACCTGATGGGTACAATGTTGCTGTTGAGGGGTTGCTGTGGATAGTGCTGGAGGGCCCACACCGAAAATGTGACGTCATTCATGGATAAAACCGCAAAGGATTCTGGGAACTTTTGGCAAGCGGTACTAGCGCATGCAGGGTGTCAATTGAACTCAGTTACACAGCGATAAAAAGAAACACAAAAAATGGCAAGAAGCTGCTGTATTATTAACTGCAATAGCCGGTGTTGTGCCAAAAAGTGATTGTCTGCCAAAAAGTGATTTATTTGCAAAGAAACTGATTGCTCGTATTTAAATTGCTATAAGTAACTTGTTGGGCTATAATATGTGAAACATATGTCAAATGCATCCCTCATGGATGACACAAAGTCATACTGAGCTACAAACAACATTAGTGTAACAAGGTAGAAGCCGCAATCAGTCTGTGGCAGTGACTTTTATATAACCTTTATTTATGCCGTAAAAAAAATCTAATTAACATTAAAAATGTATTTTTTAAGAAGTAGTTGGACAGCAGAAATGGCTCAAATATTACAATTATTTTTCCACTACTAAGTAATTACCGTTGAGCTCAAAGGTTATATTAATACACGGTTAACGAATGTGTATTTATGAAGACGATTTGTGAGACGAACAAAGGTAAGTTTACCTTTGTTCGTACGATGGTCTTTCGGTGCATTTCAAGGTCCTCTACCCATCCGTCGGTAAACTGTACCTGGGCTTGTTGCAGTGAGCTGAAGTTACTAAACTTCATGAGTGTATGCACTCACTCCAAGAACCGTATAATTATAAATCTGAGCGTGGTGAAAGTTGGGCAGCACGCTAACGTCTTTTGTCCCTCTGTGTGCTCGTAAGGGTCTGACCCTTTCACTCCTTTGATTTTTCCTCGTATCTTTTCTTTGTCTTTTCGTCGAGTCTGTCTTTGTACGGACCGGCATTGTTCTCCGTCGTTTTGTACATACCTTTTTTGTGCGGCAAAGAAAAATCAAGAAGGTATTGGAACCGGAGAATGAACGTTTTGCGGTGCTGCAATTGCAAATGCTTGTATTTGATGCGGTACTTGGATTGTTTTGCCAGGAGTTCCCGGCATGCAATGCGCAAAGTCACGTGGTCTGTCAATCGCTATAGGAAAAACCATAAAGCCTTTGCATGAAAACAACTGCTTTGATGTACACTGCCTTGTTGGTATATATGTATCAATCTGATAAAGTTAAACCTACACCATTCTCCCTATTCGGGATTTTAAACAGTACATAGCGGAAACAAAAAGACTGCTTGGTAGAGTTAACCTCCTGAACTATCTACAACACATGGTAGAAACCTGAAATTAAGACCAAGAACACTAGAGGTGAGACATGATCATTAATTAATATTAAAATTAACAAATGACAGATTTAGGGATATTTTCATAAAGTATTTATTTACCAAAACAATAGAAAACAGCATGGTAGCACAATATATTTTGTTAACACAGCAACCTTTAAATATGAAAGGAGACAGAGAAAGAAAGGTGAGAAAGAAGAATAAGAATAACACTTAATTGAGTTTTTGATGGCATTTTACACACAGTACTAATACAGTATCTAGAAAATATGGGAAAATACTGGCATCATATACAGTACTTACTTCTGAAGAAATTATATGGGACCCTGAAAAACAGGACACAAGTGAAAGGACAAAGAACTGTGAATGGCAATTGATGGACTTGCTCAGATGATCACAGTACTGGCATCTTTATTCCAGAAAGGAATTAGAGAAATCATATACACTAGTACTTACGTTGATGAACTTAAAGAGTTGAATGGTCTCGAACCTCTTAAACAAACAATGTATGATCAGACCCTGACAAACAGGACAGAAAGGAATAAAGATTAGATGAATATTAAAATCTATAAAGGACAGATTATGATTGAATTGTATCACCAAAGACTATTCACTCATCAATAAAAGGTCACCTACAACACTTCCACAGCAGCAACACTGAACATATCTTAAGACATGGAAACCTTTATGAAGTGAAAGGACAGACAGTGAAGGTTGAGAAAGAATTGTACTTAATAGATTTTTTCAGACGATGACAGTACTGGTATGCTTACTCTAGAAAAATGGTTGAATCATATTCCATATAGTACTTACTTAAAATGAACACACTTCAGTCCTCCTAAAATGACTGACAGCATCTGAAATGAAACAATGACAGATTAAGACTGTAAGAATATATGTTTATAAATGCCTAATACTCCAATCTCATATTTATTCTATCTATTAAGATGGACAAATTCTAAGCATTTACCAATCACTTGACTTGTTTGAAGTGAAGGTAGATACTAAACGTATTCATTTAGGCAATAACAATAAAGCTGAATTTAATATTAACAATAGATAATTAGGAATGTTTTGCTCATTTTTATTTCACCTCACCAGGTTACAAAAGGAGCTTTCTCAGCAGGTCACTCTTCTCAGCTACCCTGTCAATGACCATGTCAGAGTCCAATGACATGAGAATGTCCTTTTCAGTGGCCATCAGCATAAACATCTCCAGCTTGTTTGCAGACAGGCTGCTTCGGAGTCTGCTTTTAATGAATTGAGTGTAGAGCAGGGGTGCTCACACTTTTTCCGCATGTGAGCTACTTATAAAATGACCAAGTCAAAATGATCTACCCACTACAAAAATCCAAAACATATACTTATTTATAAATATATTGAGGATTCTTTATCTACAATGTATATACATGCATAACCGCAATATCCAATATTTCACAACACAATTAACAATGTAAATTTTTTGTCATTACCTGAGTTTACTCTGATGACTTGCACTGAATTGAATCAGCCAGGGATGCATAGTCCGGACAGTAGCTGCTGACGGCCAGCCTCAAACACACTTCCAAATGTTCATCAGTCATGGTGGAACGGTACTTGGACTTAATGATGTTCATGTGGGAAAATGATGACTCACATAAATAAGTGGAGCCGAATAATGCAGTCAAAGAGGCAGCACATTTCCTCTTGTTGGGGTACTTTACTTCTGTGAGTAAGTTCCAGAACTGTCCATGATCTCTGGACTTCAGCTCAATGTCGGCTTGTAGTGTCAAAATCTCATCTTCCACTCCAGAAGAGTTCAGGTGAAATAGTTTTGCAATTTTTGATGCGAGTGAATCGACATCAGCATCTTCCCGAAAAGGATAGCACATGAAGGTAGCGACTGGCTCGAGCAAAGAAAAGTCTTGAAAGCGTTTGTCAAACTCTGACAGACAATTGTCAATCTGCTCTGTGTAGCGTGCACTGTCAAGTTGCAAACAGGCCATCCCTTGCATCTCCAGCTCTGACGCCAGGTTTTGAAAGTTTATCAAATCATGGCGCTGCAGCTTTAAAGAGAGATGTTGCATCTTTCGTTTGAAAGCATTAACTGAGCTGATCATGTTGATCACTGTTTTGTCTTTTCCTTGCAGCTGTAGATTAAGGTCATTCAACATGTTTGTCAGATCGGTTAAAAATGCCAAGTCTAACAGCCACTGACCGTCATTAAGTTGCATGTATTCTGCTTGTCCAGCTACACGGAAAAACTCCTTAATCTCCGGACAGAGCTCTCGAAATCTTTGCAGGAATTTCCCTCGACTAAGCCACCTCACGTCAGTGTGTAGCAACAACTCAGAGTGGTCGCAGTCAGCCTTCTCCAGATGTGCACGAAATAACCGTCTTTGAAGAGATCTGGCGCGAATAGAACAGGCGATCTTCGTTGCAACATTCATGATCTCCTTCATGTTGAGCATTTTAGCGCATAACGCTTGTTGGTGGATTATGCAATGGTAATTTAGGAAGTCCGGGAAAGCATCGTCCTGCCTGCACTTGGCAATAAATCCATTCAAGCGGCCAACCATTGCGGGTGCTCCATCTGTGGTAATAGACACCAATTTGTACACTGGGAGCTGGGTTTTCTCGATAAAGTTTTTGAACGACTGAAATATGTCCTCTCCTCGCGTCTGTTCTTTCATGGGCAGGACTGTTAATAGCTCTTCTTTTGCAGTGATATCAGTAAACACCATACGAATGAAAATGCACACCTGGGCTGTGTCACTCACGTCCGTAGATTCGTCCAACTGCAGTGAGAAACACTGGCAATCTCCGATGTCCTTCCAAAGTTGCTGGGTTAAATCCTCCGCCATGGCTTCACAGCGCCGTGTAACTGTACTTCTTGACAGCTGGAGAGCTTTGATCGAAGATGTTATTTCTGCCTTATTTTTAAAGTCTCGGAACAATGAGTCAGCTGCTTCAACGAATGCCTCTTTTACCATCTCTCCATCTTGAAAAGACTTCTTGTTTTTAACGATGATGTGACTCACCCGGAACGATGCTTCGGTGGCGGCTTTCGCTTTTGAAGTTTGTTGTGTGAAAAATGACTGCTGTCCGGACAACTGGGATTTTAGTTCCTTCACCTTTTTCTTTCTTAGCTCGCTTTTCGGCGGGAATGTAGTGTCGTATTTTCCGTGAACAGTTCGAAAATGCCGCTCCACATTTCCCTTCTTTGGCATTGCGATGGCAGCCTGGCAGATGAGGCAAACGCACTTCGAAAATGACATCGTGAAAAAAAAGTCTTCCTCCCATTCCGTATGAAAGTGATACGTTTTTGTCTTCTTACTTGGTCCAGCTCCCTCACTCATTTTTAACCCTTTCTTAGGTTTAGAAAAAACCGAGAGCTAAAAATTGGAGTTAACTCGCTGACTAGCTTGTCAGTTTTACTACACTTCGCGCCGCTGTTTGCGCATGCGCAGTGACCTAAGCGTCAGAAAAAATCCGATGTCATCTGACTGGCTTCCCTGTATCAATCAAGTGACGGGATGGATGATAGGCTGGCATCTATTTTTTTAATGCCATGCGATCTACCAATACTACCTTTGCGATCGACTGGTCGATCGCGATCGACGTATTGAGCACCCCTGGTGTAGAGAACGTTCTTTCACAGGCAACCTGAGTGAGGGAGAGGGTCAGCAGGTACTTGTATGCCAGCCCAAGGAGACGATAGGCATCAGACAGCATGTTGAACCGCCTGAGTATTTGATAGCAGCACAGTGGGCAATTTTTGCAAGAACCACAGCTTTCGGTCACAATTTCACTTTCTTCGTCCCATTCTTCAGATCTGTCCTTTGCTGTTCTGGTCGTGTACTCATCTACATGTGATGTCTTAAGCCTTTCCCACTGTTCAGCAAAACGTTTCAGTTCTGACTGAAGGTTATTAACTGTAGCCCTGCTGTCAAATTTAAGTAGACAGGCGCTGAGGTTCTGAAATGCATTACTTGGAAGAGAAACTGTTCTGACCTGGCTAAACTTCCTGGGGTCCAACCATGCCAAATCGGCAAGAAGAGGGCCATGTATGACAAATCGTCTGTGGATTGCTTCAATAACTGTGTCCAGGATGATGTTGTGCACTTTCACCTCATATGATTTCTCAGCATTGATTTGCAACTCATCTTCAGGCATCTCTCCGGCCATGCCTTTTCTCCTTTTGGCTCTCTTTTTAGGTAGTTCAGCCTCCACTTCCATGTCTGTGTTGTTCTCCCTCTCCTCTAGTTTTTGATTTGTCTGTTTCACAAATGTGTCTGCAGCTGTCTTCACAGTTGGAAAGTCCCTGGCAATACTTTTGAGGCCATCTTGTGTGGCAGTCACCATATGATGGGCAGAGAGAATGTCCATCCCCTTTGACTGGAGGTACTTTGACAGAGGAGTTGTTGCTCAAACACTCTAAGAAATATCTGTGCTGTTAACACAGTTTCATGCTTCAAGAGACACTCTTTAAAGCCTCGTGCTTTGGCACAAACAGCTGGCTTTTCTTTTTCCCTCTTTTCAATGGCTTCCATCGTCAGCACTACATCAACGAAGAGGCCATCATCTGGTTTTCCAAAATGTCCAAAGATTTTCTGGAGGGCATCATGCTTGGCCCACCACCGTGTCTCACCTATTGGACTGAGGCGTCTGTGTCTTGTGTTTTCGGTTTGTTTCTCCCACAGATTAACCCTGTGATAGGACTCCTTGATGAACACAGCTATGTCATTAAGTAAATTAAAGAGTGATCCACTTTCAATGACACTTTGTGTTGTGTCAGCAATCACAAGATTAAGTATGTGTGCATAGCACCACACATGCACATGAGTTGGAGACTGGGCAGTCATAAGTGCTGAAAAGCCTTTGTACTGGCCCTGCATATTTGAAGCACCATCTGTTGCATTCCCAATGCACATGGCCTTGTCTAGATTCAGATGCTCTAAAACTCCGGAAAGCAAGTTTACAAAGTACTGCCCCGTGGATGCTTCGCACCTCACTATGGAGACAAGCCTCTCCTGCACAGACTCAGTAACATACCTGATGATTACTGAACACTGATCATAACCTGTGATGTCTTGGGTTGTGTCTAGCTGAACAGAAAACATCCCAGCTTTCTGGACATCACTGGCGATGCTCTCTTGAAGGAGATGGCCAAGTGCATCAATCACTGAGTTGACAGTTGTTTTGGAGAGTAGGGTGATGAGAGATCCTCTACCTCTTGATCCACTGGTCTGATGCAACTTCTTGCTTTTTTTCAATGCAGTCATTCAAATGTTCTCCAAGGCACATATCATACTTGCCTAATAACACAATCAGTTCCAGAAAGTTACCATGATCGATGGTGTTATCACCTAAAGTGTATGCAGCCTCATTCTCCACATGCCTATAGCTGAGTCCCCTCTTCCCAAGTACTTTGATCACATCCACTATACGCTCTAAAACTTGCCGTCTCTTTTTCACTTGTGCTCTGTGAGCTGACAACTGACTGCCAGCAAACAAGCTCCTGATGTTGCCTTTTGAGCACCTTAAGAAAAAAGCTTCCGCACAGGTCTGGTGTGTATTGCTCTTTTCATGTGCGCAGATGTATATGTCGCCAGTCACTCATGCCTGTTATAAATGTGCTGGTGTCAGTCAGCCTTGCAAATGCCAGACACACAAAGCAGAACAATAAATGGCGTTCTTTGCAATAAGTAAGCCACTTCCTGTTGGTGCCATCTTTACAGCTGAACACCCTCATCACAACTGCACTGCTACTGTTCTGCTGTGGGTGGTAATCTAAGAAGGCCTGTAATATGGCAGGTTCAGGGCGAGCAAAGTAATCGATGCCCTGGCTCTCACTCTCCTGCTCTTCCATCTCTCTCTCTTGCTCCATCTCTCTCTCTTGCTCCATCTCTCTCTCCTGCTCTTCCATCTCTCTCTCTTGCTCTTCTCTCTCTCCTGCTCTTCCATCTCTCTCTCCTGCTCTTCCATCTCTCTCTCTTGCTCTTCCATCTCTCTCTCTTGCTCTTCCATCTCTCTCTCCTGCTTTTCCATCTCTCTCTCCTGCTTTTCCATCTCTCTCTCCTTTTTTTCCATCTCTCTCTCTCCTGCTCTTCCATCTCTCTCTCTCTCTTGCTCTTCCATCTCTCTCTCTCTTGCTCTTCCATCTCTCTCTCTCTTGCTCTTCCATCTCTCTCTCTTGCTCTTCCATCTCTCTCTGTCTCTTGCTCTTCCATCTCTCTCTGTCTCTTGCTCTTCCATCTCTCTCTCTTGCTCTTCCATCTCTCTCTCTTGCTCTTCCATCTCTCTCTGCTGCTCTTCCATCTCTCTCTGCTGCTCTTCTGTCTCCTCTGTCACAGACTTCTCCACTTTTGATGAGAAATCAGCTGGTGCAACATGGATTGGCACAATTTGTTAAGACTTTGAGAAGTTTGAGAAACTAACCTTAAGCATAAAATAAAATTTACTATCAGTAACTTCATAGCACCCGCCCAGCAGTATATAAACTCCGTCATGCTAGTTACGCTGTACGAGTTATTCTAAGCGACTGTATAAAGTCACCACAACGAAAACAAACTACAACTAAAATTAGTTTATATCTGACACAGATAGACAGCAGGTCATAACTTCTTACCTGAAGTTCAGTTCCTCTGCCACTATGACCGGCGGCCGCCTCGGGTCTCTCCTCCTCCTGCCTCCCCTTTCCTTCATCCACCTGCTGGCCTCCACCACTTGCTGATCTTGCTAAATCTATGGAAGCTATGCCATAGCTACCACCAAACAATTCAGTAATTTTCACACATTTGGCAGCGTCTGCCTGAAGGGCTTGTTTCTTTTTGGCCCTAATTTTTTCGGCACCTCCTTTCCTTTTTTTGTTCTCCATTTTCTTTAGTTCGTCTATAAGATTGCTAAACATGGGGGAAGGTGCATCCGACCTCCTCGGCTGTAATTGGTCCAGCCCAGAGTCGATCATGACCAATTGGCCAATCCAACACCTTTCATTGTTTATACCCTTCCCAAAAAAAAAAAACAAAACAAAACAAAAAAAAACGGTCGGCCCATAAAAACAAAAAATCGCCAGCGGCCCACCGGGCAAGTGCCCGGTATGCCCGATGGCCAGTCCAGCTATGAGGGCAGGGCTGTGTTGGTCTGAGACTGTAGACATTAAAAAGTCCACAGGAGAGATGGTAGCTGATTAAACAAGTGTCATGAGATAATAACAAAATGCAAAGATTGGTGACAGCGCTTGGAACCATAAGGCAACAAAAAACTGTGAGAAATAATTTAGGCTCTGCCTGTGAATCACTCTTTGCTTCTCTTCTTCCATCCCACCATTTCATATATCACTCTGCACTTGCTGTCTATGTGAGAACAAGGCACAACTTGCTATTGCAATAAACTATAATCTAATTATCCACACCTAACAACTCTTACACTTAATCTATAATAAAATGATGACAGAAAAATGTTATAGCCCTGCCTTTAGTAGCCTCACACAGCTCCTGCTGTTTCCTCCTCATGTCCTTACCAGCCATGTCTGCACAATGTTATATCATGAGTAATATTTTTTTTAAAAATCCATCTAAATAAAACACACACATGCACGCACACACAGGGACATTTTAGACCTTCTTCAGAATACTGTATATACTATGAGCATCATGGTGCTGATCCAGAATCCTTACATTATTATTCATTACTAGAGCTACAATAATAAAGCAAAGAGGAGGGGGAAGTAATAAATATGAAATAATGTATTTATGATTCCATTTGTTTCACTATCCACTCTGTGCAGAGGCAAAGCTTATTACATGTTTAAACTGTAGAGATACAATCATTTTACTGCTGTAACATCCAACTTTTGTCTTATTTAAAATATAAATCTAATATAATCTGCTTCTTAATGTATGTTCTTTAAAATACAGCTTGTGTGTTTAATATATTATAATTATAATAATGCATAATTATGTGAACATGCATATTAGATCGTTTTTAGTGAAATATAATCCCTCCAGAAAGGCAGGAAAAGCCCAGAAACTTACTTTAAAACTAAATATGTTCCCTAAAACGGTGACAGAGCTACAGACCCATGACAGCCTTACACAGGTAGCCAGCAGCTGTGACCAGCACTACCTGTGCAGTTAATAAAAGGACAGGTAATGTTTGTCGCGCTGTTGCACACACAGCACGCTCGTTTGTTTCAGTTCGTCAGTAGCAACAAGACAGCTTACCAACGTGTACGTAATAAGCTAATACTCCTGGGTGCTACACACTACAGTGTGCGCTGTACACCTACTTACTGGTTTTGTCGCATCAGTCTGTGTCTCTGAGTTAACTTGTGTTTCTCCTACAGCTCCGGACCGCAACAAATGCGCGTGCTCTTTGTGAGCTCGTTCCCGGCTCGTAACCAGCGCGTTCTGCCGTCAAGGGCGATCATTGGTTAAATGTGATCATGTGACTGATGCAAGCCAGATCCTTTTATTTAGCAAAACTGTGATTAATAGTTAAATATTATTGTTTTAGGGGCACAGACAGGACTCCGCACACACACACACACACAAAAAAATAATAATAATTTAAAAAAAAAAGTTGCCTCAACAAAAGGGCACCTTGGGCACCATCAGGAAAGGGGCGGGTGCTCAAGCCCCTGTAGCCCCCCCCCCCCCCCCCCCCTCTGTACGTTCCTGCTGTTAGGTTAATTGTGCTGATCCTCGGGTTGGGGGATTTGTGTTTGTACTGGAGCGCAAAATTCAAACCAATGGAAGATGGACAACAAAAGTTCAAAGCCATCAGGTGCTCAGGTTAGAAAAAAGAGAAAAGATGCAGGTAAGCAGACGTGTGATTGGATAATGGCAGCTCATCCTGAACCAATCAGACTAAACTCCAAACAATACATTATGTTACAGATTTTAATATTAATTAGTCATTGTTACTTGTTGATTTGTCCTTTTCTCATTGTGTGACGAATTATGACGACTGTTTGGTAGCTGTTATTGTCTCTCTCTCTCTCTTCATGTGTGTTTCTCTGGTGAAACAATAGTTTTGTGTTAATGTTAGGGCTGCACGATTTTGCATAAAATGAGAATCACGATTTTTTTGGCTTAGAATTGAGATCATGATTCTCTCATAACAACAAAAAAAAAAAAAACAACAAATGTCTCACGTTTTGTTGTTGCAGCAAAATGTTGTCTTGCTTGAAATTCCGTCTCCACCGTTGCTCGACGCTGCGTGTACAGAGCAGGTAGTGCAACAATAGAAAAATAGTTGCGGGACGGCACTGTGTAGCGTTTGTCTAGGGTGTTGATCGTTTTCCTAAATCCCTCGTTTTGCACAGTGTTGATGGGAGCCATATTGTAGGAGCCATATTGTCAATCCTCAAGGATTGACGTACGCACGATGTAGTTATAAAACAGGGTTTATTCTGGTCTTGGCAACCCGTGAGAACTGCTCACGGACAAAACAATAAAACAAAAACATCACATCAAAATGCGCTCTTGTACGTAGTGTCAATCAATCAAAAAAATCCTTAATTACAGAAAATAAACCATTTAAAATACACAAACCTCGTGAGCTGACATCCAGGAGGTGCTAAATAGAGCTTTATGGCCTGTTATGGTTCAAAAATATTGGAGATGGACACCAGAGGAAAAACCCACAATAACAACACTGGTCCGGTCGGGTTGAGTCAAACGATGATTTAATGATCACACACGTGGGAGATGGACACTGTATGCAGACAGTCTCAGATCTCATCTCAAAAAACACATTTCCATAGTTTTATGAAATCAGGGTATTAGAACGCCCCCTCATGCGTAGTGACAGGTGTAATACAATCAATGTTGACAATTTTATTTAACACAAAGAATAACATTGTCTCCTTCCCGAGGGCAGACGCTAACTGCCCCCCTTCTCCTGGAACCGTCTGTACCCTGCTGAGACACAACATGGCAGCTACAAGGACTCTTTCATTTATTAAGACCATTAGTGTGTATTGCTCTAAATCAAGTATATAATATTAAATGAATATTGCTGGATCAGCTACTTCTACTTAAAACATATTAAAACATGACTAAGCACAAAATCACCAAGAATGACATCTTATAAGTGCTGTGTAAGCGCGTGCGGCCTTCCAAGCTCAAAGCCTTTGCCCTCCATAGATCAGCCAGACTCGCGCTGGCTGTAGCTTTTAACCTTTAATTACCTTGAGCACAACTCTAAAATGAGCAACAAACTGCAATGTGTATGAAATGATCATGGTTACATCTGCAATGGAAAATCATGTTATTATTCTGATACCTGTAAGAAAGATCAAATTAAAGTTATCACCATCACTGTAATGCAAAGAATAATATAAGATCAAAAACTTCAATTCATGCTTAATGCAAAGCTGGTTATATACTTCTAATGAACTAATCATGGCATATTAAAATATTAAATGATAATGAGAAAAACATCCCCTCCTTATTCTACAATTCCCTCTGTTGACCTCTGGAGAATCCAGAGGTCACAAACAGTTGTGTCCCTCCTTGGCCTACACATTCAGCTCCACATGCATCATTGGCATCATGGACATTGGAGTAATGACTCCAGGGTCCACTGCCCTCACAGACATACTTTTGAACATTCGTCTGGCACAAGGGATGAGACAACAACAAATAACCATAATACCCACCACAATAGACAAAGAAAACATGACCGAAGCGATGACCCCCTTCCACCGTCCGAACACTGAGGTCAGCCAGCCTTCTAACGGATTACCAACACCGGAGTGATCATGCATAGTTTCAGAAAGGCTCTTTAGGCCCTCCAGAGCCTTGGTTACCGACCCATCTGGAGCAGTATTGTTTGGAATAAAGGTGCAACACTGGTCAGCAAACATAGCACATACGCCCCCCTTTTCCGCTAACAACATGTCAAGGGCCATTCTATTCTGCACTCCCATTAACGAGGTCGGACCCACCTGCTCCGCTAGCCCCTCCAATCCGTCTCTGGTCAGGTTAGAGAGCCTCAGTACATTGTAATGAACATAATTAATCCTATCTACATTCTTGTTTGGAGTCACTGGAAAGAAAGCAGAAATTATTGGAATATTTTCAAACCCGGCTGCTATTTGGTCAACAAGTTTAAATTCATTTGGAACCCCCCTGGGCACTCCAATGGAGTCGATCCAGGTGGGGGAATTCATTCTAGGGTCATAAACATTTGTGTTTTGTATTCCTCTCTTTCTCAAAATGTGTCTTTTGCGCCTGGCTGCCAAAGTGCGCGTATTGTGTGAGGGAATTGATTTTACCTTATTTCCGATTAGCATAAGTGGCGCTCCTAGTCTCACCATCGCACACGTCCCCACGCTCCCAAGAGGAACACGTACCAGTAGAGTCCTGTGCCCGCAATAGTAATACAGCCCGCTCCTAGCCCAAGTCCCAATTAGGGTGGCTGCATCACTCACATTGTTGGTGGTCCTCCCAATCTGGGTGACCGAACACCAACTGGGGTCAATTTCCCCCAACCGATATTTAACTTTATCTGTGGTAAACTTAAAGCACGTATAATTATCTTTCCGGGGCATAAACGGCCCTACTTGCGTGAGCTTGCCAATAGGGGGAAATAGACTGGACAACACAGTGCAGTTCCCCGTATTCACAGCTCCTCTAGTTATTTGCAACATACAATTATAGCCCCACTGATCCTCTGGATGCAGAGGTGCAGGCTCTATAAATAAACGCGGCCTTGCTGAAGCGCAGGCTACACAATTAGCCACTTTTTGTTCTCTAGCATTTTGGGCTATCCAGTCCAGCCAGATGTTACTGTCACTGAACCCGGTAGCGCGTTCAATCAAATCCTGAGGTTTCAGGGTGGTGTAGTCCACCGACACTACTCGCCTCTCTCTTGGTTCGTGCTCCTCTGGTGTAGCTTCCGATGACCCGCTCCCCTCCTGCCCTGTAAAAGATGCAACAGAGCTGGTGGGAGTAGAAATCACACGAGTTGTTATGTCTTCTCTACCTGCCGGTACGCGATTAGTTTTTTCTAGGAAATTAACTTTAATTAACCCTTTTGGATCAACCCCCGCTATTTCCACCCCCAAAATTAAATACATAGATTGTTTGCGATGCCAATTCCCCAATGACAAAGTTAACGCGTTTCCAGAGGGGCTAAAATCCCTCTGTAGTTTAAGCCCGTTTTCTGATCCTGATTCTAACGGTTCCCAATTTTGCCCAGTGTAACCCCTTACCTGGTCCCAATTACGGCACCAGCTGTCATAAGGACGATTTCCCCTCTCGCAGTGCGTACTCACTGAATAATCCCAACAGACCCACACATTGTATCCCCTCCAAGCACTGCCGACGTCCCTGCAATTAACAACATCACACAGATCAAACGTAAAGGAAGTTGTGGAGCCAATCACATAATCTAATTCTAAACCACCATATGTGCTGAGACACTCATCCTTTTTACCAGAGACCTCGCGCTTCACTCTTGCCCGCAACCTTAAATCACTATGGACCACGCGTGATGTACTTGGTGTATCAAACAACGCCGGACTGGCATGGCCTCTGTGCTCAGACTGGTTTCCCGGGTCGGTCTGCAACAAACAAATCAAAAAACAAATAGCCATGATTAGCAACATAGTTAACATCAAACTCATAATAATTTTAAACATTGTGATGGCTTTTGAAACTCTTCTTTCATCACCAGTGTCTACTTGTTGTGATGGCATGGTGGTATGTGAATGTTATGGTGTAGTAAAAAGTTCAAAGCCCTTTATCAGAGCCTCTCTCTTGTTTTAGGTGTTCAGTGTGGTACCGCTCCTTTTCGTTGGCGCGGCGATCTCCTCCTTGTCTGCTCCTCTTTCTTTGACCTTCCGGGTAGACTACCGGTCGGTCCGTTGCACAGGTGTGAGGGATTATTGTGCCGCTCAATTTCACCTGCGTCGAGTTGAGATTGATCCTTCCTCACCAAGCCCTCGTGTGCAGCTGCGCACTGCGTCCAGTGATACCAGGTGTCGCCTTTCCCCTTCAGTTGGACCGCTGTCGCCGTCCGAGCCGATACCTCATATGGACCAGTCCAGCGGGGCTCCTTCCACTTTCGTTTGATGACTCTCAGCCACACTGTTTTCGCGTCCGGGACTTCTCCTTCTCCTGTGGGCCCCTTACAAGCCGCCTGTTTCGTGAAACTGGACACTAGCGCCTTTAGCTCGTTCCAGTAGTCTGCGTGGGACCGGTTCCCCTTTTTGTCCCGTTCACCCGAGCCCACCGTCCAAGGTGCCGGAAACTGTCTCCCGGTTTGCAGCTCGTATGGTGTAAAACCTGTGGATTGATTAACAGAACATCTTATGGTCATCAACGCAACCGGCAGGGCTGCGACCCAATTTAGCCCTGTTTGCGCGCAGATTTTTGCCAATTTGTTTTTCAAATTTAGGTTCATTCTTTCTACTTTCCCCTGAGACTGAGGATGATAGACCGTTCCAAATTTATGCTGGACGCCCAACATTTTTTCTACTTTTTCCAAATCTTGATTTTTAAAATGGGTTCCATTATCTGATCTAATTCTTTTCGGGAACCCATGACGGGGAATGTAATAATTGATTAAACACTTAATGACAGTCTTAGCATCCTCCTTTTTTGTAGCCCAGGCCTCTGGCCAGCCGGTCAAAGCGTCAACACACACTAACAAATATCTTACACCGCCCGGCCCGGAATCAATCATATCAGTGAAATCAATAACAATCTCCTCTCCCGGCCTCTCAGGGGGCCGAAACTTACCCACTTCCGGTTTTACTGCTGGCTTAGGATTGTGTGCCCCACAGATTAAGCACATCCTGGCCTTCTCCCTTATCATTCCTCGCAGCTCAGGATGCCACCAATGACACAAATTTCTTTCCATCTGGGCTCTCCCCACGTGGGCAAGTCCGTGGGCTTCATCCACCTTCTGTTCTGCCATTTTGGCTGTCAGCACGGGGCGCCCGTCTGGCCCCCTCCACAAATGTCCATCCTGCCAGGCTCCTTTGTTTTTCCACACCCCCTTTTCCTCTGGGGATGCCTCCTCCTGGGCCCGTTTAACTTCCTCAATCAGGTCAACAGGTATCTCTTCTTCTGATGTTACCTGTATCATTTGTCTCTGTCCTTTGTAGCCTGCGGCCTCCTTTGCGGCTTCGTCTGCTCTCTGGTTTCCTTTTTCCACCATACTGGTTCCTTGGGAGTGAGCTTTGCATTTTATAATGCTCACCTCCTCTGGGTCAGCCAAGGCCTTTTCCAGTTCCTCCATTTCATGTATGTGGGAGATAGGTGCATTGGTTGCTGTTCTGAATCCTGCTCTTTTCCACTGAGGCAGCTCCACATGCGCTGCTCCAAACGCATATGCCGAATCGGTGTAGATGTTCACTCTCCTGTTCTTGGCTAGTCTCAAAGCTCGAGCTAAGGCTATCACTTCAGCTCTCTGGGCCGACTGCTTTCCCTCAATCCTTCCTGACTCTCTGACCTGATAATCTCCTTCTACTCTGCAGACCACCGCATACCCTGCTTTCAGTCCTCCTTCGTCTCGGTGGCAACATCCATCGGTGAACCAATCCTCAGCTCCCGGTATGGGTTCGGCCTTCAGGTCCTCTCTAATCTTTTCCTCGATCTGTGCTCTTTTGGCGCAGTCATGTGGTTCCCCTACACCCATTAAATCTGCCATGTTAATTCCTTCATGTGTGAATGTCAAATTTGGGGCCTCTAAGACTTTGCTCAGTCTCTGTTGTGCCCGTGGTGACATACAAAATGCTTGTGAATTTACGTATGCCACTATGCTATGTGTAGTGAGTATTTTTAGTGGGTGTTCTCTCACTACATGTGCTGTTTTTTGGATAATTCTAGCAACCCCTGCTGCATGTTGTGTGCATGTAGGATGCTTTGCTTCTGTTGGATGTAGTTTTACACTAACATACATGAGCACTTCTCTACCCCCCCCTTTTTTCTGAAACAACACTCCATTTATAATTGAGTTTGTCTCAGAAACATCTAAATAGAATGGCTCGTCATAATTGGGTGTGGCTAAATCTGAGGCCCTTGACAAATCCTGTTTTACCCTAATAAATGCGGCTTCAGCTTCAGGCGTCCAAGGTAACTCAGCCTTAAAGTTTCGAACACCAACTTGCTTCATTAGGCCCCTTAAAGGGGCAGTTTTTCCTGCATAATCCGAAATGAACTGCCTGCTGTAACCTGTTAAACCAAGAAAAGAAGGCATTTCTCTCACAGTTCGCGGTTTTGGGTGTGTCAAAATTTGGTCCCTGTGTGTGTTCATCAAACCCACTGATTTGTGTGCGATTACCCGGCCCAAAAAGGTCACTTCAGGGCGAACCAACTGCAGCTTGTCTTTACTTACTTTAAAGCCACATTCCGCCAACCTATTCAACACAACGAACGATGCCGCTGTACAATCCGCTGCTGACGGGGCTGCAATGAGAAGATCATCAACATATTGTATTAATGTACAATCATTAGGCAAATTACATGACGACAGGGCTTCTTTAAGCACCTGATTGAAAATGCCTGGAGAAAGTGCAAAGCCTTGTGGCAAACGTGTGTATCTGAGTTGTTGGCCTCTGTATGTGAATGAAAAAATGTCTCTGAGTGACTCATGCAGAGGAAGACAAAAGAATGCATTTGCCAGGTCAATGCACGTGAACCACTTTTGGTCACATGTGATAGCTGATAAAGCTGTGTACGGATTTGGTACCGGTGCAGTAGTAGAGAGCAATATTTCATTAATGGCTCTCAAATCATGTGCCATACGGTATTTTCCTGTTCCATGTTTCTCCACTGGTAGAATTGGTGTGTTCCACAGTGAGTGAGAGGGCTCTAACACCCCGGCCCTTAGCAGGCCTTCTATTGTTTCTGTAATTCCTGCCTCTGCTTCAGGTTTATGTTTATACTGTGGTCTATTGATCGGTGTGTGTGACTTGAGCTGGAACAAGACAGGAGGACACTTAGCTAGGCCAACATCCGTGGGCCCTTTTGACCATAGACTGTCAGGCAGATTCGACAGTCCAGCAACTGCGTGAGGATGATCTACACACTCCTCACCATGTGTTTTTAAAATTTCTTTATGTTCCAAAATCACTGTATCCTCACAGGCACAAGTTATGCGATAGGTCTTACAATTTGGAGCATAAGATAAGTTAGGAATTTGGGTTCTTTGCCACCCTGTGTCGTCCAGTGCTCGCCTGACCATTGGACCTAGATCACCTGCACCATGACCTTGGTGGACCGCCAATGTAATGTGAGGGGTTGAATTTTCTTCCACATTGTACCAAGGCCGTTGTTCATCAGTTAATTTCACAGCCGCGGCTACACCTTCTGGTCCGATGTAGATGTCATGTGTTTGCACATTCCACGTCTGACCTTCAAGATCAGATTGAAATAATTCACGATAGGTGTCGTCATTCTCTTTATCATAAAACAGGGTAACGTGGTAAGGGTCGCGCGGAGGGGAGTAAACTGCCAAGCTCATTATCCAGGGTCTCCACAGCTGAAATTGCCTCAGAACATCCTCTTTCACTAATCTCCCCCAGTAGATGTTGACTTTTGCTCTTTCACAGTCTTGAAGCAGATATTGAGTCTTTGAACTTGTTCCCAGGCACGGAAAATGCTGGCCCCCTGGCAGAGTCACAGATAATCCATCTGCTGAACATGTGATTGTGGCGCCCAACTTCACGAGCAGGTCCCTGCCCATAAGATTCACTGGCGCTTGCGATGACACCACATAGTTGTGTTTCAAAGTCTGCTTGCCCAGCTTTGTCAAAGCTGGGTCAGTCACTGGCAGAGTTGTCGGGATCCCGGAAAAACCCACCACGTTCACTGTGTGGCAGGACAACGTTGCACTGTCTGGTGCTGCTCTCAAGGTTGAATATGTTGCTCCAGTGTCTACTAAGAAGGGCAATTCTGTCCCTTCTATAGTCATTAACAGCATGGGATCTGCCAGCACCATACTGTTTGGTCCCTCCGGGTCCCTTCAGTACTGGTCCTCCCTCCAGTCAGCCACTGGATACTGCGTGGCTGGTGCTGCACTCGGGTTTGGGGCCTGATATGCTCCCCTAGAGCCATCTCTTGCTCTCGGAGCTCCACGTGCCTGGGATTGGTAGCCTCTTCTTTGATTGTTCTGACGACGTTCTGGGCAATTTCTGCTCCAATGACCCTCTGCTCCACACCTCCAACAGACATTCCAAGGCACACTGCTGAGATTCCCCGTGTCACGAGCTCTTTGTACTCCCCCCGCTGAGCCACCACGCCCTCTGTACGATCCACCGGTTCCCCAATTCCCTGTGGGTTGGTTCTGCCTTGGTGCATTGGCGGGCCATCCGTCATTAGTGCAGGGACCCGGGCCACTATCTGGCCATTCAGGCCCAGGACCAGGCTGGGTCGCAACTATCATAATTTTTTCTGTTTTTTCTTTTTCCTCTTTTTTCTTTTCGCTGACTTTGTTTCTGGCCTCCACCAACTGTAGTTTGAGTAGAGACGCTTGTGCCTCCTCCAACTCTTTTTTCTGCTTGTTCGCCCTGTCCTGCTCCAGCTGCAAACGATGTGAGACGTGTCTTTCCCACTGCACCGAATCTGCTACGGCAAAATCTGGGTTTTTCTGTAGATCTTCTGTGACCTGGTTTGGCAGCCCTGCCAGCACCGCTGAGCGAAACCATGCCCGATGTTCACCTTCTCTACCCGGATGGGTACCTGTTTCTAACAACCACTGATCTCTGGCTTTTTCTAAAAACTCTCTAGGTGTGTTTTGGGGGTCCCAAATTATTTTAGGTATGGCTCCTGTATTAGGGGTTGGGTACTTTTCACGGACTGCGTCAGACAAAGCACATTGCACTTCATGGTAAGGCAAATCATTTGCATGGCGAGTTGTGCGAGCTATAGCCTCTACATCTGCTAGCCCACCACCGAGCATACACCGCGCAGAAATGGCGCGAAAATCGCCAATCGCAAGCTCCTCTCCTTCTGTTAGTCTGCCTAATTCACGCAACCACCTTGCTCCGCCCCCAGTTATAGGTGGAAGCTGTTTAACCAATGCCTCCAAATCTCTTACTTTGTATGCGCGGTACACTGGTTCATTTTTTGCACCAGCCACTAAAGGCAAATTATAATGAGTACCCGCAGCTTTTTCTGCTTTGGTCACAGTTTTACACTGTCCCAATTTTCCCTTGCCTTTTGAACTCTTAAAAATAGGCCTCCTCTGTCCCTGCTCTTTTTTCACCTGTCTTGACCTAAGATTCCTGGCTATACTTGGTTCTGACGCGACTCCTCCTCTGTCGTTATCTTCGTCATCTTCTTCCTCCTCTGTGGTAGATGAATCTTTGTCGCTCTCCTCTTCTGCCATGCTTCTTCTGCCTCTTCTGCCTAAAACACAAGCTTACCTCCCTTTTTTGTGACGTTTTACGGCTCCTCCTTCTGGATCACTCCGCAATGTCTGCCTGTTAGCTTTCAGAAATACTTTCGCTCCTCCCAAGGTCACTGTCTCCTTGTGATCTGCTTGGTAAGACACACAGCCAACGCAGTGTGTCAAGACTTAACCAAGCCTCTTTCATTATTCACTTTTAATAACTACTTTTCAAACTGGAACATAAATGTTATAAACTCATACACACTGCATATTAACTTTGGGGCACAAAACAATAACACAGCTCAAATGCATTCACACAGCCTTAAATTTTTCACAGAAAATTGCTCCAAAGTAATATCATGTTTGCTCACAAACTAACAAATTCACTGTGTTGTTTACCGAGCGAGGGAGCAATGGACCAATTAATTCCAAACTCCTCAATAATTAGCTATATAGCTCGCTCTACTTCAATGCCAAACCATAGTACTGTGATTAGCTTTATTCAAATCAAATATATGTTTCAAAGCCTTTCAAACACACACCCACACACACAATTTCAACCACGCACTCTCAAGCACACATTTGTCTCCTTTAAATCTACTAATCGCTTGGAGACATCTCCACAGATAATTATATTATTTCCCAAGCAAGCATATCAAAATCAAAACCGTCTAGTACCGACTCTATCATAGCCTGAGCAAAGTGGGCGGCCTCTGTGGGCTCCCAATTTGGATCATTTTCATGCTCAGTCATCTCCTTTAAGCCTTGAAATAAAAATAGGCAACGTTGTATATAGGCATTTAGCTCATGCAGCTCAATCACGGACCACACTGTCATCTCATAAGGTGAAACACCTTCCTCAGTCACTATGTGACATTTACAGGTCACCTCCAATTGACCGTCTTCCTCTGCTATTTGTATGTTACAGGTTGCAAAATAAAGCACAGGCATGTTTGCTTATTCTATTTAAACAACGATTTAACAGTATTAAATGGGACTGTTTAATGCATGGGACACAATATAATCATTTATTGTTGAAGGGACAAATGTCAAAGGGGTTCTAACAGGTCCACTTTATTGCGTGCTCATAAATTATTGTTATCTGGGTCACTCACCCAATGTGCTTTATTGTTTGAGATTATTAATTATGTCACGCTTATCAGTGGCTCATATTTATTTAAGGCCTATGTTTGAACTTGACAACAAAGGCAGAGCATCATTTCATCCTTTCAGGGTGAAACACTCCACTTTCTCTGTGTCATGGCAGCTCAGAAAACTTCATGAACTTTACTTATTTAAAGATATGACTTAAAATCAGTTGTGTTATCAGTATAAAATATTTAAGATTTAATTAAATTGTTTTCAATTGACTTACAGCAGCTTACTCTGACCTAGGAACACTCTCTTATGCTCCTCAAAAACTGAAGTTACTCAGTCTTAAATGATTTTTTACATTACATAAATCAACTGTGATTAACAAATAACGTTCTAGTGATTCCCACTTGGTTTAAAACATTCAAAAGCCTTCTAGGGACCTATTCTGATCATAGCCTATGTGTTTGTAAGCTTGTTTGCATTTAACCCTCTGCACTCAAAGCATTTACTACACTTTATCAATCCGGACAGTCACGCCGAACGAAGCTTCTGACCTTCAAAGGCCGAGTGCCAACTCATTATAAGCACATTTGCAAGGTGTGTCTGAAAATTATTTAAACCACTCTCTTTAAATCAGAAACTATTTACATTGTTATAACATCAAAACCAGCAGCTTCTTTACAGGCTTTCAGCAATAAAAGGCCTTCTGCTTCTAAGGCTCACACACACTCTGGGCAGGAAGTGAAAAGCTCTGTTCTCCTCCCAGCCACACACTCATTTGCATGTTCACACCGTCTAAAAATAGCTCGCAGCGCTGCAGCTGCGCTCTCATCACACGCAGGGTCACACAAAGCTCAGACAAAACTCTATTCACAAAAGACGTCTTATATTTACAACCACTGACAGACATGACAAATTCAGCACCTAACAAATTTCGACAAATTTAAATTAACGGGTCCAACCGAAGAAAGCTTCACTTTTTTGTACTCAATCAAACAGTATCTGTTACTTCTGGGAACAGTTTCTGACCTAACTTCTAAATCCCTAACTCAATTTAACTTTGTCCAAACAAGCACATGACACCGTTTCAAACGATGAGGAGTCTCGGTAACTCCTAGCTTATTTCGGGATGCCCTGTACCCCACAGTTAAACCAAAACTGAACTACCCCTGTTCGCCGACAGGTCAAGACCGCGCGTCCACGGCCAGGAGGGGGCGTAACCCCCGGGCTATGTGCTTCTTAGCAACTTCTGGTGCCGTCCTATAATAATTTCAACCTAACCGATTTTGTAAAATTTTACCATAACGGGTCCTACCGAAGAAAGATAACTTTTTTACGACCAATTAAACAGTCTCTGTTACTTCTGGAACAGTTTCTGTCCTGATTTGTAAAACTATTAAACAGTATCTGTTACTTCTGGAACAGTTTCTGTCCTAATTTCCCTACCAAACTACCTGAGTCTTCAGCTCAATATCCAGGGACTCAAACCCAACATTCTCTGTTACTTCTGGAACAGTTTCATATTTCTTCAACTTCATTAAATACTCTTAAACAACTTTAACTGCATAACACACGGTGATTCTCATCAAAATCAAAACAGACACCCACCAGCAACGTCAGTGAGCAAACTTTTAATTTAATGCAGCCCAATTTGGCACAATTTGGGAATCAACTCAACAGGCAGTGCCTTACCTTTAGAAGCACCCGCGGAGCTCACTCACATCAGATCCCTGGTCCGTGCCTGTCCGCTCGACAACCTCAGACCGTCCACACCTCGCACGTCCACCCCAATACCACAGGACGAGCCCCCAAAATGTTATGGTTCAAAAATATTGGAGATGGACACCAGAGGAAAAACCCACAATAACAACACTGGTCCGGTCGGGTTGAGTCAAACGATGATTTAATGATCACACACGTGGGAGATGGACACTGTATGCAGACAGTCTCAGATCTCATCTCAAAAAACACATTTCCATAGTTTTATGAAATCAGGGTATTAGAACGCCCCCTCATGCGTAGTGACAGGTGTAATACAATCAATGTTGACAATTTTATTTAACACAAAGAATAACATTGTCTCCTTCCCGAGGGCAGACGCTAACTGCCCCCCTTCTCCTGGAACCGTCTGTACCCTGCTGAGACACAACATGGCAGCTACAAGGACTCTTTCATTTATTAAGACCATTAGTGTGTATTGCTCTAAATCAAGTATATAATATTAAATGAATATTGCTGGATCAGCTACTTCTACTTAAAACATATTAAAACATGACTAAGCACAAAATCACCAAGAATGACATCTTATAAGTGCTGTGTAAGCGCGTGCGGCCTTCCAAGCTCAAAGCCTTTGCCCTCCATAGATCAGCCAGACTCGCGCTGGCTGTAGCTTTTAACCTTTAATTACCTTGAGCACAACTCTAAAATGAGCAACAAACTGCAATGTGTATGAAATGATCATGGTTACATCTGCAATGGAAAATCATGTTATTATTCTGATACCTGTAAGAAAGATCAAATTAAAGTTATCACCATCACTGTAATGCAAAGAATAATATAAGATCAAAAACTTCAATTCATGCTTAATGCAAAGCTGGTTATATACTTCTAATGAACTAATCATGGCATATTAAAATATTAAATGATAATGAGAAAAACATCCCCTCCTTATTCTACAGGCCTTATTGCCTTATCTTCCATCTTCTTCGTCAATTATTTTCACTCTTTAAACAATATTTTCTCCATGTGTGGAGCTAACTGTGAGTTGCAGCATGCAGACACCATGTGTGCTAGCAAAAGAAAAGTGGCTGGGTGGAGACCCAAACAGCAAAGCTGTACCCTACACAGTTCACCACCAGAGGGTGCAAAGGAACAAAATCCAGACATACAGCTTAACAAATATCAAATGCAACAAACATCAAATGCAAAAGACCGTTACACTCCCACCAATCACTTGTGATTAAAAAGAATAAAGTATTGCCTATGAACTAATGAATGGCTTTTGAATGAACTATCGTGAATTATCCTTTAAGCAGAGTGCGGTGGAGAATCGTCTTCCGCTTCCATCAGAATGACTGTCTTCTGAATGGGTCTTTCCAGGTGCACAGGTTTGGAGTTACGTTTTCCTGCTCTATCCAGGGTTGGATCACTCAGCAGCAATTTCACCTTCCTCACTTTTCCATCCTTTCCAGGATACACTTCAATGATCCTTGCCAACTTCCACTGGTTGCGTGGAGTTATCTCATCCTTCAGGAGGACAACATCATTGATCTTAGCATTTCTGTGCTCTTTGGTCCACTTCTGTCTTCCTTGAAGATTTAACAAATACTCCTTTTTCCACCTTGTCCAGAAAGTGTTGGCAAGTAGTTGAACACGACGCCACCTCTTATGGAGATAAAGATCTTCTTTCACAAACCTTCCTGGAGGTGGAGAGATGATTGTGGACTTCATGGTTAGTATGTGATTCGGTGTTAAAGGTTCTGGGTTTGATGGATCACATAGTTGGTCAGTAGTCAATGGTCTGCTATTAATCACTGCCATGACTTCATACAGGAATGTCCTCAGAGAGGAGCTGTCGAGTTGTTTGGCTGATTGTTCCAGAATGGACATGAGAACACTTCTTATGGTGCGAATTTGTCTTTCCCAGACACAACCCATATGACTAGATGCTGGGGTGTACATGAGAAACTCACAGTCCAGTTTCCCTAGCTTGGCTTGATCCATTTCCTTAAATGCTCCAATAAACTCATTTCTAGTGCCGACAAAATTCGTGCCTTGATCACATCTTATCTGACGAACTGTACCTCTGATGGCCATGAATGCACGTAATGAGTTGATGAGGGAATCTGTAGAGAGATCGTCAAGCATTTCAAGATGCACTGCTCTGGAGCACATGCAAGTGATTAGCAAGCCATAACGCTTTAGCTCCTTGCGGCCTTCTTTGACATAAAAAGGACCAAAGCAGTCCATCCCACAGTAGGTGAATGGCGGTGTGGTCTCCATCCGATCCTCTGGGAGGTCTGCCATCTTCTGCTGCTCTGTGCGCCTTCTGAACCTTCTGCATTTTACACATTTATAGATGTAAGATGACACGATCTTGCTGCATCCAAGAATCCAGAATCCGTTAGCTCGAAGTTTGAGCAAAGGCTGTTTCTTGAACCATCTTTATGATTGTTAACTCTGCTTCCTTTCTCTCTTGTTACACTACTGATGTCGTGTGATCTACTCTTGTGATCCTTTGCTTCTTTCACATAGCACTTGAGTCTAGCAACTGCCTTAATCATCCTCGACCAGTCGGAAAACTTGTGTAAGCGATCTAACAGTGACCTTTGTTCCTCCCCTTGTATCTTGTGGACTTGAACCTTCTTAACCTCCGGGTCACTGGTTGATAACTCTCCCACCTTAATTTCCCCACTGGGTATGATCTTCTGCCAAAGGAGGTCTGGGCCTTTGAACCAGTTTGATGCTACAAGTTGTTCTGCTGTGAGACCTCTTGAGGCGTGGTCTGCCGGATTATCTTCGGAAGTTACATACCTCCAATGGGTTGAATCTGTGCTTTGTTTGATGCGTTCCACTCGGTTTGCAACAAACACATGAAATCTTCTGGCTTCATTGCTGACATATCCGAGTACCACCTTCGAGTCAGTCCAATACCTTTCTTCTGAAATTTCCATTTCCAATTCCTTTTTCAGCATGTCACCAGTGCGCACAGCAACAACGGCCGCCGACAACTCAAGCCGAGGTATAGTTGTGACTTTGGTTGGTGGAACTCTTGATCTTCCCATCACCAATGAGCAGTGGACTTCACCAGTTGTGCTTACTGCTCTGAGGTAAGTGCACATTCCATATCCAGATGCACTTGCATCAGAAAAATGATGAAGTTCGTAGTGCTGTGCCTTGAAGGTCGAAGGAATGTAGCATCTGTGAACCTTTACGTCTGCAAGGTTTCCCAGGTCACGCAACCAATACTCCCACTGAGGTCGAAGTCTGTCAGGTAAGTTATCATCCTGGCTGAGTTTATCTCGACACATTTGTTGCAAAATCTGCTTTCCCAGCAGAATGAAAGGTGACACAAACCCAAGTGGATCGAACACAGAGGCGACTGTGGCCAATACTCCTCTTCTGGTGAGTGGTTTGTCCTTAACAACTACTCTGAACTGAAATTGATCTGATGCCACACACCATTGTACGCCAAGTGCTCTTTCCATGTGTACTTCACCGAGTGCCATATCTAGCTCTTTGGGAGCTGCAGCGCATTCTTCTTTCGGAAGCGAAGCTAGAACTTTGGTGCTGTTTGAGATGAACTTGTGCAACCGAAGTTTGCCCATGCTGCAGAGTTTGCGTGCTTCATTAACCAGCTGTATTGCCTGATCTTCAGTGTCAACACTTGCTAGTCCGTCATCAACATAGAAGTTGGTTTTGATGAACTTGATGGTTTCTTCATTAAAACTTCCTTCCCCTTCAGCTGCAAGATGCTTGAGGCCATAGTTGGCACAACCTGGAGAAGATGCTGCTCCAAATAGGTGTACCTTCATCCTGTAGACAGTGAATGGAGTTTCAAGGTCACCGTTCTCCCACCACAAGAACCGTAGGTAATCTTGGTCACAAGCATGCACATGGAATTGGTGGAACATGCGTTCGATGTCACACATGAAAGCCACTGGGCCTCTTCGGAAGCGACACAAGACTCCGAGCAAGGTGTTTGTTAGCTCTGGACCAGTGAGGAGATGGTCATTTAAGGAAGCGCCTTGGAACTTGGCAGAGGCATCAAAGACGACACGAATCTTTCCGGGTTTTTGTGGATGATACACACCATGATGTGGGATGTACCATACTGGTGTCTTGTCAATGTCTTGCTCTGTGACCTTTTCAGCATCTCCATGGGCTAAGATGTCATTCATGAATTTCTTATAGTCCATGTAGTACTGCTTGTTACTCTTGAGCCTTTTTTCTAAACATTTGAGGTGATGAATAGCACATACCTTGTTGTTTGGCAGGTTCGGCCTTTCACTCTTAAATGGGAGTGGCATTTCAAAATGACCATCCTCCTTGTGCCTAATGCCGGCCTTCATCTTTGTTAAAAATTTGAGATCTTCTTGAGAGACCTTTGTGTCTTCTGGTGCTTTCTCAACAAAGTCAGACTTCAACATCTTTAGGACCTCTGTGGGAGAGATCATTTCCTTTATTTGAGTTCTGTAGACATAGTGAACCTTGTTGGTGAGATTTAAAGAGGGATTAATGTCAGGCACCACTTCCTTCACAATGACTTGGTGACTTATTCCGAAGGCGTCTCCATAATCGAGACATGGATTGCCATAACCCACAATACTCCATCCCAGATCAGTTCTTTGCACAAACGGCTGATTTTCCTTTCCAGACACAACCTCACAAGGAACAAGTGCTTGGGGGCAGTTGTACCCAATCAGCAGACCAACATCACAGCTTTGTAGTGGAGCGATCTCACTTGCAATGCAGTCAAGATGAGACCATGCCTTAGCTGTTGCAGGCGATGGAATGTGATTTCGGTTTGCGGGAATAAAGTCTCTGGCATACGTCACTGGTAGGGAAATGGTCTTATTTGAGTAGAACCCTCTGACTTGTAGACCTGAGAACTTGCGACAGGACACAACTGTGTTTCTTGAAGACATAGTAGTGAGCTTTAGCTGAGTCGATTCACCTTTGATATGCAGAGCTTGTGCCGTTTCTTCAAGAATAAAGGTCGTATCGCTCTGTGTATCAAGGAGCGCGTACACAAGAATTTCATGCGCTGGCTCACCTTTGGTTGACACCCATACTGGAATAATGGAAGATGTGTGAGTGTCGTCAACATTCTGTGTGACTCTGTTAGAAGTCGCTTCACTTGTTGTTGGTGTGACACTGTTGTCTTGTGAGACATCTGCGTCCGTTTGTCTTGTCCTGTCACTGTTCTTGTGTGGATTTCTCCTTGTTCTGTCTTCCTTCGTGCGATTATCATGAAGACATGTTGGATGTCTTTTATTACATGTGTCACAGGTTTCTCTCCCTTCGCAATCCTTGGAGCGATGACCAGAGTTCAGACAGCCAAAACATAACTTCTTGTCTTGAACAAACTTTAGTCTCTCAACAATGCTCTCATTTATGAACCTTCTACACTTAAGTAGGCTGTGACTCGACCTTTCACAGTACACACAACTAGCACTAACAGTCCTATCATTTGAGTTAGTTGCTAGCACCTTTGCTCCATTGCCTCTGTTCCTTGTTGTTTTTGCCCCTTCAGTTTCACTTGGCTTCAGAGCAAAGAGAGATGTTATGGGATTACAGGCAATTTTGGCTTCCCGTGAGATGAAATCTACGAATTGGCTGAAGCTTGGAAAGGTGTGAGTCTCTTCTTGCACTTCTGTAACCTTTCTGTTCCACCTTGAAGTAAGCCAATCTGGAAGTTTTGTGAGCATTTTTTGGTTTTCATTGCAGTCATTGAGCACTTCAAGCCCCTTCATTTGCGACATGGCTGTCTTACAGCAGCAAAGGAAGTCAGCAAATGCTTGAAGTTCCATACTGCCTTTAGAGCTTATCTTAGGCCATGCGTCAAGTTTGTCTCTGAAGGCCTTTGCTATGAGGAAGGGATTTCCATACCTCTCTACGAGAACTGTCCATGCTGCATAGTATGCAGACTCTGTGCCAAGCGGGAAGTAGCCTTCTATTGCCTTCCTTGCAGGTCCACTTACATATTTCCTCAGATAATAAGTCTTCTCTTCAGTTGGTATATTTTTCCTGTCAATCAGAGTCTGAAAGGAAATTTTCCAATCATTATATCTGATAGGGTCGCCACTGAATATTGTTGGCTCTGGTACCGGAAGACGACTTGCATTAAGAGACACTGCAAATGCTTTGACCAGATCTTCTGTGTTCACCTCTTGGTGCGGTGTCACATTTCGTGGCGAGGAACACCGTTTCATATGCTGGTCATTGTTTTCAGACTTGACTTCATTTTTATCAGATCTGTGGTGAAGTAGGTTGTATATTTCTTCATCTGAACATTCACTTTGTTCATACACTCGCTGTCGAGCCTTTGCTGCATTCAGCTTTTTTACAGTCTCAAGTCGCTCTACTTCTCTGCGCTTAGCTTCTAGAGCCTTTTGTCTTTGTGCTATTTCTGCTTCTTGCCTTTCAGTTTCCTTCATATGGATTTCTTGTTCAAGCAGAACTTGGAGAGCAGCCTCATTTGCTGCAACTTCAGCAGCTGCATCTTGTCTTTTAGCCGAGAGCCGGCTGGAGTGTCTAGAGGAAACCCTCGAATGAGAAGAGAGCTTAGTGTGGTGTGACTTAACACTCATCCTGTCTGAGGCTTCTAACTTAGGCATAGACTCAGTCTCCTTCCATTTTTCATCCCTTTGACTTTTCACATCTGAGGCTACGTATTTAGATGAAGACTCAGTGTCCTTCCAAAGTTCTTCATCTCTTTGAACCTCCGCATTACTTGGGCTTGGACACTTTCTTACAGATTCGATAATTGTCTTTGTTATGGCTTCACACGTATCCATCCTTCGTCTTGTGTCACTATCTGGAGATTCAATACGTCTCAAGTCATCATAGGCTGCATTCACATCCTTAGAAGCACTCAAAACCTTGGAAACATGTTCTTGTAGCAGATCCTTTGAGCATTGACCGTCTATAGCTCCTTTGGCATTCTTAATGACAACCTTCCACTTCTCATAGCGCACACTGAAACGATGTGCAGCCTTCTTTATGTGCTCACCGTACAGTTCTTTGCCCTTTTCCGTCAATGTACGGACTCGTTGGCTCTGTCGTGCTCTTTGTGAGGTAGTAGAAACATCATCAGCTGTGCCTTCAACTGCTTGTAGTTGCTCATCTGCAGAAAGTTGTTCCACATCACCCTTTTCACTGACTTCTGGATTAGCCTCAAACTCTGCCATTGTTGGAGGGGTTTGGGTTTTTTGTGTATCTTACTTAGCCTTAATGTAAAGGTGCAGCAGCTTAAATTTGATTTGTTAGTTGAGGAGCAAATGAATATTAATCTTCATTTACTGTTACAACTTTAAAGCACAGTAATTACTATTACTCCTTAAACATCACTTAACATGTATACTTAACTCACATTACATCTCTTCTCCAAGCCAGTAATACTGTTTCTTACAGCAACTGCTGAAGCCCACCATATGCACGATGCACAGGTTACTCATCACAACATTAACTTAACACTGTATGAATATCAGTCACTTGAACAGCAGAAATGTAAACAATGAGAAGGAAAGAAAAAAGAAGAAATATTTCAGTCCTTTGTTTATTTATAAAAGGAAACTTATCTTAATTAATTTTACAGTCCTTTTCCTTTTTATTTCTCTTTCTTGTGGTTAATTATATTGAGTCCTTTAACTGAGGCAACACTTATTTTCGGGGCACCTGAATTTCCTGCGGGGCTGCGTCCTTCATCTACCCGTGCAGAGCGGAGTTCTCACTGTAGCACCCTCAAGGATTGACGTACGCACGATGTAGTTATAAAACAGGGTTTATTCTGGTCTTGGCAACCCGTGAGAACTGCTCACGGACAAAACAATAAAACAAAAACATCACATCAAAATGCGCTCTTGTACATAGTGTCAATCAATCAAAAAAATCCTTAATTACAGAAAATAAACCATTTAAAATACACAAACCTCGTGAGCTGACATCCAGGAAGTGCTAAATAGAGCTTTATGGCCTTATTGCCTTATCTTCCATCTTCTTCGTCAATTATTTTCACTCTTTAAACAATATTTTCTCCATGTGTGGAGCTAACTGTGAGTTGCAGCATGCAGACACCATGTGCGCTAGCAAAAGAAAAGTTGCTGGGTGGAGACCCAAACAGCAAAGCTGTACCCTGCACAGTTCACCACCAGAGGGCGCAAAGGAACAAAATCCAGACATACAGCTTAACAAATATCAAATGCAACAAACATCAAATGCAAAAGACCGTTACACATATCTTTGGTCAGGTGATAAGTGATAGCCTCCGTGATGTCTTTGTGCCTGCGGGAGTTTGACGTGTATAGGGAAGCGCTGTATAAGGTTCCCGTTATTGATGTTTGGGTGGTTGACCCGGACGGATTTTCTCCTGTCACTTTCTCGTCATCCCTGACGTGCTCTCCGTTGTTTTTTCCCTGCTAATTTTAGCATCACACGGCACAGCTTCTGTATCACGTGGTATAAGGCTCCGCCCTTGTCATTTGTTGAGTAGGAAGAGTGAGCGCTTGTTTTCATGCAGAGTACGTCCCGGATCAAAATGTGAAGTTTTACAAATCACCACTTCTTTAGTCAATATCATTTCAGTCTCAGACAACCTCGTTTCTCTTACAGAGGTTGAATGCACCTTCTGCGGATGGCGGTACCACACAGTGTGCGTGGACTTCCCCTGCACAGAAGGCAACTACAAATGCTGTGAATGCTAAATAAACAGAAACAAATGATCCCTGTTGTCTTTGCTTGATGATTGGTTTGAGTCTTGACAATCCACATTGCTGGCGTTGCATCTTTCAATGCCAGCAATGGCAGGTATCAGTGCTCAAACCTTTTGTGTTTGTTTCCAACAAGTTACCCACCTCGGGAAACAAAAATGTGTTCTTTTACTTGTCAGATGAACATATGAGACACTTTGACTCTTCAGTGCAGTGTGGAGCCTAACAAAGATCTGTTTTGTGTCCCAGCTGATCAGCAGGAGGAGGAGAGTCTGACGGAGCAGCAGAGGAACATTTTCAGCTACTTGGACTCAGCTCAGCCACTACAGAGGAAACAATGAGCTCAACACAGAAGGTGACAGACAGAGCAGGACCATATGACCAAAGATATTTATCACCATATACATTTGAACATTTGCCATAACGATGTAGCTGACGATAGAATTGACACCAGACAAAATACTTTACAGCTGCACAACTTTATTAAAAACCCATCAATGTATTTTCACTGAAACAAGCAGCTGTTGTTTATGTGCATTAAAGTTATATAAAAATGTAACAGTGCAAATGCAAATTCCTCGCTGACAGTTTAACCAAAAGGCGTTTCCAGTGGAAACTGGCCGACACATCCTGAGCATAACCATGTATAATATCCACTAAACTTCAGAAGAGGTTATACAGTCGTGGCCAAAAGGTTTGAGAATTGCATAAATATTGGAACCTGGAGAAGTTGCTGCTTAAGTTTTTATAATAGCATTTTGCCTGCACTCCAGAATGTTATGAGGAGTGATCAGATGAACTGCATCGTCCTTCTTTGCCATGAAAACGAACTTAATCCCCAAAAAGCCTTACCACTGCAGCATTTCATTGCTGTCATCAAAGGACCTGCTGAGACCATTTCAGTGATCGTCTTCTTAACTCAGGTGAGAATGTTGGCGAGCACGAGGCTGGAGATCATCATGGCTGTATCCCGATTCAGGTTCTGCAGCTTTAAAGTCCTCAAGGGCCGCGTACTCAAAGACCGCTAAGGCCGAAGTGCGAGGCTCGTAGGCTCGTGAAATGGGACGTCTAGCCTCCGTCGCGCTGCCCAGGTTGCCTAGCAACCATGATACTACCAGCTGGAAACGTTTCATACAGCTTTGTTTGACAGAAATGAAGGAGAACATATTTAGTTCATTTGTTTCTACATGAGCTCTGTGTGATTTGATGAGTATCTGAGGCTGAGACCACAGGACTGTGAAACATGATTGTTGGGCTTCATTTCTGTGCTGCTGGCTCTTCCTCCTCCTCTTCCTCACACACTGCTGAGTTTGTCCTGGTGGATCATCAGGGCTGCAAAGCCTCACAGATGATGTGCAGCAGTGGCTCCCTCAGTCTGTCCTCACTCTGGACACTTGCAGTCGTCACACATGGAAATCAAATGTGTGATAAGCTGCAGGATTCAAACACAAGTGTAACTTATAAACACATGTTCATACTTTTATTCCACAATCAGAGAGAAAGAAACAGAGAGAGAGTGCAGGACAGACAGACAGGTGACAGTCTCAGGTGTACACACTGCTACACAACAGCAGCAGAGAAGCAGGATTTAGTGTTTGTGTTATTACGAGTGTAAACAAGAAGAGTTCCAGATGGTGCAGTGGACACATGTGTGACTGCTGTGATTAAAGCATCTTTCTTTCAGCTTAACGAGTGAACCGTCAGCTCGTTCAAACACACGTTAAAGTGCGTTTGGCTCGACACCACCGAACACAGGCAGCAATATAACACAGCTAACATTAACAGTGCAGTAAATCCTGCTTGTGCCGTGATGTTCAGGACTGCAAACCGAGCAGCATCACTGACTTTCAGCTTGTTGTGTTTGTGGATATATGACTGACTTTAATTATCCACAAAATCATCACATTCTCTGTCAGATTAAGGTCGACTATTGAACGGCGTATATTTTAAAGGCTTTAAAAGCAAGTTAACGCTGAAAGTACAAACATCACTAATGTCACATAACTCTGCCGACAAGGCATAGCTATGGCTATGAAATGCTCTTTGTGTATCACTTCTTCATTATGAAAGATGTCATTAATGCACTAGTAATGTCTCATCTGGAGTATTGTTCAATCATTTGGTCAGCAGCTAATAAGACAGATCTTAACAGACTTCAGTTAGTCCAGAATAAGGCGTCCAGATTAGTGTGAAGATGTTCATACTATACTAATATTGATAAAATGCATAATAACCTTTCTTGGCTTCCTGTACAGGCTAAAATATTCTATGGCTTACTTGTAGTTCTAAAGAAAGCAATTCTGTTAAACACACCACATTTATTCTGCTCAGCTGCAGTATCCAGATGAAATACATCATCATATTACACAGTTTTCAACAAGCTGCAATTTAGTAAATGCTCGAGTTAAAAGTAACGTTTTGTAAAACTGTTACATTTAGAGCAACTTTTAAGTGGAATAAGTTGCCTTAAAAAATTAGAGAATTATTCAAAACTTCAATGAACACTTAAAAGCCGATTTACAGAGCTTTTAGTTGTTGTAAATATTGTAAGACATGATTTGTTTTTGAAATTTGTGTAATGTGCCTCAATGTTATTGATATTATTATTATTGATTGCTTATATTTGAACAATTGTGAAACCTCACTGTGGATGTAAGAGTGAAATTATGTGGATATCTTGAATCCACTTTATTGTGTAATATTTTATGTGAGTATTTGACGGAAGACGAGCAACATCTGTTGTGGAAGCTAACGGGGTTCCTTTAGAATAAACAAACATAGGATTTATTATCACTGAATAATTCTGTATAAATCTATACAAATTATAGAAATATGTAATAGGAAACAACAAAATAATCTAAATTATAAAATAGTGTGTGTGTGCATGATTTTAGTGTTTGAACAGTCATGAATTATCTTTAACAGCAGGTTGGATGTAATGTGGTAGAACTACCAGCAGGTGGGGATAAGAGACCTTTAAGGTGTTTGGTGCCACGCTCCACCTTCAGGTTTAAAACTAGTGTTAATGGAGTTTGTTCCACGACTGCATTTCACTCACTGCCTCTGTTTGTATCTCTGTCACTGCAGGACCAACATGGAGCCAGAAGTCAGCGCTCTCAGGAGGCCGACAAACCTCACAGAAGAAAGGGAGAGAAAAAACACACCTGTGACGAGTGTGGGAAGGGTTTTACTGAGAAGGCTTCACTAAAACAGCATCAGGTCATCCACACTGGAGAGAGACCGTTCAGCTGTGACTTGTGTGGAAAGTCTTTTTCCTGGAAGGGTTCCCTAAAAACACACCAACTCATCCACAGTGGAGTTAAAGCGTACAGCTGTGATCAGTGTGGCAGAGCTTTTACTCACAGTAGCAACTTACAGAGTCATCTAGTTACCCACTCTGGAATTAAGCCATACAGCTGTGACGAGTGTGGGAAGGGTTTTACTGAGAAGGCTAAACTAAAACAGCATCAGGTCATCCACACTGGAGAGAGACCGTTCAGCTGTGACTTGTGTGGAAATTCTTTTTCCAGGAAGGTTTCCCTAAAACAACACCAACTCATCCACAGTGGAGTTAAAGCATACAGCTGTGATCAGTGTGGCAGAGCTTTTACTCGTAGTAGCAGCTTACAGAGTCATCTAGTTACCCACTCTGGAATTAAGGCATACAGCTGTGACGAGTGTGGGATGGAGTTTACTCTGAAGGCTTCACTAAAACAGCATCAGGTCATCCACACTGGAGAGAGACCGTTCAGCTGTGACTTGTGTGGAAAGTCTTTTTCCTTGAAGGGTTCCCTAAAAAAACACCAACTCATCCACAGTGGAGTTAAAGCGTACAGCTGTGATCAGTGTGGCAGAGCTTTTACTCGCAGTAGCCACTTACAGAGTCATCTAGTTACCCACTCTGGAATTAAGCCATACAGCTGTGATCAGTGTGGCAGAGCTTTTACTCGCAGTAGCAGCTTACAGAAGCATCTAGTTACCCACTCTGGAATTAAGGCATACAGCTGTGACGAGTGTGGGAAGGGTTTTACTGTGAGGGATAAACTAAAACAGCATCAGGTCATCCACACTGGAGAGAGACCGTTCAGCTGTGACTTGTGTGGAAAGTCTTTTTCCTGGAAGGGTTACCTAAAACAACACCAACTCATCCACAGTGGAGTTAAAGCGTACAGCTGTGATCAGTGTGGCAGAGCTTTTACTCAAAGTAGCCACTTACAGAGGCATCTAGTTACCCACTCTGGAATTAAGGCATACAGCTGTGACATCTGTGGAAAAACTTTTAGCCAGAGAGAGAGCCGAAATACACACCTACGCATTCACACCAGACATGATGTGTACTGCTGTGAACAGTGTGGCAAAGAGTTTACAACAGACGCACAGTTACAACGACACACGTTTACCCACACTGAGGAGAGACCTTATCGATGTGACCTGTGTGAGAAGACTTTTAAATCTCCACATGACCTGAGACAACACCAACAGATCCACACCAGAAAGAGACTCTACAAGTGCAGACACTGTGAGAGAAGCTTCTCACAGTCAGGTAATCGTAACATTCATGAACGTACACACATGGAAGGAAACTACAGCTGTGACCAGTGTGACAAGAGCTTCAGGAATCTCAGTTCATACTCTGCACACAAACGATCCCACGTTACTAATAAACTGTTTCACTGTTACCAATGTGCCCAAACATTCACCTCATTGTCTGCTCTGTGCAAACATCAGCGCGATCACTCAGGGCTGAAATCACTCCCATCACTGGATCACAGTGAATCTGAAGACACAGAAAGATCCTCTGGTTTCTGTGTCAGACTCAGAAAGCTTGAGATCAGGCTCCACAGAGTTCAGATAGAATCATTTAAACTTGTGTTGAACTGAACTGGTTGCTGGGCTGAACTTCTACATAATACAGATCTACATGGGATCTTCTTTTCTGTTGTTTTACTGAGTCAGTTTTGTCCTTTTTTCTCTGTCCTGGTTTTGCTCGTCTGTAAATGATTGAAACTCAGTCAAATAGTTCATTGTTCTCCAGCAAAACGTTTTGGAAACTCATGTTTAACCTTTAAAACTCTGACATGTTTTAGCACACAAGGCTTCATCGGGGAGTTCACTCATGATTGGACCATGAGAACAAAGGTTTTTAGTTCTTTCAAAGAGAGTCTTGGAGATGTTTGATGTTTCTGTTTTTCTGAAACCACCTGAAAGAAAAACTATTTTTCTTGCTTCATGTAGTGTGGAAGTTTTTAATGTTTCTTCATCTGTGATGTTCTTGAATGTGTTCACGTGAAGATGGTACAAATAAACTGTTGTCAGAGATTTACAGTTATCAAACAGGTGAATAAACAACACTGAGACACTTGGAGACGGTTAACGTGCTGCACGGGTGAGGGCTCAGAGAGGACTCACACCGAGCTGCACTAGTCGTTTATTATTTATAGCAGGGTGAAACAAGCATAGCAGTTTCCTCTAATTTTGCATATATGTGTGTGTGTGTGTGTCTAAGTTCGTATAAATGTCATAGGGTGAACTTCCTCTTTCTATAAACAGAGCGAGTAGTACATTTTGTTCTTTTCCTATTAAGAGTAAAATATGAACATGTACTTTAATGCAACATAAAACTCATAAAAGCGTTTCTTCTTTAACATCCCCTCCTGATGTTAATATTTTTCACTTAATCATACTTTATTATCAGCCAACAATCACTTGCTTATAACATTCTCAATTGTAGCATCATTCAGTATGTGTGTGTGTGTTTCTATACTAAATCTTCTTCATCCGGTTCATCTTCTAGTGGCAGTCCAACATAGGTAATTACTGTGGCCTGTACCATTTTGTCAATCATGGATCTTATGCATGGTAGGATACATGTAGAAAACAAGCACAATAATAGAAGCAGAAGTCCTATCAGTACGAGTCCTTTTATTATTATTCAGTTGTCGCAACTTGTCTAGGGCGGTGGTCATGGTCAAGGAGTGCACGTTGTCCGGGATATAGGTGCAACAAGTGGTGTTGAATAAGACACAGAGGCCCCCTCTCTCAGCGAGAATCATGTCCAGGGCGACCCTGTGTTGCATGACCACTATTCTGATCGCGTCGATTTCCTCATTCTGAGCCTTATTTATCTTTGTTGAGCTGTTCAGGAAAAGTCCAAATCGGTAGTCAAGAGTCTCAATTCTTAACGTGTTTCTTCCAGTTCCGACCCATGGGAACAGTGAGTGCAGGACCTTCTGTCTGGTGGTCCACAACTTGAACTCCGCTGGTACATCACTGCCCCAGATTGGGTCATGGGGTTGCACGTCATCAGTGTTCCTCTTGCGTCGTGGTTGGTTCTGATGGAATACTCTGAATGTGTGGTCTGACACTAAAATTGGGGCACAGAGTCCGGTACAAGAAAAGCTCACAACTAAGACAAAACTGCTCCTGCAAGGAAAGCTCACTGTTATGCATGCAAGGTGATCAGCTCTAGGTGAGAAGACATTTAAATCTCACACTTGTTCTGCTGCATTTTTGAAGCTCAATTCCAGGAACAGATCGCAGGGTTCATTTTTATATACACTGCAACTGCCATGAGGTCAGGGCCATTTTTTTGTTGTTGTTTGTTTTTCCTTTTGCTCTGTGCAGCATTTTGGCAGCATTTTTAAATTTCTCTTTGTATTTTTTCTTTCTTTTACTAGTGAAGAGATGTAGCGTGAACAGTTATACAGTCTAAATATCCCATATGGGTCGTGTGAAATGGTGTTTTCAGTTTCATTCAGTTGAAGTAAAGAACGTTGAATATTTCTAAGTGTGCTGTTTTGAACCAACATGTCACAGTATGATCAGTGCTGTAATTTTTGACAGTCACTGTATCAATGTTATTTTTGCATCTCTTGAATAAAGGTTTTGACCTGCAAGTGCTAATTTCTTTAGTTATTGGGGTAAAATGGGTAATGTTAATAGGAAGGTGTTTGCCAATTCAGTAACCTAATTTAATGTTAATGGAAACTAACATTATCTCAAATTGTTTAGTTATAATTGTTGTTTAACTGAATCTTGATTTTTGATCTTGATTTGTTCTTTCCCAACATTTTTCAAAAGAAACAGTCTAATTTCTTTGCTGTGATTGATTCCAGAGAACACGGAAGAACTGACATTATTTAACTGTTGATTTATGTAGATTCAGTGGAGGAGTAATGTCAGTTTAATTCTTTACCTACTGTCAATGCAGTGAAATTAGACATTCTGTTTTGAAAGGTTACTGGTGGATGCCAGCAACCATCTTGGAAGAGAACAATATAATCTGTTATATGGCCTCCATTTGAAAATTGTGTATTTGATACTAGAATATAATAGCAAAATGTAATTTGAAGATAACATGTAGTATTTAAGTGACCAACTGGAAAATATTATTTTGTTTAAAGACAGAAGTGACCGCATAGTTGCAACATCAAAGGGAAATATTAATTAATTAGCATCAAGTATATTTGTTGCTTAAGCGTTTGCACTATAACTTAAGTAGGATTATAACTTTTAAGGAAGGAAAGATTTCAGATATTTAGTTCACTGTTTCAGTTATTTTATATGAAATTAAAACATTTACGTTGGTCAAATATGATGCTCTAAATCAAATAAAAGTTTGAAAATAAATGATGTATTTTTAAATGCTGCAACAAATGTTCACAAAAAGTAACTATAATTAAAACCAGTTAAACAAAATCAAATGTTTGAATCATGCTTAACCAAATGCCAGGCTGGAGAGCTGAACCTAAAGTATACGTAGAAAGATTTCAACATCTGAGCAGTTTTTAATGTTTTTATCACATATAAATGTCACAGCAGTGGGTCCTGGCCCAATGCTTTGTGTTTTTGGTTTTCTTTGACTCTTGTTTTTCTTGGTTTTTGTTCTTCTTATTTATCAGGCTCTCAGTAATCTTAGTTCTCCCTCCCTCAGTGTTCATTTCAGCCTGTGTTTAGTTTCTGTTCCCGTGTCCCACGTTTCATCGTTTCATGTCGAGTCAGCCCTGTCTCTCTGTTTCCTGTGTCTCCCCAGTCAGCCCCGCCTCCCTCGGGCACTCATGTGTGATACAGAGTAATAAACCTGACTACATTTGCTACACTCTCTTTATTACCTGTTACTTTAAAATTCATACACTAATTATGTCTGCCCATCTCTCTAATGTGAAGGTCAAAGGTCAACATCCCAGTGACATAAGAATAATCCCAAAGGGGCAAAGGCAGCGGTTAATTTAGCACATTTAGCATTAAGGGTACAGCAAGGATATACTTTTACTTATTGTGGCAGGGGTGTGGTCTCTGGCCTGCTGCAGTGGAGGCTGGTGGCGGGACGTTGGACGGCACAGGTGAGGGTGATGGAGCTCATGACTCTCCCCTTTATAGTGACGGAGGAGACTGGCGTGGGGGAAGCGTGTAGTGGAGGAAGCCGAGGAGAGAGCTGGTTTCTGGCTACAAAGACGGCGTCAAACCAGAAAAGATTGCTCGTGGTCAAATAATGTGTCAATCACCTGTGAATCAAACTGTGTGTGGCTCAGTTCATGTCACAGTGTTGTTTAGTATATCTTCACTTGTCTCACTCTCCTTCTGTTCTGTCCATCAGGACGATCCTCAGCGCTTACACAGATCCTCCATCGATGTTTTGGATCCAATCAGTGATCAGTTCTACGAGGAGGCCTGGATGTTCACCAGCGCTCGCTACACCTCCATCTACCAGAAGGTGAGTGTACTCCTTTGTACTCAGATTAACATTTTACTTCTTAAAATACATTTTCATATATGAGCTTTCTATTATTTCATGGGCCATTTAATCAATATTAAAATTACAAGCATATCAACAAAGGTGAAGCTGGTTTTTTCCACTTGCTGTCACACAGTCATGGAGGAATACAATAAATACATAATCAGTCATAGATCCTGAACAATGACATTAAAAGAAAGTCTGTGGCTCTAAAAACTAAACAGTATAAAGACATGCTCCAAGCTGCTGTTTCTCTCCTACTCCTCTAGGTTTTCCACTGTCGGCCATCCAGCGATGCTGGAGGGCTACCTGGCCAATGCTGGCCTACACAAAGAGGTCCCGGCTCGGAGGAGCTGAAGGAGATCCTTGCCTTCCTCGTCAGTTTCCTCTTTAGTTCCTATCCCAACAAAACCTTCTTGCACCTATTAGCTCCAAAGAGGCTATGGTGCCCGTGGAGGTCTGGACCTGAGGCCTGTGCTCATCACGTGGATAGAAAACACTCTGACACCATTCTGGAGGTCTGATGGGACTCTGACCAAAACACAGATGAAATAAAACTTGTGGCTGGAGCTTTTAAAATGACTTTTTCACCTCATAGATTAATGCTCATGATTGCATGTTAGCAAGACAGCATCTCCCCAAGGTGAAACTCTCAGGAGACATTTACTCTTAAACTGTAATCTGGTTGAGACTACTTGAGGAGATCTTAGTAGCGAGTATGTGGATTTAGTCTCTTCACCAACAGCAGACAGACCCATGCCAAGAAAGCAGACATGTTCTCAAAGAAAGCCGAGAGCAGAGATTGGAAAAAGCTAAAAAGAAAAAGCTGCAGCTTCAGACGACTATCTGCCTGTAAGGCTGAAAAAGTCCAGTTACGCTCTATTTTGGAAAAGCTCCCAGTTTTGGTAACCTGGACTTTTATTTCCCCTCTTCTGCTACAGATGTTGACTGTGACCTCAGAGGCCAACTGGACCACACAGCTGCAGCAGGAGTGAGGGAGAGGAGTCTTCATCCAGCTTCAAAGAAAACATCCAGGTAAAGTGACGTGGATCAGCGGATAAAGCCGTCTCCACTTTCAAAGGAGATCCTCTGAGAGAGAGACTCTCTGAGCCATTTTAGCCTCAAATTATAGGACTTTATAGTACAGCAACACTTTTAAAGGACAAAAATAACATAAACTGTGACTGTAATACAAACAAAGTATTGCATGTGTTTTTAAAAGTGTTCCTCCGATGGGCAGGATATCACTATTAGACTGTCCCACCAGCCAACTTCAACAAGAGACCACAGCAGCATTCAGTGATCAGCACAGATGTTCCTCTAACACTCAGCATCTGATCCCTGTTGGTCTGTGTGCTTCTGCTTTTGCTCAGTTAGAAACCCTGCAGCAACCCGACCCAAAACTGTGTCTTCTTGTTGGCCTCAACGTTGAAGTGTCAAACGTCCAACATCTGGAAAGGAAACCACGCCAGTGTACTGTGATGTTTCACCAACATGTGGCAGACGCTGATCCTGCCTTTCATGCTGACATCAGCAGAGAGCCCCGCCTACCTCAAAGCCTCCCCTGTCATGTATTGATCAGGATGATTATGAAGATGAGCGAGTGCAAATAAGACTGTAAAAGTCCACGAGCAGAATGTTTGGATGCTTTCTAATGATTCATGAATATCATGAGTGTTTGTGTGTTTTGTCTTTTCTTTGCTGACGTTTCTTACTAACAAAGACAATTTACGCTCTGTGTGTGTTTTCATCCTTACCAGCCGCACTCTAACTGCAATGAAGGAAACAAACTGTAGAAATGGTCGACTCAGTGACTTCATAAAATATTGAAGTGGTTCAGGTAGAGCCAGTTTTTAAATGACCATGAACACTGAGCGTATTGTATCTGTACAGCATGTTTTTCTATTAGACAGATTTGTAACAGAGGCCTTGCTCTCAGTAAGTTTGAAATCCTTTTCTGATTTCTTTTGTAATCTCTGATCTTTGTGTATCCTGCTCAGTTTGCATGCTGCCTGTAGGAGTTTCTGTCTTTGTATTTGAAGAGAATTCATTGAATATACTCAGCTGCTTCCCTTTGGTGCCTCACACATCACTGAAGTTTTTCAGTGTCCAGTTATTTGTTTTTAATAGCTGTTTGAATTCTCTGTATGTTTGACCCTGTAGACTGTTTAATGGACTGCTCGTCTTCCTGTTTGTAACCACTGCCTGTTTAGGACTAAAGATTTGGATTTTTGACTTGAACACAGCCTCTGCGTGTCGTCCCTTTGTGTCCTCATCCTCTGTGAATGTGTCACAGATGTTTCCATGATAATAACACAGCTTTCCCACAGTGGCTTACAGCAGCATTTATTCACAGCACATTTGAGAAAGGTTCAGATTAACTCGATGAGTTTATATTCAGAATGATTCTGACAGTGGGCCACTGTGAATTGTGATCTTTCATCAGGTCAATGTTTAAGTTCAGTATTTCAAAGCAGGAGCTATGAACAGTCATCATGTTGGCATTAGAATTATTATTATTAATCATTATTAATAATGTCGTTACTCATGTATAACTTTGATTAGTATACATGAATTTTATCAATAGTAAAAATAATGAATAATTCATGTATAACTTTTATTGTGTTTTGTATATTAATTCTATTTAAATAGAGATGTTGACCCTGTCTCTACAGTAGCATCAGTGTAACATACATTATTGGTCCAAGCTGTCATAAATGGGGAGCCTGATCCTTTATTATGAAAACATGACGAGTATTTTTCTTGTCAGTTGGGAAGAAGTTGGTCTTTTTTTCCTTCTTTTTGCTCAGTTTGTCTTTTCTTTGATAATTGAAACTCTGATCAAACCTACTCATGTTCACAGCATGTAAAAGCAGCTGACAGTCCGTGGCATTGTTGTTTGTAGAGGTGCAGTGTAGTGGGAGCATAAATCAAAAGAAAACAGTAACATTTATGTAATAAAACATCTGAATGAAAATGAACAGGCCCTTTATGAACTTCAAAGGGATCTGAAAACAACACTTTTTAAAAGAGTATCTTGGGGTGTAGGTGGTCAAAATAGAAAACTGAGCTGAGACTTTAAGTTCAATCCATCCATTCGTTTTTACAGTTTGACTATGAAAAACAATTACAGTATAAGCTCTATGGCCTATGGTAGCACTGCCAAGCCCCACAGGACCCGGGGCAGCCCACCCTACCCACCGCAGAGGAAACTGTACCCACCCCAAAATGAACATATTTCAAGTAAACAGCTGGACTGATCAGGTCCAAACACAGAGTGATAAACTTGTCAAACAGCTGTCATATCTTTATATAGAAGCTCTTTATAAATGCTGCTCACTGCAGTCTGTTTACTAATAATGTCAAAGTGTTAGAAATACAGAAACATCAGAATGGTCTTTGTTCACAGAAACCTGTCTGGGATCCTTTGTTGTTCTTTTGATGCAGAGTTACATTATAAATATAAAGAGTTATTTCAGAGTCTCATCAGTTTTCCTGCATGTCTTTATTTAACACATCAGCAGGGCTGAAGCTCTCATGTTAAACACACACTGATCTATGGACACGTTCATGTGTTTCTAACAGAACCAGGCTGTTATCAGCCTGCACTAACATTATGTCACACACACTGAATGTAACAGTGACAGTTTACATCATCACACAATCAGCTGTGATTGTTTCACTGTCATCAAACGAGTCAACAGGAAGTAGAATCAATAGAAACCAATCATTTACTGACAGCATATCTGATGGAAATAAGTGCAGATTATGTATGAAGTCTAACTGCACACAGTAACTGTGTTACAATAAGGACTTAACAGCGCCCTCTGCTGGAGTGTTTCACACTGAGAGCAGCTTTCCTCTGAATTCAGTGAGGTTATGACTGAAATTATTGGTGTAGTCGGTTTTATAAAGACCAGACCAGTAAAAACAAGAGTGTCTCTGCTGTCTGTGAGGAGATGGAGCCGAACATCAAGCTGTGCTGTTTCACAGTGAAGCCAGGCGGCTGTCACCAGGAAAAGTCTTGTCCTGAGTTTTTGAGCTCAGAGAGCAGATCAGATGTTTTTGGAGCAGGAGCACAAGTATGAAGTCACAGAGTTAGTGATGAGAGCTTCCTGGCAAAACTGGCCTACCTGAGTGACATATTTGGAAATGAAGTAAATCTACAGCTTCAAGGGAAAGATAAAAACCTCCCTCAGGTCACAAGATCAGCTCTGTCACTGAAAGCTTGCAGTGTGGGGCAGGAGACTCGATGAAGGAGACACAGATTCATTGGAGAACCTGCATGAATTTGTTGACACTACTGACGATGATGCCGCCTCAGTGACTCCATATATCAAGCAGCATATTTCATCACTGATGGGATACTTTTAAAAGGACTTCCATGAAAACAGTTCCCAGCATGACCAGCTCCAACTGGTTTCAGCTTTGCAGAGCAGAACCAGTTCATTGACGTCTGACTCCACACTGAGACTGCAGTTCACATCACAGACACTGAGTGGATTCTGGCTGAGTGTAGAGAAGCAGTATCCACTCTGAGGGCAGCAGGCTCTGGGCGTTCTTCTTCCTTTAGTCTCATCTTTGTGAGGCTTCTCTGCTGCTGCTGCAGACCAAGTCCAGGTCCCAGCTAAACACTGAGCAGGAGCTGAGAGCTGCAGGATCCTGCTTCAAAGCTGCTTTGAAAAGCTGTGCACTGCAAAACGTGCTCGTCGGAGCCATTAATGCTGACTTTGTTATTTTGATCAAAGAAAGAAATCAGCACAAACTGTTTGATTCGTTTTTGTTTTGTAGGTTAAAGTGTTTCATATATTGTGCTCCTGAGTTAATGTTGCTGATCAGTTTGAATTCATTTTGATTGTTTATGGAGTTTATTTCATTTTATGTTTCAGTATCAAACGGTTCAAATGTTTATAGGATGTAATTTATTTTTTATTGAAGGTAAATTGTTACACTTTACTTTGTTTCCATCTAAAAGTGTTACATTGTTTCTCTTCCAAACTAAAAAGTGTTTCTGCTGCAGCTTCCTTTCACTCTTTATCATTTTCCAGTCAGTGAAAGTCTTTTTGTGTCCTCCTAAAATCCACCGTGCTCACAGTGAACACTCGTATGCTGTTGTGCTGTCACAGACTGTTATCAGCCGTGTAGCCGCTCATACCTCATTTATTCTTCTTGTTCTACCGTCAGACCCAGGCGCACAGCTTTGGTTGAAGTTCTTATGTTTGATTTCATAACAGCTCTTCAGACTTCCACTCTTTATAACTTTATAAGTATTTTTGACAAAGCCATCTTCTTTTACTCATCCACTCAGCAAGCTCCCAAGATAGTAACCTATCAACCCGCACACCCACATAGCTTGTTCTTCTTTGTCGTTTTATTGGCAGTTGGTGGTGCATTACCGCCAACAGCTGGCTGGGAGAGTGGACCAGCATGATGCTAACCTGCATAGCTGCGTGTCGCGGCAGTTCAAAAGTCAGCCACGGCAGCCGGCAGGAAGAAACTATCCAACTACGCGGTAAATGAGAAACTGCTTTGTGATCCGGACAAAATCCTCTTGGGGTCTGGATTTGGACCGGAGTCCAGGAGTTGGGGACCCCTGTTATAGTACCATATCACCCTATTAGAGAACTTTGCTCTCACACTGCAGGCCTACTTGTTGTTCCTAGAGTATTTAACCCTTGGATGCACAACCTACCAATACCTACACTCTTCCACGAGTGGGGTCAAAAATGACCCCAAATAGAAACAATGCATTTTGCTATAAACTCTGTTGTTATTCTTCAAAATCTTTAAAACGAAGAGTTGTAATATTTTCATATTTGAGGTATTTCTCATAAAACATGATTGTGATATGAGGCCCTTTGCATTTTTATTTATTTTTTCATTAATTTTAAGTTTTTGTATCACTTTTGTATGCTTGCTCGGCATATACTGCAGAAGCTGGGTCTTCCCTCTGAAAGGCACAAGTTGTTGATACACTGTAACACAATCACTGTGGATGAATTTCTGCCTGCAGTTGACCAGGAACAGGCCCCATATGTAGCAGAAAGCTGCCATGTGATTTGTTTTCAGTCGGTAGGCTTTGGTCCTCTTGTCCTCAAAGTGCAAGAAACGGCGAAATCTTTAAATCTTTGAATTGACATAGTGGCCTTGAACAATGGGTTATGCAGAGGACTCCCAAAAAACACACCGACTGGTACATCCCAGTTCTTCTCACTTCCTGCAAGAATGGTCAATCAAATGAAGGCCAGGAGCTTATGTTTGATTACATTTTTCCACTCTTTCCCCTGTCTGTGGCTTCTCTTTGTGCCTCCATGTTTGTGTATGACATCTTCCATGCATTTACTGGGGAGAAAGTACTAAACCCAGGTGCAAGCCCTGGCCGACTAATTCAGAATATTGTGGCTAGAGCAGTAAGAGGGGCTTATTCTGTTAGACTAAATATTTATTTCCTCTTCAGAGGACTCCTCTGTATCTGACAGGCCTTGTTCAGTGGGGGAGATAGTCTGGGTCCTCTATATCTTAGATGTGAGATTCTGAGTCAATGCCTCCAATGGGCTCTTCATCCCATCCGTCCTGGATCATTTGTAGGGCCACAGGGATCCTCGCTGGCCTCATAGCAGCCGTGTTACTTTAGATAACAAAAGCGGAGCACAGCAAACACCGGAGCCCAAGAAAACAGCCCAAACACAGGGCAGTTCAGGGGGCCGACAATGCGGACGGCAACGGCTGCGGCGAAGGAGACGACGGAGCAGTTCAGGTGGCTGGCCGCGCGGAAGGCAGCGGCGGCGGCGAAGGAGACGACAGAGCAGTTCAGGGGGCCGGCCGTGCAGAAGGCAGCGGCGGTTCTTAAGTGTCAGGCGTACTGGCCGAGGCTCGGTGGGCACAGGACCAGGCGAGGCAGGACCAGACAAGGCTGATGAAGCCGAAGCAGAAGCTGGACCAAGCGACGCTGAAGCTGGACCAGGCGACGCTGAAGCTGATGACGCTGGAGCTGGACCAGGCGACGCTGAAGCTGATGACGCTGGTGGAGCAACGGGCCCCTCGGACCCTCCAGCGGAGACAGGAGGCTGAACGGGCCCCTCCAGCGGAGACAGGAGGCTGAACGGGCCCCTCGGACCCTCCAGCGGAGACGAGGAGGTGCTGGCTGGGCTCACTGGAACCCCCAGCGGACGAGGTAGATGGCGGCGCGGGAGCCGCGGAGTGCTGGATGAGCTCATCCGAGCTTCCAGCAGGAGCTGATGTAGAGCCAGAGAGAATTGGGACCCCGGGCTCAAAGTTAAGCTGGCTAGAAAACTGCACTGCTACGGGGAACTGGGCCAAAGGTTCAGGTGCGAGCTGAGCTGCTGGACACACGGGGACCTGAGCTGCTGGACACACGGGGACCTGAGCTGCTAATGGTGGAGAAGTAAATGACCGCTCAGGGGACTGAACTGATGTCTGTAGTAACGGTGGTGGTGAGAGTGGAGTAGGTGGTGGAGTTAATGACTTCACAGGGGAATGAACTAGAGGTAGTGATGGTTGTGGTGCTGGTGGTTGAGTGGATGACTGTGCTAAGGGAGGCTGCACTGGGGACACTGGAGACTGCACTGGGGAAAGCTGAGCTGCAGGGGACTGAACTGGAGACTGCAGTGACGGTTGTGGTGGAGGTGTAACGGGTGGAGGAGCAGCTGAATTGGCTGCGGGTTGGATGGATAATGGCTCAGCTACAGAGTGTCTTAATGGCAGGGCTATAGGTTGAATGACTGACTGAGTAGCAGCCTGAATGGCTGAGTGTAGTGATGGTTGTGGCGGAAGAGAAACAGGTGGTAGTGTGGAAGATGGAGCTAAGGGTGACTGAGCGGCAGACCGAACTGATGACTGAAGAGATGGTAGAGGTGAAAATGGAGCTTGTGGTGGAGTTAATGGCTGTGCTAGCGGGGACACAGGAGACGCAGCTTGTAGCTGGGCAGCTAAGAGAGCTTCAGGAGGCTGGGCAGCTGATAAACTGTTCACATTACCATCCGTAGCACAAAACACAACCCCTGAACGAATAGTCCCACGGTTCGACACAGAAACAGAGTCCTTACTCACCACAGCCGGCGATGTACAAGTCCGAACGTCCGGCTGTGGGGTGGCGCGCTGGCGGCGTGATCGTCGTTTCTTCCTTGCAGACGGCTCCGAAGGGCCGGGCAAAACCACATCCGGCCGGTGTGGCTGACGTGGCTGCTCCAGGGTGGCTGTTGTCTGTTGCTGCTGGGCTCGCGCCGCCTCAAATTGGCCAATAAGTCCACACATCCTCTGACCTGGCGGAGATGGGAATTTCCTCCGAGGATTGCTTCGATAGCATTTATTCCCACAATCTTTGCCCGTGTATTTGAAGTGTGGGTTATCCACTCGACTAGGCGTTACACACGTATCAGATTGCTCTCCCCGGGTAAGTCTGCTGGGTCCATGTTGTGGTCACATCGTACTGTCATGAAACGCTGTGTGGCAGGCAGTGATTGGACCCAAACGCAAACTCACGGGGACAGAACTTGAACTCAAAAGCACAGCTTTATTGCTGGAAAACAGAACACAAGCAATACAAAACTAAACTGGGAAATGCTAATTATAACACATACCAGAAGACACGGGGAGAATCACACACAGCAAGAGAGACGACGCGACACTGACTCAGAGAAACACAGGGTTTAAATACACTGGGGAGTAACGAGGGGAATGAGACACAGAAGGAGGGCACAGCTGGGAGAAATCAGGACTGACGAGACAAGCAAAGCAGGACACATTCACATAAGACACGGACCTTCAAAGTAAAACAGGAAGGATCACACAGAGACGCGAACTTGACACAGTGGAGACAGCAGCTAAGAAACACAGAGACATAAACCATAAGGCGGAGGACTCTAAGAACCGAGAGACACAGAGGGGAACTCAAACATGCAGACACAGACTTACACAGAACAGAGGGGACACAGAGCAACATGAAGGGCAAGGGATCGAAACTAGAAACCATAGAATAACTCACACAAGTACAAAAATACAAACATCACAAAGAACTAAAAACGCTGGGTCAGGAGCCCCAGGACCGTGACAGGTGCTCCTCCACCGCAAAAGAAGCGTGTATTCTCTGAATTTCCGGGAATGCTCATATTTTGACAGCGAATGCACACCTGCGGACCACTTATGTGCAGCCCTGACTATAAATCATGTACGTTACTGTGCAAAAATTAATTCTTGATCCATCAGAAGAGTAAGAGGAACAGTCAGAGTTGCTAAGAATGAAAGTTTCATAGAAGATTCCATAGGAACTGCTTGGAGTCATTTTTAACCCCACTTGTGGAAGAGTGGGGTAGTGATACAAAAACTGCATTTTTTTAATTAATGAAAAAATAAATAAAAATGCAAATGGCCTCATGTTACAAACATATTTTATGAGGAATACCTGGAATATGAATATATTACAACTTTGCATTTTAAAGATTTTGGAGAAAAACAACCCCTGGGGTCATTTTTGACCCCACGTGTGCATCTAAGGGTTAAAGTAGAATGGGAGGCAGAGCCTTCAGTTTTCAGGCCCCTCTTCTGTGGAACCAGCTTCCAGTTTGGATTCAGGAGACAGACACTATCTCTACTTTCAAGATTAGGCTTCAAACTTTCCTTTTTGCTAAAGCATATAGTTAGGGCTGGACCAGGTGACCCTGGATCCTCCCTTAGTTACACTCAAAGAAATCTGTTGTTGTGGGCGTAGTTGTCTGCTGCTGAAAACTCCAGTGATTTTCCTGCAGTTTGACATCTAATGTGATCTTGTGAACTTCGTGAGTCCAGGTAACGAACCACTCTGACTAGATTGTATCCTGTCATCTCAACAAGAACAAGAATTAAGTTGCTGAATTTCATGCAATGCTACATGATTTAATTATGTTCACCACAGAAACATGAAATTATTTAGTTCAAATCACAAGTTTGAATCTTGTACATGTAACATCCACCCAATAGGTGTAGGCTGCTGGGGGACTCCCATGATGCACTGGGTGTTTCTTCTTCACTCACTTTGTGTTAATACACCTCTACGTGTTTAATCATGAGTTATTATTCATATCTGGCTCTTCCACAGCACGTCTTTGATGTCTTCTTTCTCTCAGCCGAACTGGTCACATGGCTGCCCCTCCCTGAGCCTCGGCACATCCTGTGGCTGCAGAATCAGCAGCAGCTCTAATCAAACATGATCCTCAAGTGTCAGTGAGAATAATAGAAAAAGAAAAGGAAGTCATTTGTCATGAGAAGTGGGGCTCAGGAGGTGGAGCAGGTCACCTGACAATAGAAAGGTCGGTGGTTTGATCCCTGCTGCTCCAGTCTGCATGCCACAGCATCTTTACTGGTCGTGTTACTATGGTAACCCAGAGGAGTTTACTATGATAAGTATTAATTAATTCATTAAATGAGACAATCAGTCAAAAGTCAATCATTCATTTTTAATCAGCAGTGTTTTTGGAATCATCACATAAATTTAAAACAAAACCAAAAACGCTGAACAAGTTTGTAAAGTTTTTTCTAAGCCAGTCGTCACAAACGTCTGTAAGTTTGAAGGTTTTCAGCTGACAGACGTTCAGGTAGTTTCATCGCTCTGGTTTGGAGGATTCAATGTTTATTAATCGTCCCTTCAGACGACCAAAGGCTGCCACGTGTACGGTAACAGCACAGACACGTGACAGACTAGACTTTCATGTGACAGCGTTTAATCTGTAAAAGGTGACGTTGACATATTTTGGAGGCGTGTTGGTCACCAAACTGAACGTGTTCACTCACTGGAGTCTGTGTGCTTGTTGTTGTTGTTATTCACCGTCTTCTCTCTGACTGTGATGATGGTCCCATTTCCTTTAGACACAGTTAAAGATGGAATCTCCACAGTCACTTTACAGATGTGTGTTCCTGAATCCTCTGATGTTTGAAATGTTCAAAGATGAGTCTTTGCCTCCTTTTTCAGACACTTGGAGATTGATTTGCGTTGGTCTCTCTCTTAATTGTTGTTTGATTTTTCAGCCAGGCCACTCTGAATCTTTCAGACGTTCTTGTCCAGCAGCAGGTGATGCTTACGGTCTCTCCCTCCATGACAGAAACATCTGGACTCTGGGTCACAACAAACATGCCCAATGAAACAGCTGCAAGAGACACAAAACTGTGAGTCAGTACAAGAGACGAGTCTCCAAAAGTTGGTTCTGTTCATCTGGACGCAGCGTTTTGTGAGAGAAACGTTTCGTCATCATCAGGTGACGTCTTCAGTCTCAGCTGCAGGTTTCAATCTTATAAACAGGACATTTGCATAATGACTGAAACCAGCCCACTGGGGCTGAGGTCAGTTCCTTCATCTTAATCATGCAGATTCTCATGACCGTCGATCAACAACCACTGATCCATGTCCATGAGTCCCATTCACAGAGTTGGGGAATGGCTGCAATCACAGCATGTAAGATGGTGACAGATGGACCCTTAGGCCCCTCCTCCATTCAGAGATGGTCTTTCCCTTTTCACGTAAATGGCCTCCTTGACTCCGCCCTCAAACCAGCGTTCCTCCCTGTCCAGGATGTTACATCCTCATCATTGAAAGAGTGTCCACTGGCCTGTAGGTGTAAACAGACTGCAGAGTCCTGGCCTGACGAGGTGGCTCTTCTGTGTTGTAGCCAGAGGTTGTTTGGTTTCCCCGATGTATAAATCCTGACAATCCTCCTGCACTTAACAGCGTACACTATGTTACTCTGTTTGTGTCGGGGGACCCAATCCTTGGGGTGGACCAGTGTTTGGTGCAGAGACCCGGTGTTTAGAGAAAATGCGTCTCAACCAGGGGCGATTCTAGGATCAGAGCTTTGGGGTGCTGAGCACCCAGAGAGCTGCCCAGCCAGGCAAGATAAACTTTACTCGTCACGATGAGACGTCTTCCCCGTCTCTGTCAGTCCCTGCATCCCTACATGCCTCCAGTTGTCCCGAGTTCTCTCTGACTGTCTCCTTGGTGCATTTAAACCCCTGTTCCTTCCTGTCCTCGTCGTCTGTTGTCTTCGTCTCCGTTATCAGTCATCCTAATTTTACCCTCTCTGTGCAAGTCTGCAAATTTCTGTATTAAATCATAAGATTCTTAAATTCATCAAGTCTCAAAACATGACATCACTGTTTTGTACATTTTAACACAATTTAATAAACATGCTTCAGCCAGTACCTTTTGATTAGCCTTGTCTCGGTTTCTTGCTTTGTGGTAGATCTTTATTGTTTTCACTGAGATATTTGAATGCTAATCAATAAATCAATATTCAATTCTAAAAACAAACTCTAATCAAACAGTTTTTGAAAAGTTTGTAACAAAACCATCAAATCTGATCAAGGTTATTTAAACGCTGCAAAAGAAGAATGGATTGGAATAAAAACATACATATCCTGACCTTAATTACTGGGGAGAATAATGAATGATGCTCATAGTGAGTAAAAAGTAAACTGAGTGATTCTTTGGACAGACTTTTAAAGTGTTCGTATAATATAATACAGATACATAAAAATACACTCCAAAAATAGAGTCCTTGAAATGTACAAATGTACAAAATATTAATTTAAACAATTATAAAAATGGAGGCAACTGTGCCTATGGTACAATGTATAAAAAGCTCTTCACTGCAGACACGACTAACATGGCTCTGCAGATTGTTTCTTTTATTTTAACCTCACCTTCAGGTTGGCAAATCTATCAGTGTTTGGTGATCAACTCTCTCAATCAGTTTAACAGTTTCTGCTGTAACTGTCACTGCTCCCTGTCTGCTTCCTTACCTGATTCTTCCTGACCTTGTTCTTTCCCTCTTTGAACTGATAATCATACACAAATAGATTGTATTAGATGAAAAAATTACATTAATATGAAAAAATACTATTGAAACCACTAATAAAAAAGTCCTCCCTCAGTGTACTTTCAACCAAAAGGCAAATAACCAAACACATGAACATCAAATAAAAGACATAAATACTGAAACACTGATCCAACATTATCCTTTATTGACGGATCATTTGTTCTTTCATTTTTACCTGAATGTTGCTGATTTTTTGGAAAAACGTCCTTATATCCATTATGAACCTGACTGACACACACACACACACACACACACACACACACACACACACACACACACACACACACACACAACAGGAGTTATAAGGTTAATGGGAATCCAGTCAGTTACCTGGTAAGTACCTTGGGTTTAATATCGGCACATATGACAAAGTGAGCAGCTTCTCTCATTCCTTCCTTTTCAAACAGGACAGTGGTAACAACAGCAGCTACGGACAAACATCGTCAGAAAACACGTTTAACACAGCAGGTTACCTGGTGTAATGTTTTTCAGGTAAACAGAAACATGGTCTGACTCCTACCAACTATATAAAGAGTAACTGAAGGTTAAATGCAGCTAACATGTCCTGTTTTAAGCCAGGCACTTCCACCTCCGCTCTGCTGCGTCTCAGCCACCATCTCTCTGGCACAAAGGGCACCAGAGCCAGAGCAGGGGAGAGCTGGAACAAACCATTCTGGGAGGGGGGTTATCTATACTTCTGTTGTTAAAAGATCTCAACCAAGTACTGTATACTTTCTATATTTTTTGTAGTGTATCACACAAACACCAAATATTGTCAAAAAAGTAAGAAATCTTTGGGGGTGCTTTTATCCATTTTGGGAAGCACCCCCCAAAACGGGCTAAAAACGCCCCTGAATATAGTTCTTTACACATTTGCCTACCAAGTGGAAGCTCAGCGGCTGAATCTCAGGAGGAGACAAAACATCTCTTTGGGGTTGTGTCAGAAATGGCATCAGGCCTAAAAATGTGTCCAATCACACATGAACAGTCACCCACTGTGGTGCCCTGTGAGTAACAGCTGAACGCAGCCAGTAAGCAGTTAAAGCAGTTCTTTTGTTAAATCCCTCCAATTAAAACTCTGATTCTGCACTTCAACACATCCTGATTGTTTTACTTTGGACAGAGACACAGCTACAGCAGAGTTCATTGTCCAAATACTTATGGGACAAACACTTGTAGTATATCACACAACACAGTACGTGAACATGTACTGAAGCTCCCCTTCCTGCAACCCTAAGTTGGACATGTGGTTATGAAACTAGATGGGCGGTAAAATAAGAACCATTATGGATGACTGTTGCTGCCTGTAAATCAAAGTCTGCCTGAGGTGGGATTTCAGAAGCAGAAACCATGAGGAGCACAGCACCACTCCCAGAAGGCTGAGATGTGAAGCCATGTGATGAGTGAAATGATGACGGAGGAGAACACAGATGAAGATCTGGAAGCTGCTGCCTCTTTATATAGTAGACACTGAAGTCACCTTTTGCCTCCCTGCCAGCACGAAAACCCACACTAAAAACCCACTTACACAAACCCTCGGCTCTGGGATGGATTCAGAAACATGTCAGTTGTGGTAAACAAATGGACGGTTTTGCAACCACAAAGTTTAATCCTACAAGGGCAGAATTATGTTCACTCTGTGAGAGGTGAACCTCAGACAGTTAGCAAGAGAAACATTCAAAGAAACAACCTAAATAACACAAACTTAGCAGTTGGGATGCAGATCAGACGATATCAGCAACGTGATGATCAAATGTAGTTAAAAACACAAGAAAAACAGGCTTTTTGCTCCAAAAGGACAAACAAAGCAGGGCCAGATTAACCTGTCGGCACCTGCTGGCGTGCAGAGTAACATGTGACAACAACACACACGTGGTCACCTCAACTTGTTTCACTGGAGTTTCTCTTTTAGAGCTTTAACCTCCTAAGACCTGAACTCTTTCATGCATTTTTAAAGTCTCTTTGCTATTTGGGCTGTTTGGGACCTGATTCATGTACAAACAAAGAATTACCAGAACTTTGTTTCTGAGAGAAATGAGATCCACATATGAGGATATTCGCTTTAAATGTCGACAGAACAGAGGCAGGATAATGACCTCGTAAGTGCAAATCAGGTCCTTGTGGAGCAAAACTTTGTATTTTGGTCTAAACATCCCAAAATGTGACGTCCACACATGAGGACAACAGGGCGCTAAAGTCCGTACAAACTTTTGTTTCTTCATTTGCTTGCAAACGAATGGAAATCCTCACTTAAAGCCAAGAAGCTTATTACCTGTGCAGCTTTAGTGCCTCAGAGCAAACAAGAGAGCTTTGATCACAATGATTTTTGTTTTCACATTTCATTCACTAGCGATTTTTTTAATGTCACCTGATCTCAGTCAGCAGACTGAATATAACAGTAAAGCACTAGTGAGCTAATGAATTAGATATTGGTCACTCATATCAACTGAAAGAGTGTAAGACAAGTAAATGTGCTATGAAGGCCGGAGAAGAGTTAATAAAAAGGTCTTGAAATGAAAATATTTCATTATTTGCTGTTTCATAGATTTTTGGTTTTATTGCACTTTTGTCAGCCCTGCTGCTGTTTTTAAAAGTACTTTATTAATAAACTGGCATAAATGGTAACATTGAACACTTGCCAGTGTGAACAAAAGGTTCTTAGCTTTAGCATCAAAGCTTCAGTTCACCTTTCTCATGGCAGTTACTTCAGTATGTGTATTAATGCAAGAACAACTCGATTCCACACAGCTGACGCACCGAGAGTGTCTGCTGTGTGGTTAACTTTATAACCTTTGGTACGCAGTGGTGTCGCTCCACCTGTTAGCTAGTTTAAGAAACTGGTTAAGGAGGGAGTATCTGTGAGGATGAGGAGGATTTAGTTCTTTAAAGACACATCAGATACTTGCAGGAAGCTTCTTTCAGCTTCTTTTCTCCACTGCGCAGGTTTAAAACCACGACAGCAGAAGTCATGATGAAGAGATTGATTAGTCAGTCACAGTGTAAAGAGTCTTCCTGCCTGCATCGCTCGCCAGTATAAACAGACCTTTGCTCCTGGAAAACAAATATATCAAAGTCAAGTTGTCCAAGAAATGCATTTTATCTCACTAGTGAATCAAAGAAAGTCTGTATACTTTCTGAGAGTGAGAGGTGAACGTCAGACAGTTCTTAGAAAATGTAGTTTCTCTTTAACCCTAGAACACTATCGCTGGGTGATTTATACCCGAGCAAATACATTTACATGATTTCTCTCTCCTGCAGCTGTTTACGTGTCGAGGAGCCTGTGCCTTCACCAGGGAAGTCTCAAATGTCCCAGAAATGGGGGGACCAAAGACCAGCTTTCCAGAGTCATTATTTTGTTTTAGGAGGGTTTTTTTTTTCATTTTGTTAGACATGAGTTTCCAAAACGTTTTGCTGGAGAGCAATGAACTATTTGACTGAGTTTCAATCATTTACAGACGAGCAAAACCAGAACAGAGAAAAAAGGACAAAACTGACTCAGTAAAAAACAAAAGAAGATCCCATGTAGATCTGTATTATGTAGAAGTTCAGCCCAGCAACCAGTTCAGTTCAACACAAGTTTAAATGATTCTATCTGAACTCTGTGGAGCCTGATCTCAAGCTTTTTGACTCTGATCAGAGGATCTTTCTGTGTCTTCAGATTCACTGTGATCCAGTGATGGGAGTGATTTCAGCCCTGAGTGATCGCGCTGATGTTTGCACAGAGCAGACAATGAGGTGAATGTTTGGGCACATTGGTAACAGTGAAACAGTTTATTAGTAACGTGGGATCGTTTGTGTGCAGAGTATGAACTGAGATTCCTGAAGCTCTTGTCACACTGGTCACAGCTGTAGTTTCCTTCCATGTGTGCACGTTCATGAGTGTTACGATGACCTGACTGTGAGAAGCTTCTCTCACAGTGTCTGCACTTGTGTGGTTTCTCTCCTGTGTGGACTCGTTTGTGTGTTTTAAGCTTCCATGCAGTGGTGAAGGATGACCCACACTGATCACAGAGGTGCTTTTTAACCCCACTGTGAATCAGTTCATGTTGTTTTAAGTGATGTGTTGTGGTGAAGCTTCTCCCACATTCTTTGCAGTATTTCAGTTTGTCTCCAGTGTGTCTACGTTGATGTACTTTTAGGGTCTTTTGCCGATTGAAAGTTTTTCCACAGAGGTCACAATGAAAGTCTTTCCCACCACCACAGTGATGACAGGGTTGAGAACTGGATCCATCTGTGCCGCTCTGCTTCTAAACAAAGACACAAAGACAGTGTAAGTCAGTCCTTCAACATTTGTATCCTGAACGTCGCCTGAAATAAAGAGCATCTCTGCAGACGTCCAACTACATTTGACTGTTTCAGTTAACACACTCAGTTTACTGGGCTGCAATAACTACAATACTACCACCATAATACTACAGTAATACTAAAATCATAACTGAAAGGAAAATCTGAATAATCACTCAGAGCTGCTTTTCCATGCAGTAGAATTGCTAACATGCTAACACAGTTTAATGAGCAGAGTTGTTCCAAACAGTCAGGCTAAAATGACAAGATAACAATATAAATACATACCTCACAGTAGCTGCACTTGTAGAGTCTCTTTCTGGTGTGGATCTGTTGGTGTTGTCTCAGGTGACGTGGAGATTTAAAAGTCTTCTCACACAGGTCACATTGATAAGGTCTCTCCTCAGTGTGGGTAAACATGTGTCGTTGTAACTGTGCGTCTGTTGTAAAGTATTTGCCACACTGTTCACAGCAGTACACATCATGTCTGGTGTGAATGTGTAGGTGTGTATTTCGGCTCCCTCTCTGGCTGAAAGTTTTTCCACAGATGTCACAGCTGTATGCCTTAATTCCAGAGTGGGTAACTAGATGCCTCTGTAAGCTGCTACTGTGAGTAAAAGCTCTGCCACACTGATCACAGCTGTACGCTTTAACTCCACTGTGGATGAGTTGGTGTGTTTTTAGGTAACCCTTCAAGGAAAAAGACTTTCCACACAAGTCACAGCTGAACGGTCTCTCTCCAGTGTGGATGACCTGATGCTGTGTTAGTTTAGCCTTCTCAGTAAAACCCTTCCCATACTTGTCACAGCTGTATGCCTTAATTCCAGAGTGGGTAACTAGATGCCTCTGTAAGTGGCTACTGCGAGTAAAAGCTCTGCCACACTGATCACAGCTGTACGCTTTAACTCCACTGTGGATGAGTTGGTGTGTTTTTAGGGAACCCTTCAAGGAAAAAGACTTTCCACACAAGTCACAGCTGAACGGTCTCTCTCCAGTGTGGATGACCTGATGCTGTTTTAGTGAAGCCTTCAGAGTAAACTCCATCCCACACTCGTCACAGCTGTATGCCTTAATTCCAGAGTGGGTAACTAGATGACTCTGTAAGTTGCTACTGTGAGTAAAAGCTCTGCCACACTGATCACAGCTGTACGCTTTAACTCCACTGTGGATGAGTTGGTGTCTTTTTAGGGAACGCTTCAAGGAAAAAGACTTTCCACACAAGTCACAGCTGAACGGTCTCTCTCCAGTGTGGATGACCTGATGCTGTTTTAGTGAAGCCTTCAGAGTAAACTCCATCCCACACTCGTCACAGCTGTATGGCTTAATTCCAGAGTGGGTAACTAGATGCCTCTGTAAGCTGCTACTGTGAGTAAAAGCTCTGCCACACTGATCACAGCTGTACGCTTTAACTCCACTGTGGATGAGTTGGTGTGTTTTTAGGTAACCCTTCAAGGAAAAAGACTTTCCACACAAGTCACAGCTGAACGGTCTCTCTCCAGTGTGGATGACCTGATGCTGTTTTAGGTAACCCTTCTCAGTAAAACCCTTCCCACACTTGTCACAGGTGTGTTTTGTCTCTCCCTTTCTTCTGTGAGGTTTGTCGGCCTCCTGAGAGCGCTGACTTCTGGCTCCATGTTGGTCCTGCAGTGACAGAGATACAAACAGAGGCAGTGAGTGAAATGCAGTCGTGGAACAAACTCAACCTTCAAACTCCATTAACACTAGTTTTAAACCTGAAGGTGGAGCGTGGCACCAAACACCTTAAAGGTCTCTTATCGCCACCTGCTGGTAGTTCTAACACATTACATCCAACCTGCTGTTAAAGATAATTCATGACTGTTCAAACACTAAAATCATGCCCATCCCTCCTGATTGTACACACACACACACACACACACACACACACACACACACACACACACACACACACACACACACACTATTTTATAATTTAGATTATTTTGTTGTTTCCTATTACATATTTCTATAATTTGTATAGATTTATACAGAATTATTCAGTGATAATAAATCCTGTGTTTGTTTATTCTAAAGGAACCCCGTTAGCTTCCACAACAGATGTTGCTCGTCTTCCGTCAAATACTCACATAAAATATTACACAATAAAGTGGATTCAAGATATCCACATAATTTCACTCTTACATCCACAGTGAGGTTTCACAATTGTTAAAATATAAGCAATCAATAATAATAATAATAATAATATTTCTCTGTCAGCCTTCTCGGTTACAAATCGTCTTCTGCTCCTCTGTCATGCGGCGTCCCACAGGGCTCAATTTTAGGGCCACTGCTCTTTTCACTGTATCTATTGCCTCTGGGTTCTATCCTTAGAAGGCATGGGATCTCATTTCATTGTTATGCCGATGACTGCCAAATTTATTTGACACTAAAACACATGGATGGCATCTCCATAAAACCTCTCTTGACTTGTCTAGATGACATTAAAGCTTGGTTGGCTCTAAACTTTTTAACTTCATCTCCACACACCCTGTCGGTCTCTCAGGTCAGCTGACCAGCTGCTCCTGGAGGTACCGAGATCCAGGAGGAAGCTCAGTGTGGGCGGGGCCTTCTCTATTGTGGCTCCAAAGTTATGGAATCATTTGCCCATGCATGTTAGAGAGGCCCCTTCACTGTCCACTTTTAAATCACGTCTTAAAACCCACTTTTATTCCTTGGCTTTTAACCTCAGTGAGACTTAGTTTCTTTTTTAATTGAAGTAGTTATTTAATTAATGATTTCACTCTTCTTTTATTTGTGTTTTATTTATATCTCATGTAATTTTATTTTACACTTCCAATGTAGAGCACTTTGTGTAGCTGTGGTTGTTTTAAAGTGCTTTATAAATAAAGTTGATGATGTTGATGATGAATATCAATAACATTGAGGCACATTACACAAATTTCAAAAACAAATCGTGTCTTACAATATTTACAACAACTAAAAGCTCTGTAAATCGGCTTTTAAGTGTTCATTGAAGTTTTGAATAATTCTCTAATTTTTTAAGGCAACTTATTCCACTTAAAAGTTGCTCTAAATGTAACAGTTTTACAAAACGTTACTTTTAACTCGAGCATTTACTAAATTGCAGTTTGTTGAAAACTGTGTAATATGATGATGTATTTCATCTGGATACTGCAGCTGAGCAGAATAAATGTGGTGTGTTTAACAGAATTGCTTTCTTTAGAACTACAAGTAAGCCATAGAATATTTTAGCCTGTACAGGAAGCCAAGAAAGGTTATTATGCATTTTATCAATATTAGTATAGTATGAACATCTTCACACTAATCTGGACGCCTTATTCTGGACTAACTGAAGTCTGTTAAGATCTGTCTTATTAGCTGCTGACCAAATGATTGAACAATACTCCAGATGAGACATTACTAGTGCATTAATGACATCTTTCATAATGAAGAAGTGATACACAAAGAGCATTTCATAGCCATAGCTATGCCTTGTCGGCAGAGTTATGTGACATTAGTGATGTTTGTACTTTCAGCGTTAACTTGGTTTTAAAGCCTTTAAAATATACGCCGTTCAATAGTCGACCTTAATCTGACAGAGAATGTGATGATTTTGTGGATAATTAAAGTCAGTCATATATCCACAAACACAACAAGCTGAAAGTCAGTGATGCTGCTCGGTTTGCAGTCCTGAACATCACGGCACAAGCAGGATTCCCTGCACTGTTAATGTTAGCTGTGTTATATTGCTGCCTCTGTTCGGTGGTGTCGAGCCAAACGCACTTTAACGTGTGTTTGAACGAGCTGACGGTTCACTCGTTAAGCTGAAAGAAAGATGCTTTAATCACAGCAGTCACACATGTGTCCACTGCACCATCTGGAACTCTTCTTGTTTACACTCGTAATAACACAAACACTAAATCCTGCTTCTCTGGTGCTGTTGTGTAGCAGTGTGTACACCTGAGACTGTCACCTGTCTGTCTGTCCTGCACTCTCTCTCTGTTTCTTTCTCTCTGATTGTGGAATAAAAGTATGAACATGTGTTTATAAGTTACACTTGTGTTTGAATCCTGCAGCTTATCACACATTTGATTTCCATGTGTGACGACTGCAAGTGTCCAGAGTGAGGACAGACTGAGGGAGCCACTGCTGCACATCATCTGTGAGGCTTTGCACCCCTGATGATCCACCAGGACAAACTCAGCAGTGTGTGAGGAAGAGGAGGAGGAAGAGCCAGCAGCAGCTGACAGATGGAGACAATAGACAGACTGTTCCCTGTTTGTGAAGGACTGCTAGGAAAGTTTAACATAACTGTCTGTGCTGAATCAGTCTTATTAGGTAATGTTCAAATAATGTGATCATCCCAGTGTTTTCAGTGTGGGAGAAAGTACTCAGGGCCTTCAAGTTACACACTATGAAAGGCAGCAACAAGTTTAATGTTCAGAAACCTAAAGTCTGTATCAGCAGCAGGATGGAGCTAAAAATAAATGTTGGTTTCAGTTCTATGAAGCTTTGAGTATTTTGGATCAGTAGCTGCTGTGTTTGTTGCATCATATTGCTGTAACTGTTTATATGCTTTATATATTCTGAGCTAAGTTGATCTATAGTGTTACATGATACACTCTCAGAAATAGAGAGAGAACAAGGAGAGAGAAGAGAGAAGAACATTTTTGGTCTTTAAATATTTGGTCTATAGGAACATACTGGTCTTTAAAAGTCCAGAAATGCCCCTTTAAAGGTTCAATTTGAAATAAAGTACAAATCTGTATTATGAAAACTTAAGCAGCAACTTCTCCAGGTTCCAATATTTATGCAATTCTCAAACCTTTTGGCCACGACTGTATAACCTCTTCTGAAGTTTAGTGGATATTATACATGGTTATGCTCAGGATGTGTCGGCCAGTTTCCACTGGAAACGCCTTTTGGTTAAACTGTCAGCGAGGAATTTGCATTTGCACTGTTACATTTTTATATAACTTTAATGCACATAAACAACAGCTGCTTGTTTCAGTGAAAATACATTGATGGGTTTTTAATAAAGTTGTGCAGCTGTAAAGTATTTTGTCTGGTGTCAATTCTATCGTCAGCTACATCGTTATGGCAAATGTTCAAATGTATATGGTGATAAATATCTTTGGTCATATGGTCCTGCTCTGTCTGTCACCTTCTGTGTTGAGCTCATTGTTTCCTCTGTAGTGGCTGAGCTGAGTCCAAGTAGCTGAAAATGTTCCTCTGCTGCTCCGTCAGACTCTCCTCCTCCTGCTGATCAGCTGGGACACAAAACAGATCTTTGTTAGGCTCCACACTGCACTGAAGAGTCAAAGTGTCTCATATGTTCATCTGACAAGTAAAAGAACACATGTTTGTTTCCCGAGGTGGGCAACTTGTTGAAAACAAACACAAAAGGTTTGAGCACTGATACCTGCCATTGCTGGCATTGAAAGATGCAACGCCAGCAATGTGGATTGTCAAGACTCAAACCAATCATCAAGCAAAGACAACAGGGATCATTTTTTTCTTTTTATTTAGCATTCACAGCATTTGTAGTTGCCTTCTGTGCAGGGGAAGTCCACGCACACTGTGTGGTACCGCCATCCGCAGAAGTTGCATTCAACCTCTGTAAGAGAAACGAGATTGTCTGAGACTGAAATGATATTAACTAAAGAAGTTGTGATTTGAAAAACTTCACATTTTGATCCGGGACGTACTCTGCATGAAAACAAGCGCTCACTCTTCCTGCTCAACAGATGACAAGGGCGGAGCCTTATACCACGTGATACAGAAGCTGTGCCGTGTGATGCTAAAATTAGCAGGGAAAAAACAACGGAGAGCACGTCAGGGATGACGAGAAAGTGACAGGAGAAAATCCGTCCCGGTCAACCACCCAAACATCAATATACACGTCGAACTCCCGCAGGCACAAAGACATTACGGAGGCTATCACTTATCACCTGACCAAAGATATGGCTCCATCAACACTGTGCAAAACGAGGGATTTAGGAAAACGATCAACACCCTAGACAAACGCTACACAGTGCCGTCCCGCAACTATTTTTCTATTGTTGCGCTACCTGCTCTGTACACGCAGCGTCGAGCAACGGTGGAGACGGAATTTCAAGCAGGACAACATTTTGCTGCAACAACAAAACGTGAGACATTTGTTGTTTTATGTTTATTTATTGTTATGAGAGAATCATGATCTCAATTCTAAGCCAAAAAATCGTGATTCTCATTTTATGCAAAATCGTGCAGCCCTGACATTAACACAAAACTATTGTTTCACCAGAGAAACACACATGAAGAGAGAGAGAGGGACAATAACAGCTACCAAACAGTCGTCATAATTCGTCACACAATGACAAAAGGACAAATCAACAAGTAACAATGACTAATTAATATTAAAATCTGTAACATAATGTATTGTTTGGAGTTTAGTCTGATTGGTTCAGGATGACCTGTCATTATCCAATCACACGTCTGCTTACCTGCATCTTTTCTCTTTTTTCTAACCTGAGCACCTGATGGCTTTGAACTTTTGTTGTCCATCTTCCATTGGTTTGAATTTTGCGCTCCAGTACAAACACAAATCCCCCAACCCGAGGATCAGCACAATTAACCTAACAGACCTACACCTTAGTTCACAGATTCACTTTGTCTAAGGTTGATTTCTGGGATTTCACACAACCCAGGATTCAGATCGTGAATCCATGATGGGCTTGGATTTACATCATTATAAATGAAATGTGCTCTACTTGGAAGCAGCCGGCCCCGCCCCTTTTGACGGGTTGTGTGAGACTTTAAATCATCAAACTGTAAATTATAAATTTAAATTGTTATTGATCCTTTACCCCGAGTCCTAAAGTGTAGATTTATTTTCTTACTCTTCTTATATTTATTGTTTGTTTACTTGCACCGCTGTAACTGCAGCCTCGTCGTCTCGTCTCTCTATATGCTGGACTGTCTGTAGCGGAGATGACAATAAAGTTTACTTTGACTTCAGCAGCGTGCAGGCGCACCGAGGGCTCTCGCACTCACTTTATAGAATTTAGAAAAAACATCGGTGCAGATTATAAGTCTGTATCATAATATCTGTTTGTTGTGTTGTTTTTATTTTGTTTTGCAAGTTGGTTATTAGATGCCACTCCAGCCAGCCAGAGACTCCCCGCCGCCCCGCCCTCTCCTCCCTGTGCCGCCAGCAGCAGGCGCACCTCGCAAACGGAGGGCGCCCTTACTCCCAGCAAATGGCTGATAGAAAACCGATCGGTGCCTACGAATTTCCCAATATGCGCTGGCATGACGTCGGGGAAGCATGGGTACGACCGATAATTTTATTTTTTTTATTTATTTTATTTTATTTTTTTATTTTTTTTCTAAAATGACATCAGAAACAGCAGTATGCGACATTACGTGATGGCAGAGCTTCAGTTCATCCTTTGTCATTTTTTTTTTTTTTTTTTAATAAATAGGGCAGGGGGAATGAATGAGAGAAAGAGGGGGAGAGAAAGAAAGAAAACCAAAGGGGAGAAGAGACGGTGAGAAGGGGGGGGAAGAGAGAGAGAAAAAAAAAAAGAACTCCTGGGTCACCTGTATGGAGAAAAAAAAAAACAAACAAAAAAAACAAACAGAGGAGACAGCAAACAACAAAGAGCAACATAATAATAGAGAAAACAAAGCACCATCACAATAAACAAGCTAGTCATAGATATCAATATTTACTAAATAATAAACGATATTGTGCAGCACGCAAGATAGACAGCGCACAGTGTGCTTTGAGGCAGCAGCCAAGAAAGCTTTAGTCCGCGTCTGTGAATACCCATGTGTGCATACCTGTGTGGATCAGCATGCTTGCATTCCAAAGGTTTCTCCATGTAATGATCTGCTAGGGAGTGTGGGGGGGCCACAGCCCCGTCCTCCAGGGTGTGAAGTGGGTATGGAGGAGATCAAAACTCCAGACATCCAGAGGCCCCCAGAACACAAGAGACCATGGAAGACCAACAGAGGGGCAGCCGCGCCACTGTTCCAGTAAGAGCTGAGGAGAGTCCCAGATGAGGGCTCGCCCAGCAGCCGCGGAGCAGAAGTCAGGGGGAGTTGCAGTGACGCGCCCGTGAGCTCCGCCGGCCCCCAGCTGTGCCTGAGTGACCGAGCCCCAGGCCGAGAGGCCGGGGGCACCCCACCCCCAAAGGGGCCCGAGCGAGCCCCAGGCCCCGACAAGCGGCCGCCAAGGAGTGAGCCGGTGTGTACCCGGACGCCCACCCCCAGACACAAAGAACCACCAACACACCGACACCTGAGGGAGTCCGCCACCGGCAGGGGAAGTGGTGGTGGGTGGAGATAGGCCTCCAAACCTTGGAGGGCCTGAGGTGTCCCCAGAGAGGTGGCGTCTGATACCCAACCTGACATATAGACACAGACATACGGGCACACACAGACACAAACATCCATTCCCACCCTCATATGCACTCACTCCACACTCAACCAACGCGGAGACAGACATAAAGAGACGCTGTACACACAATCACACTCCCCAAGCGTACTCTACAAACCGGGTCTAGGTACCCTTGCCCCTGGAGGGGGGAATTGCACCCAGACCCAGGTGGTGTTACCCTTTTCCCTGCGGTGGGGAGAGGCAGACCACCCCGACTCCGCAGCAGCAGGGAGGCCCCACACCCCAGACCGCAGTCGGACGGCCAACTCCTCCTACTAGCCCTCCCGCTCCAGCAGGCCGCAGAGAATGGGGGTGGGACTCTGGTGGACTCTGGAGAGCCCCGCCTTTAATGCTCTTCTCTCACAGAGAGCAACAGAAAACTTGGAAAAACTCCAGATTGACTGAACTCAGTTCAAAGTTAGCTTGACACCTTTAGATGTGAGACGTAGTGATGGTCCGCTTGAAGCTGACGCTCCGGTGCGTGTGTCAGAAAGATCAACGCGCTGCTTCAGAAGCACCGTGTCGATTCTTGATTCGTTTGGCCAGAGTCACGTGATCAGTGACGTCTGAAGCTTCGTTTAGAACGTACCTTTTTTTAAATCGAACTTTATTGAAACACAATGAGTATACAACATACAAACAGATGAAGTTTACAAAAGAACAGAACATGAACATACAGAACCAGGAGTAAAAAAATGATGATATGAGTAGGCGAAAAAAATCAACATATTGTAACGTGCAGTGGAGATGAAGCCAGCCGCGGAGGTGTGCAGGTGGATAGCGAATGAGCAACAGCTTCTGACTTTCCAAAAAGTACTCATTTATTTACAATATCAAAAATAAAAGTGCTACCTCTACCACACATTACTAAAGAGCACACTAGTCCGCGTACACACGGGAGCATCCATTACAGGAGGAGTGCGAAGAAGAACAAAAAGGGGGTGACACCAGTCGTGAGACAGGAGGCGCCGCCATGTGGTGATACACTGCATTACAATAGCAACTGTTACATAGTCCCCCCCCCGGTGAGAAAAAGGCTGTCCTCAGCCGTACACAGCTGAAAAAGCACACACCACACCTAACAGTACCCTATACATATAGGTTACAGCTAAGATTGGTGCACACACACAGGGCAAAAGACCATTTAAAAATGAAATTGGTGAAAATAAGACGAATATGTACAGTGGAAAATCAGTTTTCTTAGTTTTTTTTCACTTTTTTTTTGTTCTTTTTTTTTTTTCTAAGTAAATGCCAAGAATGAACCTTAACGCACGAAAGAGCCATAAAACTGGATTAAGTAGAGCAAACAGAAACATCTACATTTCATGACTCAAAGTAGCAATGCAACAAGACAGCGTCAAACAGGTTTAACCAGAACATTTCACTTCAGATCAAGCCTGGTTGTGTGAAAATCATTAGTCCATCTTTTGTTGCTCCAGCCAGACGTAACTATGGGGCAAGTGAGAGAGTCCCAGGTATGGAACGGTTGCATGTTCACAACATGATAAACACCTGCATCCACACCGGAGTCCACCCAAGTGAGCCTGTAATTAATATCACTGAGTCTCTGAGATACACACAATGGTCCCTGAAACAGTGGTACAAGTTTAGCAGTAAAGTTAGACTGAGCGTCTGACCTGGGGTGCGTCTTAACTCTCACAAGGTCACCAACACGAAACGTGGCATGTCGATGTCTCAAGTCATAGTAATGTTTTTGTCTGTCATGGCTATAGTCCAAAGCTGCTTTGGCGTGGTCGTGAGCTTCCTGCAGGGAGGCTCTCAGAGTCTCAGGGTAAGGCACACCCGGTTCATCAACACCTGCTGTAGAAGGCTGAGTGATAAGGTCAAGCGGGGTGTCTAACTCACGACCATAAAGCATCATGGCAGGAGTCATACCTGTACTGTCATGGGGGGCGGTGCGCAGAGCAAAGCAAATCTGAGGGAGAAACTTGTCCCATGATGTGTGCTTATCACCTACATAAGCGCGGATTGCAGTTTTCAGAGTCCGGTTGACGCGTTCAGTAGCATTTGTCTGAGGGTGATATGCCGTAGTGAGTCTGTGCACCGAGCCTAAGGCAGAAACAACATGTTCAAAAAGCTCACTCACAAAAGGAGACCCTCTGTCAGAAATGAGGTAAGTGGGTGTACCATGCCTAGCAAAAATGTCAGTGACGAATTTACCAGCTGCTACCTGAGATGTAGCTTCTTTGACAGCACTGGCTTCAACCCATTTAGTCAAATAGTCAACAAACACGATCAAATAAGCATTACCAGTGGGGGTGCGGGGAAGTGGCCCAACAAAATCCACACCCACATACTCCCAGGGTTTCTGGGGGACAATGGGAACCATAAGACCGGCTGCTTTTTTCTGACTTGGCTTGGTGAGTTGGCACACTGAGCATGAAATCACATAGCGTTTCACATCAGCTGCCATTTTGGGCCAGAAAAACCTAAAACGCAGTCTAGCCAATGTCTTAGAAACACCCAAGTGACCTGCTGTGGGGTGGTCATGGTAATAGTCCAGCAAGGTGCCTCTCATGGAAGTAGGGGCAAACAGTTTCAGCTCTTTCAAAGGGTGCAAAGCACATGTGGACTTGGGTTCTCTGTGATACAAAAGAGAGTCATACACAACATACTGTAACAAGGTGGCATTGTCCGAGCTGTTCAGAGAGTCTGCTTCAATGTCTCTGAGGAGTGGACCTGTGACATGATCGTCTAACTGCAGCTGTCTGAATTGTGAACGGTCAGCCAGAATGACGGGGGGCAGAGTACGAATGTCCAGGCTGCCCATAACAGCATGATCTGGTAAAAGATCAGTCGGCCTGTCACAGGTCAGAGGCAAAGGGTTGCGTGACAGTGCGTCGGGAACTTTGTTCTGTGCACCAGGTTTGTGCACTATTGTGAAATCAAAGTCCTGCAAACGAAGTGACCAGCGGGCAAGTCGGCCCGTTGGGTTTTGACGAGACATGAGCCACCTGAGACTGTTGTGGTCAGTGAAGATAGTAACATGAACACCTTCAACATATGGGCGGAAGTGTTCCAGAGCCCATATCACAGCGAGGCACTCCTTCTCTGAAGTGCAGTAGGGGAGTTCAGCTTTGTGAAGGGAGCGACTAGCAAAAGCCACAACGTACTCACGACCCTTGTCATCCTTTTGCATCAACACTGCCCCAAGACCAATGTCACATGCATCGGCGTGAATGGAAAAGGGACGGTTGAAGTCTGGAAATGACAGGATCAGGGCTGATGTGACATGATCCTTCAAATTGTCCATGGCCCTTCGACAGCTGCCGTCCCAGTGGAAAGCATTGTCCTTTCTGGTGATGGCGTGAAGAGGTTCGGCATGGCGGGCATAATTCTGAATGAAGCGTCGATAATAGCCAGTCAAGCCAAGGAACTGACGGACGTGTTTCACTGAGGTTGGGTATCAAACTCCTTAACCGCCTTTACTTTGTCCGGATCGGGCTTAACACCTGATGATGTGATGCAGTACCCGAGAAAGGTGAATTCATCGAGGCAGAATTGGCACTTTTTGAGCTTCAATGACAAGCCAGCAGCCTGGAGTCTGCCCAGCACCTCCTCAAGATCCACTAAGTGCTGTTCAAAGGTAGGTGAGGCGATAACAATGTCATCCAGGTAGACTGCGCACGTTTTGTAAATGAGGCCAGCAAGCACAGAGTTCATGAGTCTCTGAAAAGTTGCAGGTGCGTTGCAGAGCCGAAAGGGCAGCACCCGAAACTGGAAGAGACCGCAGTGAGAGATGAAGGCAGTTTTAGGCTTCGAGTCCTCTGCTACAGCAACCTGCCAATAGCCTCGCGCTAAGTCCAATGTCGAGACAAACTTTCCTCTTGCCAGAAAGTCCAAAGACTCATCTACACGAGGCAGTCCACACAAAAAGTCCACACAAAACCTTGGTTCCGTGGCCGCTCTATTTACAATGACTACAGGAGCTGCCCAAGGGCTTGTGGAAGGTTCATTGATGTTGTCCTTCAACATTTATTGCACTTGTTCTTCAATCACACGTTTCTTAGCAGGTGACGTGCGATAGGGTGGGAGTTTGACAGGTGTTGCATTGCCAGTCTCTATGGCGTGCTCAGTGAGAGCCGTTCGACCAAGTTGACCATCAAACAAGGAGCTAAACTTGCTGAGCAGATTTAGTAAAGCATCCTTGTTGTTCTCTGAGAGACTTGCTTCAGACAGTTTGGCTGTTAAGTCTGAGCGAACCAAGTCCAAAGACATCAGTGTTCCAGGTGAATGCGAGTAATCATTTTGAAGGTCCTCTTCATTGTCTGCGAGTGGGCAGGGGATGTCCTCAATGTAGACTGTTCTAGTGGGAATGTGAATAGAAACAGAAGCTCTTGCCATAAAATCCATTCCCAGAATGAAAGGAGAGGACAAATCTGGTACCGTATTTTCACGACCATAAGACGCACTGTGCTAAAAGGCGCAGTCTCAGTTATGTGTGCCATTACTGTATTTAACACACACATAAGGCGCACTGGATCATAGGGCGCATACAAGTACCGTATGCGTATTTAAAAATAAAGCGGGAGCAAACCTGAGTTCGGTACCTTACTCACATTTTTATTACCAGTAATCGTCATCATCAACAACACACAAGCATACAAGTGTGCGTATTTAAAAATAAAGCAGGAGCAAAACAAAGTTTGGTACTCACATTTTTATCATCAATCAAACCCATCGAAGTCCTCATCCTCTGTGTCTGAATCGAACAGCTGCGCTAAATCTCCATCAAACATGCCAGGTTCACTTTCTTCACTGTCAGAGTCACTTTCCGTGCCGTGCGGCTCCTCGGAAATGATGCCGGCTTTTGCGAAAGCTCGAACAACAGTGCCAGCAGACATGTTAGCCCAAGCATCTACAATCCATTGGCAAATTGTGGCGTAACTTGCCCGGCGCTGCCTTCCACTCTTGGTTAAACTGTGGTCTCCATCGGTCATCCATCGCTGGATGTGTTTGTCGCCGATGTGTTTGCTGCAGTAGGAGCGGAAGATGGCCAGCTTTTCCTTATAATCCACTGGAAGTTGCTGCGCTACCGTAGTCCTGGTCCGGATGGAAAAATGGCACCGTTTCATAAAAAGTGAAAGTGAAACTGCTTTTAGCCGAATGGTGACCGTCGAAACGCTTCTCCCGCTCGTTCTTTGCTCGATGATCGCCTTATGTCCGCGGAAACTCAGCTGCGTATTCTTGACCTGTCGGAGCTTGTTTTCCAGCTTCCTCCATTTGCGAACCATCGATTCATTAATCTTTAATTCTCTCGCCGCTGCTCGATCTCCATGTTCCTCCGCGTAGCTGATGGCCTTCAGTTTAAACTGTGCTTCGTAAGCGTGTCTCTTTGCCATTTTCAGGGTTGTTAAAACAACGGTGTCCTGCATAACGCACATACCTGTTCTTTTATACAGGTATGTGCAATAAAGTCAACGCACACACTTCACCCTTTAGTGTTCTCATGGTGTTCTCTACTACGTCCTCCTTACAACACAAAGGGCGCACTGCGCTATAGGGCGCGCCGTACTTTTTGAAGAAAATCTAAGACTTTTAATTGCGCCTTATGGTTGTGAAAATACGGTATTATGGCAAAACGCTGGTAAGAGTTCTTGTTCATGAATCCAATATTGAGCCAAATAACACCAACAGAGATACAGGGAGCATTATTGGCGAGGTTAACTGCAGGACCATTCCACTCACTTGTGTTTCTAGGGTAAGAGTCATTTACTTGAATGAGATCTGTTCGTACAGCCGAGAGGGAAGCACCCGTGTCGAGGGTAGACTCCACAGATGAAGCATTGAAGTTCACTTTCGTTCTTAGTGGGGTATTCCAGTGGACTTGTGAAAAATTGTCTTCCAAGTGTCCAAGACTGTGTCCACCCTGTAGTGAATCGGGCGTGTGAGGCTCCGTTAGTAACTGGGGGAAGGTTGGCCTCTGTAAAATGTCCTCCCCCCCCCCCTGTAGTTTCCCGACTGCCTGTATTGTGGCTGGGATGTGGTGCTGCTTAATTCCACCTTTTCATGGCCAGGGTCAGAGGGGCCAGGTGCTGGCAATGGCTGGACTGGGCCATGCCTAGCGGTATTCGAGGCTCGTTGTGGCAAATGAGGTTGGGTGTTACAGTTTGGGCAGGTGCGTGTAGTGAAACCTGGCTGAGAGCATTTGAAGCAGTAAGGTTCAGGCTTATAGTTGTCTTTGCTACATAAAGCAGGCTGTGGTCTTTGTGGTCCAAGCACTGAGTGAAGCTCATGAGCGCGTAGCAGCAGGTCCATTACAGAAGTGACATTAGCGCCATACAGGGCAACTCTGTATTTTTCGAGAGCATGTTTACTAATTAGGTCAATTCTGTCTTTTTCAGGTGGGGGGCTCTTCAGTTTGTCAAACTCACTCAACATGTGGGCGACAAAGGTTGGGAGCGGCTCGTCCTGAGCCTGAACACGATCCAAAATTCCTCTCAGGATGCGTTCTTGGTTGTCGGAGGGCAGAAAAACTGTCTTAAACAGTTGACAGAATTGAGCCCATGATGTGATGTGGGAGCTCAGTGCCTTGAACCATTTCCCGGGCTCTTTTGCAAGAAAGTGTGGCAGTTCGTTTAGCAATTGCCCATCAGTTAGGTTCAATGAGGCTTTGTATGTGCCAACTGCATTTAACCAGTCCTCAGGTTGCACTTTTCCGTCCCCAGCATACACAGGAGGCTCCAGCTTTGCGTGATGTAAAGCTGCCGCAATCACTCTGGAAGTGCTGCTGAGTTCAAGTGAGTGAGATGGGAGGAAAGGATTTGTAGGTTGAAATGGGTTGCTGGGCAGGAACGGATTGGTACTGTTGGTGGGTTCAGTTTTGTCCATCACATGAACATAAGGTGTCGATGTGGCCATTGGGAAAACAGGAGACTGTGGGACTGCAGGAGGGGGAGAGTTCCCCGTTGTGAGTTGGTCCCACTGCCTTAGTAAACTCTGCTGTATGTTCAGTGAGTCACGTAAACAATCACTAAGCTTATTCACCTCAGTTCTTAACTCCACCACTTGTTGGCTAAGGCTAGGAGTCACATTTTCAACTATCTGGCACATAGGTAACGAGGTAAGTTCCATGTCTGAGTCAGAGTCGTCTGGGCAGTGTGCCATTGCGATTTCAAAAAAATTAAGCCGCTCCAGGGCACAGAGCAGTTAATGATTTAGCAGTAAAAGAGTCAGTTAGGTCAGACTAGAAAGACAAAACTGCAAAAATGCGTTCAAGATTAAATTTAGAAAAACCACATATAAAATTTCGCCCAACAACTGAAATTAGACTGGAGTGATCAGAACCATGTTATTACAATAGCATGTCTGCAACACTAGAGCTCAATGCAAGATTAGTTTTAAGTCGTTTCGTTATACTGAGCCGAAGACCAGCACCAACGGTTGTAGTCGGCCAAGCTATCACTTACATGTGCTACAGCAGAGGGAAAGGGGAATGAAAAGCCAGCAGAAATGTTCATGTCCAGGCTCTCCACAGAAGAATTAATCCTTAGAAGACGAAACCAACAACAAATAACAAATCCACGGAGTCCATTTGCGTCGCGGAGTCAGCTTCTCTCTTTTTCTTTCTCCCAAGCGGAGCAGCGGCACACCACGGTATCCAGAAATTAGTTGGGTCCCACCTGAGCTGAGGCTGCGGCCATGGCTGGAGAAAACGTCCGAGCGTCCGCAAAACTGGGGGGATTTCCGAGACAGTTCACGTGCTAGAAGAGAAGAATCCTCGGCGGGATGCAAAAATCGTCTGAAGTCCAAGGGGAAAAAGTTCGGGCGCCAGTTGTAACGTGCAGTGGAGATGAAGCCAGCCGCGGAGGTGTGCAGGTGGATAGCGAATGAGCAACAGCTTCTGACTTTCCAAAAAGTACTCATTTATTTACAATATCAAAAATAAAAGTGCTACCTCTACCACACATTACTAAAGAGCACACTAGTCCGCGTACACACGGGAGCATCCATTACAGGAGGAGTGCGAAGAAGAACAAAAAGGGGGTGACACCAGTCGTGAGACAGGAGGCGCCGCCATGTGCCGATACACTGCATTACAATAGCAACTGTTACAATATAAATATTGTTCTGAGAGGCTTTTTGTTGGTTGAGTCTGAAATTGATTGTATGTACAATTCATATCCTTATAAAAAGGCAGAAATATGGTGTTTTATTAATAAACTTACATTTATGGATATAAAATAGCTAAAAGTATTAACATGCCTCAGAGAAATCACTAATAACACTAAGGGCTGGACGGATTTGATTTGCATTCTTCAAGAAGAGTGTGGTGTCATCAGCTAGCTGGCTGATGATGAGCTCCTTATCAGCTGTGCTGATTCCTTGTATAACAGGTCAAATCTCGGGGTGGAGTCTTAATCATTTTAATTGAGCTATTGCCATTCGTGTACAAGGTTTTGATAGCTTTACAGAAAAATGCCAAATTTTTCCAAAGAGTGGAAAATAAATTGATGTTCAATTGTATCAAAAGCCTTTTAAAAATCCAGGAAGAGAATGAAGCTATAGTCAGATACCAAATCAGAGTAATCAAGTAGATCTAAAACCAGTCTCATGTTCTTAGAAAGGTGTCTGTTTCTCATAAAGCCTGATTGTGTCTCATCGATAATTGTGTCCAAGAACTCTTTCATTCTGTTAGCAAGTACTAAAGCCATAATCTCATAGTGATCATTGAGCAGACAGATGGGTCTCCAATTATCGATAAGAAGTAAGTCTTTGTTTGGCTTTGGAATAAGTGTTATGAGACCCTGAGTAAGAGTAGGAGGGAGGATGTTATTCTCTACACTAAGGCTGCTCAATTAATCGAATTTTAATCACGATTACGATCTGGGCTTTCAACGATCATTAAAAATGACTGAGCCGATTATTAGCCCCTCCCCCGTGCTTTACTCTCGCGCTGCTCCGTGTGGCAAATTGAGCGCACCTCTTTGCATTTCCAACACGCATCACAACAATTAAGAAGACCCAAGGGAAGCTCGGAAAGCTAAGCAGAAGTTATTTGGAGAGGAGAGTGACTGCCATTGGTTGAAAAGAGAGGTAAAAAAAAAAAAAAACTTCAGTGGTGTGGAAACATTATGGGTTCGCGGAGTCAGACGTGGATCAAGTAGACACAGTGGTCGTGTCCAAATTCATGAATGAATGAATGAATGAATGAATGAATGCTTTATTGGCCATATGCAGGTTGCCCCACAGAGGAATAGGACCCCCCCCCCGACTTACACACACAACAACAAGACATCACATGGGAATACAGTCAGAGACCGGCAGCGTTGAGAGAATAACACTGAAAAAATTACACAACATTGGGAAAAGTACAAGAGGAAAAAAAGAGACCTCTTCACACGCTGGGCAACCTATGGGAGGACAGCATGAGAACAGGAAACAAAAAAACTCCTCTGCACAGAGAGCACATTAATGTCCACATCACAACATCAGAGCACATGACAAGCCACAGGGGATGGATAGGGGGTGGGGGGTGATTCGAAGGAACACAGCAGTCGTCCTGCACCATGCTATCATTTCAGCGCGGCACGCAGACCCGCTGCCTTCCCCCACAGGAACAAGCATCGAAGGCGTTTGGAAGGGAGGGGGATGAGTGCGTGCTTATCAGTGTAAGTGTATGTGTGTGCGTGTCCATAGTTCAGCTGAGACAGTGTCCTTCGCCGTATCAGGCTAAGTAAACAGTCCTCCAGCCGATCCAGGTGTCCTTCATGGGATGGGAAGAATAGTCATCACACAGTCGTTATCAGGGAGTTGTTTTGGTGGGCTCCAGCCTTGGGCCTAGCAGCTGGCGCCGTGGTGTCCAAATGTAGAATATTGTTGATTTCTCCTTTATGCGAGCAGCGAATTTAGCACTCTGACACTGGGGCCTCGATTTCCCGTTGGAGCGCTGCGAGCCTCCCCATGATGGTATCAAGCTTCTGTTCCGTGGTGTTGTCATTCTTTTGGTTCTGAGACCCCACAGCTGCAGTGAGCCGTTCTGCGATGTTATCCAACTTTCGCTCAAGGGTGTTATTGTGAGCAGGCCCCTCTCTGATGTATCCCATCATACGCTCAATGGTGTTAGTTTGAGTCTTCACGGCAGCTGTAAGCGTCTCCAAGGTGTTAACCATGCTGCGTTCGGTGTGGGAGGCCGCGCCTCGCCCCATCGCTTCAATTCCAGCGGTCAGCTTAGGGGGAGTTTGAACAGCCGGTTCCGCTCTCTTATTTCTCCGATAAGTCAGGGCCAAGCCAGCTCCGATCAGCAAGAACCCCGTTATCATGGTTCCGAATAGGTAAAATGGGCTGCATCCTCCTGAGGACCTGGCCTTCGCGGTCTACGTGGGCCGGGTCCTCAGAAGATCGGGTACGCCGGAAGTAAACGGCCGTGAAATTGGACGGTCTAGCCTTCTGATTAGCGTCACCGCTGTCTCGGTGGAGTTTAATAAACTCAGCCGTCTGATCCTTGCTATCTAAAGTATAACAGGACACTGGCGTAAATTCTCAACTGTCTCATACTTCTGTTTAATCAGTTTTCTGTTTGACGTTTAGTCAGCTGTGTAAAAACCAAGGTTTTTACACAGTTTTATTTTATCTTATTTTATTTTTTATTTTATCTAATCTAATCTAATAACTTTAATCTCAGCCAAACCGATTTACTCACGAACAAACAAAACACTGAAAAAAGCCAAACAATAACATTTTTAGGTTGTCTAAGTGACTTATATCTTACGTTTAACCCAAGTAGCGAAAGTCCGCGGTGATCTGAAAATGATGTGCCGGGAGTTGTGCCGTTCTCGGCCGCATCAGTAACCTCGAGCTCCCGGCTGGCTGTCGAGCTGTTGGGTAGCAGACGTCTCCGAAAACGTCGAAGCACTTTTGCAAATATGCGATATCTTGATAAACCGAGCTGATATTTGATGTTTACACAACTACTTTCTCGCCTGAAAATATGTTAAAAGTTTATTTTCTGACCCAGAAAGATTAGTAGGAGTAATTTTAAAACTTAGTAGCGGCCGCCATTGTTGGAAACTGGAGTTTGGCTGGGCCGCGCTATGAATTCTGGGATATGGTAGGCCACGAAGGATACACCCGACCCATCCTTCAAATTCGGGGAAAAGGAGGACTCGTTTGTCGGCTGCATTCGGAGCAGTATATGAATTTGGACAGCCTTCGGCGCGTCGCTGTGACGTAATCGGTCTACAAATGCGGCCTCAGGAGGATGCAACTCATGAATTTGGACACGACAAGTGTGTAAACTTTGCTAGGTGTCATAGCTGCACCACAGAGCAACACTGCAAAGTTCACTAAACATAGATGTTTACATTTTTCATTTATTTTTTATATTGCAAACTCTTGCACTGTTATCAGTATTTGCACACTATTTTACATTATTTTTTAAAGTCATTATTCAATACATTGTTATTGTTAACCCTTTAAATCCCTGTAGAACCGGAACCGGGTAAGCTAGCGCAATAATTTGTTTTGCATACAGGGAGTGCAGAATTATTAGGCAAGTTGTATTTTTGAGGAATAATTTTATTATTGAACAACAACCATGTACTCAATGAACCCAAAACACTCATTAATATCAAAGCTGAATGTTTTTGGAAGTAGTTTTTAGTTTGTTTTTAATTTGAGCTATTTTAGGGGGATATCTGTGTGTGCAGGTGACTATTACTGTGCATAATTATTAGGCAACTTAACAAAAAACAAATATATACCCATTTCAATTATTTATTTTTACCAGTGACACCAATATAACATCTCCACATTCACAAATATACATTTCTGACATTCAAAAACAAAACAAAAACAAATCAGCGACCAATCCTGGGCTATTCTCTAAGAACAAAGTTTTCGGGACCATATGTTGTGGAAAAGAAACTTAGCGAGACCAATTATGTTGTTCAAACACCTGATCGTCGTCGCAAGACCAGAATCTGCCATGTTAACATGATAAAACATTATCTTACGAGAGAGAGCGAGGATGATCCCCTCACGCCACCCAAAGCTACATCTAGCTCTCCTGTAGCATGCGTAACTTCAGAGATGGCCAATGAAAGCAGTGAGGAGGACGCGGTCCGGCGCAAAGATGCGTCACAAGGTACGAGACTAAGTAATGGTGAGATTCTGTCAGATTTGCCCCATTATTTGTCTCACCTGTCATTTGATCAGGCTAAAGATATCCAGAACCTGATTGTGTCGTTCCGGTGTATGTTTGGGGATGTTCCTACCCAGACGAGTTTGATATCCCATGACATTATTCTTACAAATCCTGCACCCGTTAAACAGCATGCATATAGGGTCAATCCCATCAAAAGGGAGGCCATGAAAAGGAAGTAGAGTATCTGATTAGGAATGGACTTGCCATACCCAGTTGCAGCCCCTGGAGTTCTCCTTGTTTGTTGGACATTAAAGCTGATGGGAGTCCACGGTTCTGTACGGACTTCCGAAGAGTGAATGCGGTGACAGTTCCTGACGCATACCCCTTGCCCCTCATCGATGATTGCATTGATGACATCGGACCTGCCACATTCATTACTAAACTGGATATGTTGAAAGGTTACTGGCAGATTCCTTTAACCAAAAGGGCGTCAGAGATATCTGCTTTTGTTACTCCAGACAGTTTCCTCCAGTACACAGTCATGCCATTTGGGTTATGTAATGCGCCAGCTACATTTCAGAGGCTTGTGAACAAAGTACTGGGTGATGTTCCAAACTGCCGGGTGTACCTAGACGACATAGTTGTGTATTCCTGTAAATGGGCAGAGCATCTTGCTACTTTGTCAGCTGTGTTTGAACGCCTCTCAGCTGCCTCGCTGACTTTGAACCTGGCCAAGTGTGAGTTTGGTAAAGGTACCATCCTCTATCTAGGCCAACAAGTTGGCGGAGGAAAGGTATGCCCAGTGGATGCAAAGATCCATGCCATTTCAACCTTTCCAGTTCCATCTACAAGAAGGGAGCTACGTCGTTTTCTTGGGATGGCTGGATATTACCGCCGGTTCTGTAAGAACTTCTCAACAGTAGCTGCCCCATTGACTGCCTTGACCAGTCCATCAGTTCCATTTACCTGGTCTGATGAATGCCAACATGCCTTTGAGAACCTTAAAGGATTGCTTTCATGTACACCTGGGCCCTGTTTCAGGAAGCCGGTTTAGTGGAAAAACTGAGTAAGTATACCCTGAGTTAACGAAAACTCTGGGTTTACGGTTTCACAAAGCGAGTTCAGCTGAAGCCTGAGTGAGTCACTATGACGACACACGCCGTGAAGCTAACCTGCCCCCTAGCAGGTTTACTACAACTAACCCTGACTGTCTCCGCCCCTTTGTCGGAAACCTGACTGTAGGAAGTGTCAGACATGGCGTGTCCCTTCCTTGAAGAGCCAGTAGATCGTGAAGCCCAAATTCTCCGCAGAGCTCTCCGCCGGGAGAGAGTGATCAGAGCGCGTTTGGACATTTTATCATTTCCTGATGATTTTCTGTGCGAACGTTACCGTTTCTCAGCACAATCTATAAGTTATTTGAATAACATCCTCAGGCCTAATATTACGCATGTGACACATCGCGGACATGCTCTCAGTTCATTACATATTATTTGTATTGCACTTCGTTTTTTTGCAAACGGGAGCTTTCTGTATAATATTGGTGACGCTGAGCACGTTTCCAAGGCTACCGTCTGTCGGGCAGTCAGGAATGTTACAGTTGCACTGAAACGTCTCCTGCACTCGTTTGTGGTGTTCCCCGGTCATAGACCCACAAGATTCATCAAAGAGGGATGCCACAAAATTGCAGGTATCAGGATGACCAAAACTTAATTTATGGTGTGGTGATACTTGGACTACTACTTAAATTTTACATTTATTTTCAGGGTTCCCAGGCGTGATTGGCTGTATAGATGGCACTCACATTCCAGTCATTGCTCCTTTAGTAAATGAAGGAGACTATGTGAACAGGAAGTCTTTCCACAGCATTAATGTACAGGTACATAGTTCCCTGTAGCATTTCAAACTAACAAATTATTTCATCATAGTAATGGATGCTAATTTGTGTTCTCTGCACTGTGAAGATCATATAGGATGCTGCCAACATTATCACAAATGTGGAAGCCAAGTGGCCAGGCTCTGTCCATGACTCACAAATATTCCGTGAATGTACACGGAGCACAAAATTTGGACATGGTGAGTTGAGAATACTTTAAAATATATAAAGACCAATTGCTTCAGGGACATTTGAACTGAAGTGTATCCTTCTGTCTTAGGAGAGTTCACTGGCTACTTGCTTGGTGATAGGGGGTATCCATGTTTACCCTATTTGCTTACCCCTTACCCTGACCCTGAACCGGGCCCACAGCAGCGATATAATCTGGCTCATTGCAGGACAAGAGCCAGAATTGAAATGACTATCGGAATGCTTAAGGCCCGGTTCCAGTGCCTGCAAAGACTCAGGGTCACCCCAGAAAGGGCATGTGACATTATTGTGGCATGTGTGATTCTTCACAACATTGCCACAATTAGAGGAGAACATTGTCCTTCTGAACCAAACATCAGCAGTGATCCAAACCATGAACATCCTGACCCTCCCACGGACATACAAGATGGAAGTGCAGTCAGAGACACCATATGTCACAATCATTTCTTTTGACCCATCACCTCAACATGTTGAAAGAAGAATAAACAGATTTTTTGTTCAACTGGCTTTATTGGTCGCCTGTATTTCCTGTACACAAAGTATTAAAAGATGTAAACCTCATAAAGTGTCTCTGTTGCTTCCTCCTCTGTAACAGCTGTCAATGTTTCTTCATTATTTTCCTGTAGTAAAGAAATAAACAACATTGCTGTTCTACTGTACACTCATATAATCTGTGGAGTATTAATCACAACTGCATGTTGGTCTGGCTCAACAGGAGGCTGCACCAGATGCAGTACACCACCACCATCAACTGATAGAATATGAGGTTTATACAGGTCACTTATAACTTACAAGGGACCAAATGGCAATTAACAAACATACCAATCACCTTACACTTCATTGTCATTATGCTCTCAAAGACAACCAAGCCTGAGGGAAGGCAAAATCAGTAGGAAAATAACTTCACTACAAAATAATCCATTATGGTAAAGAGTTTATCAAATGAATGAGTAGCACTGCAAAGGTGACTGTGAAGAAAGGATGTATGCACATCATGTATTATTTTGGATTTACCCCCTATGTAGGCACTTGTGTCTTGCGGGGTTATTGACTCAGAGGATGTCCCCGCAGAGATGCCTTCGGCCACAGGGCGCCCACTGTTTTGGCTGAGGGCCAACTGCTCAGGCTCTGTGAGTGGTGGTGGTGGAGGACCCCCACCTGTTTTTCGGGCCTCCGCTTTTTTTCTGTTGGCTATAACGGGCCACATTTGAGCATACAGAGTAAGCAAATATGTACTTGTAATGTGCTCAGATAATTTCAATAAGTGCTTACAGAAAGGAAATTAATGTAGCCTCTAACTGCAATTGATTTACATAGGACAAACAGACCAAGCACTATGGCTCATAATACAATTACACCATACCTGTTTGGACTATATTTTTATATTTCATTTTTACTTGCTGCCAGGAACGTTTGGGGCCTGTTGGGTTGCACCTGCGCTCACATCACATCACAAAATAAAATGTATAAAATAACAAATAAAATAACATATGATAAAATAACGTGTTAAATGGGTGGAAATCCCTAGATCAATGTTTATATTAACACTCACGCATTGACTCTGTCGGCTATGTTTTGCCATGCATGCTCCCTGTCTTTCGCAGCTGTGGCTGTGTTACTTTTTTCCGCGGAATTTGCGTGTTATCGGCATATGCTGCCATCAGAATTTCGGCCTCAAGCGCTGTAAAATACATTGACCACGCCTTCTTTCCCTCCGTCTCCATGGTGACTCGCTTAATCTGTGCTCCGCTTATCAGGGCTTTATGTATCCTCGTCCGCGCGCTTCACTTGGGGTTAAAGCAACTCCGCGTTGACTGAACTAATTGTTATCAGCCTTTCTGAAACCGAATATTCCGAGTTGGACAGTTCGGGGTTACTCAACCCTGCGTATCGTTTTTCACTCTGAGTTTTCTAAACCGGCTTCCTGAAACAGGGCCCTGTTCTCTCCGCCCCAGACTTCGGCCGACCATTCAAGTTGGAGGTCGATGCTAGTGCCGTCGGGGTAGGTGCTGTCCTTCTACAGGAAGATCAGGATGGACTCGACCACCCTGTGTGCTACTTCTCAAAGAAGTTCACTCTTCCCCAGAGAAGGTATTCAACCATCGAACAAGAAACTCTTGCCGTTCTGCTGGCTCTGCAACATTTTGAGGTTTATCTCGGATTAAGCAGGGAGCCCATAAAAGTCTTTACAGACCACAATCCGCTTGTTTTCCTTTCAAGGATGTACAATAACAATCGTCGGCTTATGAGGTGGTCTTTAATCATTCAAGAGTACACCCTTCAAATCTGCCATAAAAAAGGGACAGAAAATGTCCTGGCTGATGCACTATCCCGTGCCCTGTAGTCTGTTTAGGGATTTTGTTTGTGTTTGAAGGATCCAAACTGTTTGTTTGGACTTGTAAGGGTGGGGGTGTTACGTGTCTGCAGGCTGCATGTTTTCTTTCCCTCCCCTTTTGTTTTCCATTCCCTTAGGTTGCAGACTGCAGGCTGATGTCAATCTGTGTGACGTCCAACTAATTAGAGGAGGGAGGCCCTGATTGGACAACCCAGGAGTGAAACCCTTGATAAGGAGACTCACCTGTGGCTGGGCGCGGCTCTCTTCCCTCCTTGAATTGTTTGACACATGTGTGATGTTTTCCTGCTGTCTTTCTTTTGTTTGATGATTGTGGTGGGAGTAAAGTGGACTAGGTAAGTTTGGGGACCCCATACACTTACTCACGTAGAGTCTTTGTGTTAGAAACACTAGGTAAGTAGGTTGGTGCCACCCATGTAATTTTGAGCTTGTTTTAAGTTGAGGTTTAGGGTTTTTCTCTCCTGTTTGTTGCTTTTCTAGGATAATAGCTCAGCTCAGCTAAGTTTTGGTTTTGTCTTTTTGGTGTTTTTTTGGCACAACCTAACTGTCCCTTTTTCCCCCACATTTGTTGTTTGAGTCTGGGTTGTTTATTTTGTGAGAGCGCTGCCATTAAACCTTTTTTTTTTCATAACACCTGTACTGAGTTTCCGGAGTTGTTGTGTTACCCCCTCATGCCCTAGGAGAGACGTAACACCACCTTTCTTTGCAAGGACACTCAAAAGCCTGCCATCCATGGATTCTGTCAGTGTTTTGATCTGTTCACCATCAACATTGCGTGCAGCAGCAACCACAGCCTCCCAGACACTGTTCAGAGAGGTGTACTGTTTTCCCTCCTTGTAAATCTCACATTTGATGATGGACCACAGGTTCTCAATGGGGTTCAGATCAGGTGAACAAGGAGGCCATGTCATTAGTTTTTCTTCTTTTATACCCTTTCTTGCCAGCCACGCTGTGGAGTACTTGGACGCGTGTGATGGAGCATTGTCCTGCATGAAAATCATGTTTTTCTTGAAGGATGCAGACTTCTTCCTGTACCACTGCTTGAAGAAGGTGTCTTCCAGAAACTGGCAGTAGGACTGGGAGTTGAGCTTGACTCCATCCTCAACCCGAAAAGGCCCCACAAGCTCATCTTTGATGATACCAGCCCAAACCAGTACTCCACCTCTTTTTTATTATGTCCGCCATTTCCTGTCCGAAACCGGAAGTGATGTCATTTTCGTGGAAAATGTAGTTTTTTACTTGTAGGCCTTAAAAGCCTATACTGGTGTTTTTATAAGTCATGTTTGACTCTATACTTTTCTGAATAGTTTCTGGAATGCTTAGAACTCGAATTGCACTGCTGGAAATAGTTTATTTTGATGCACATGCTGTTTTCTTTGCAAATTTGCATCACAGGATTGTTTTTTGTTTTTCCTGCAGTATATAAAAATTGCTGTATCTCCAAAATAAAACTATGAAGACACTCAAAATAAATTTCCTGTGGTGGGAAACTATTTTTTGCAACTTTTTTGTATTTAAAGTTTTGAGGGATAAGCCTCTTAAATTTCCCCAAGTAGAAATATACCGTATTTTCACGACCATAAGGCGCACTTAAAAGTCTTAGATTTTCTTCAAAAAGTGCGGCGCGCCCTATAGCGCAGTGCGCCCTATGTGTTGTAAGGAGGACGTAGTAGAGAACACCATGAGAACGTTAAAGGGTGAAGTGTGGGCGTTGATCGTATATACCGGGACAATCGCACATACCTGTATAAAAGGACAGGTATGTGCGTTATGCAGGACATCGTTGTTTTAACAACCCTGAAAATGGCAAAGAGACACGCTTACGAAGCACAGTTTAAACTGAAGGCCATCAGCTACGCGGAGGAACATGGAAATCGAGCAGCGGCGAGAGAATTTAAGGTTAATGAATCGATGGTTTGCAAGTGGAGGAAGCTGGAAAACAAGCTCCGACAGGTCAAGAATACGCAGCTGAGTTTCCGCGGACATAAGGCGATCATCGAGCAAAGAACGAGCGGGAGAAGCGTTTCGACGGTCACCATTCGGCTAAAAGCAGTTTCACTTTCACTTTTTATGAAACTGTGCCATTTTTCCATCCGGACCAGGACTACAGTAGCGCAGCAACTTCCAGCGGATTATAAGGAAAAGCTGGCCATCTTCCGCACCTACTGCAGCAAACACATCGGCGACAAACACATCCAGCGATGGATGACCGATGGAGACCACAGTTTCACCAAGAGTGGAAGGCAGCGCCGGGCGAGTTACGCCACAATTTGCCAATGGATTGTAGATGCTTGGGCTAACATGTCTGCTGGCACTGTTGTTCGAGCTTTCGCAAAAGCCGGCATCATTTCCGAGGAGCCGCACGGCACGGAAAGTGACTCTGACAGTGAAGAAAGTGAACCTGGCATGTTTGATGGAGATTTAGCGCAGCTGTTCAATTCAGACACAGAGGATGAGGACTTCGATGGGTTTGATTGATGATAAAAATGTGAGTACCAAACTTTGTTTTGCTCCTGCTTTATTTTTAAATACGCACACTTGTATGCTTGTGTGTTGTTGATGATGACAATTACTGGTAATAAAAATGTGAGTAAGGTACCGAACTCAGGTTTGCTCCCGCTTTATTTTTAAATACGCATACGGTACTTGTATGTGCCCTATGGTCCAGTGCGCCTTATGTGTGTGTTAAATACAGTAAGGGCACACATAACTGAGACTGCGCCTTTTAGCACAGTGCGCCTTATGGTCGTGAAAATACGGTATGTAAAAAAAAAAAAAAAAAAAAACGATTTTCAATTTTTTTTGTAGTTTATTGCACTTTTTTGTAATCAATGTAATTACTATGGACTTAATGCATACATATTATTAAAATATGGGCTATAACAGTTGTATTGATGTATAGCAACTTGAAATGCTCCCAAAAATGGCACTACAACATGTAAAAAAATAATATAAGCTCTGGCAGACTTGGTTCTATGGTAGGTCTTAAAGGGTTAAATAAATATCGTCAAATAATCGAGATCTCAATTTCAGTGAAAATAATCGTGATTATCATTTTTGCCATAATCGAGCAGCCCTACTCTACACTTCCTACGAAAAGCTGCAGTAAGAACGGAGCCAGGAGATTAGAAAATGATTCATAAAACTCTGCAGTTAAACCATCTGTGCCAGGAGATTTGTTGGCCTTAAGTGCAGAAATAGGATTACAAACGTCCTCCACAGTCAGAGGGCTGTCACAGTGACTTCTATCTTCCACAACAATAGTTTTTAGGTTTTTAATATTATTGAGAAACAGCGTTGAGACATATATATATATATATATATATATATATATATATATATATATATATATATATATATATATATATATATATATATATATATATATATATATATATATATATATATATATACTACTTTTCTAAATGATTGACTATTTCAATGGAGAACCTAAATGACACGGACCCGTGTTTGTTATTACATATCTCTATTTTGAATGTGACAAGTCTATCGTTGCCTGTTATTCATAGGTATTAACAGAGTTTTTGGCCTTTTTTTTCCTCTATAAAAGTTAATTGACTCTTTACAGTGGCCTGCTATGGTTAATAATAACATGTTCAGTCATGAGTGAAATCAAAGCTTTTCTTCACTTTAGCATTTAACATTCCCAACAATATAATGTGATACCTTAATTAAAACACAGCTAATAAAACACAATTTTCTTAATGCAAACATCAGTGACTCAACATTAGCAACCAAAGGGTTCAGTCTGCAGCTCACACTCATGTGAAGCTACAGCCTCCCCCTTTAGTCTCTGTCATCCTTCTGCTCCTGCACAAACAAAGCAAGACAAAACCTCCACCCTTCTTCTACAGGCTGGGTGAATTGTTGTGGACATTCACTAATCCTAAAGTCGGCACCGTTTTTGTCTCAGTATCAAGTCAGTTAAACTTTTAGTCGTCAGTCCGTCACAGTCCAGTCACATGCATACATCCACACACATTCATACCAGATATTGCTGATAATGGAGTCTCACGCGCAGCCTATTCGAGCCTCCATCACCAGCAGGATGACGTCATCATTTTAAAGGAAAACAGCTCCTTGTTTTTGGACTGGATTGACTCGCTGCAATCCTTTTAGGCTCAGGACTTCTCATGTGATCAATGTGACATACAAGTGAATTTCTCCCAAGCCCATTATAATCATGGAGAAAAACACTTTGCCACTGTTTCCAGTAAGAATATTTTATAGCGCTTTAAAGTTCAACCTCTCAGGTCTGGATTAAAGAGCTGATTTGTTAAATCGGGAACTCACAAAATACCAAAATATCACCACCGGTGGATCACACCTCTCAGATGTTCTTATCTCAGTGCACTGTAACAAAAGCACAAACAAACGCAACCAATAAAACACTAATAAAGTAACAAATACTGGGGCCCATTGCAAACATGTCCAAGCATAAAACCATCTTTCTCTCTCTTAGAGAAAGAAAACAATCCAAACCTCACTGATAAAATCAACCTAGTGTCAAGCAAAACCCAAAAATCAACCAAAACTTCACCAGAAAGTTTTCCTCCCTCCCGGGACAATATTGTGCAGGAATACAGGCACCGTAACTCCTTTTGCACTGACAAAAACATGTTGGATTGACTTGATTCAATAGTGGACACTGGTTGCACACAAAGGTTTTGCTTTGGGAGAAACTTAAACAACTGAGTTAAATCAACACAACCTTTTCATATTCAGTAAAGCTGCATGTTGTGTTCATAAAACACGATTGAAACATGTTCAGATGGAGTAAGTTGAGCTCCTGGAACATTTTAATCCTTCAATTGAAATTGAATGGGTCTACAACAACTACCATCCTCCTATCTCTATCCTGGTTGCAGCAGGGCTGGGAAATAACCCTGAAGTGATAGGTTACCAGGCAGGGTACACCCTGGACAGCTCACCAGTCTATCAGATAGAAACACACAGCCGTTTACATTCATGGATAATTTAGCCCAGGACCTTCTTACTGTGGAGCAACAGCACTAACCAGCATGCCAACAATGGAGGAAATACAGGAAAGCTATGATTTCCTGTATTTGAGGCAGAATTATTTTGTTCTTGCCCTTGACAGGTTAATCCACAATAAATAGCAACAGCATGCATGTGGTGTGTGTGTCGTTGTCTGCCTCTTATAACTCCAGTGATTTTCCTGTAGTTTGAAATCTTATGCGGTGTTGACACAATAATTTGTTGTAAACCAGGAAATTCCCAACTGTGGTAGAAAGCACAGCTTAGCCTTAGCAAATGTTCAAAGAAAAGTCGTCACTTCCTGATTTCTGCTTCACTGATAAATATTGTCACACTGGGGTTTTTGCAAATGATATCAGTGAGCACTGTGTGGCAGCTGGAGTCAGACAACTGAAGCTCCCACAATCAAGACCACAAACAGCTTTCAAAGGAGATTTGAAGCTTTTCTGGCAGCAAGCTTCATGATTTATGGGACTGGAACTGGAACAGAAACTACCTGATCACCAATGGTGAGATGGCATGGAATTATTTTTATGACATTTTATCAAAGTTATAAATAAGCATGCCCATTAACACATAGTGAGTGAGCATGTTGTCTTCCCACGCAGTGAACAGCGGATGCTAATGTTTTTGTCACTTTTTACAGAGTCAAACTCAAAGTAAGGTCAGTGCTTCCACGCTTTAAACGCTGCACGCTCACACTCTCTCCACACTCGATAGATTATCCATTGTTCATCTGCACACAGCTGCGGTTTTAGTAACGCAGTAACGCAGCGTGCTTACGGGAAAGTAACAGTAATCTAATTACCTTTTTTGCAATAGTAATCCCTCACTTTACTCGTTTCTTGAAAAAAGTAATCGGATTACTGCCCATCTCTGGTTGGAGCTGTGCACTTGTGGGTTCAACCTTGTGTACACGTTTATCTTTGCTGTGTGTACTTGTACCTCTGAGTGGAAGCTGAACTCTTGAGTTCGAGTATCGAAGCATCAGCTGTGACGTTAAAGTCCAAACAGCTCGTTCATTTGACGTGCAAATGAACGAAGGTAACGCCGTTTTCATGTGGATGTGTCACTGAGACACTTTCCACATCCACAGCTCACAAAATGGGAAAACTATAGAAGTATAACAATGAAGAAGTTACTATGTTACGGGTCCCAAGGATGAAGACCTCGATGACAAATATGTTACCTGTAAAAGCAGGTGAAGAGCAGAGTAAGGAAGACACGATGCGTCTCTGCTTTCCTCCAGAACGTGTCTGAGGAAGCAGCGGAAGGTGGGCTCCACTTACTGCTCCCCGAAACCCCGGAGCAAGCACCAAAGTTCCGCCCTCACTGCTTTCTAACATAAAATGAATCCCTGTTACATGGATTTTCTATCCTCTTAAAGAAACTGAAAATAAATACATATAGCAATGAAAAATGTCCCGTTACATGAGTGTTTTACACAAAATAATATTAATGTGGTCATTCCCTCACAGGGGTGCCACAACTACACTGCTGTTTTGACAGAGACACAGTGTGTTTATCTAACTTGGCTGAAGCCAAAGTTCTCCAGACAAATTCAGTCTGTTTCTGCCAAGTGTGAACTCACTGGATGAGCGCCAGATACACAGAATCAAAAAGGGATAAATTACTTTTCTTATGTCATGTTCCCGTCACAAACTGGCTCAAGGAGAGGGGAAGCAGGAGTCCACAGATGAAATGTTCCTATAAATAAAGTGGAATTTATTCAAACTTTACCAAAACTTCAACACATCAAATACAAGCAGTTCAGCAGGGAGTGGATGTGTGTTGCATGTGCCAGGTGGATGCAGAGAGAGGCCAGGGCCACGTTCAAACCTGAACACGCTGCACAGTGTTTTGTTCCATTTGTTAGGGATGAATGAAATGCTTCCTTGAAAGGATGTGTGCAGTCACCAGTGGGCGTGGAAGCATGTGCGCCCTCATTTGGTGGGTGTGCAAGAAAAGTCATCCTGTCACACAGCAATGCCTACATAAATCACACCACTCTGCTTAAAATAATAATGTTTAGTGAAGCAGGTGAAGCAAAGGGCTGCTTTTAATAGGCTGGGAGACCCAGGTGTGCTGCTTTAGCTGCTGAGCCTCTTATGACAGAACAGCGGAGAGTGGTAAGAAGGGAGGAGGGGGTCTGGCTGTGTTTGTGAACGATAGATGGTGTAACTCTGGGCATTTCTCTATCAAAGAGACGCTACGCTGTAAGGACATTGAGCTGCTAGCGGTTAGCATGAGACCGTACTATCTACCACGAGAGTTTACACACGTGATTATGATAGCTGTGTATGTCCCGCCCTCTGCTAACGCTGCAGCAGCCTGTGAGGTCCTGCACACTGTAACCAGCAGACTCCAAACACAGCACCCTCAGGCCCTTTTCCTGATCTCTGGGGACTTTAAAGATGATGTAACCATTTAATTATGGTTACATAATTAATTATGTAATTAATTATGCAAAATGCAAAACGCTCAGCTGTGTCTCCAATCAAAGCTCTGTAACTTCAGAGGTGATGTTCATATGTTGACTAATGGTTTTCTTTCATTTTTGATGTACTGCAGAATATTTGTATAAAATCCAGGCCAGGAAAATCTCCTTCATGTGTTTCTGTGTTTTGTCTTCAGCTACGTTGACACAAAGGCCTCTGCTGTGACGCTCACACCTTTGATAAAGTCTGGAGAGTGTCAGCTTCCTGTTTATAGATACAAAAATATGTAATGTTGTGAACTCTGGCCGCAGCGGCGCAAGAAAAAGGAGAATTACGGGAAGCACTCACAACAGGTAAAATCAAAATAACAAAGTAAAGTACGATAAAATAAAAAACAACAAAAGAACAACACAATATACTTCCCCGTACTGTTACTGCTAACCTCTGTTAACCTAGTAACTCTTACCTTCTAACTGACAGCTGCTCAATAAACGAGCTCCATAAACGCTCCATATTCACCTTTACATGGAATATAAAGGGAAAAGAAGAAACACAGTGCTGTGTCAGCGTTAGACATATAGATATATCCTTGCTTTTAATACATTTGAAGGTGGGTGGGAGAGGTGCTTCTCCGCGTAGTCTACGGTCTCTTTGGGATCGGTAAAGCTTTTCCTCACATCACCATGGGTCACTAACAGCTTTGCAGGGTATAGCAGTCTGTACCTGACGCCGGTCATCCCACGTAGTCTTCCTCTCATATTTGCAAATGCGGCTCTGCGTTTCCAACAGAGGGAGGGAAATCTGGGAGGATGTTTATTTTAAAAACCCTTATACATCAGGTTCTTGTTCTCTGCAGCTTTCAGCAGAATCTCCTCACCAATGTGGTAGTAGTGCAATCTCAAGATGATGGGCCGAGGAAGATGACTTTGTTTGGGACGCTGGCGATTCACTCTATGTGCTCGATCGATGAGTGGCTTCTCCTCGAGAGATAGCGCCTCCGCCAACAGGTGTGAACCAACTCAGTCATCTTGGGTCCCTCTGTGCCTTCTGGTGTTCCTGCAGTTCTTAAATTATTCCTCCTGGAGTGCCTCAAGAGCTCCACATCTCTCATCTAACTTCTTTACCTCCGCAGACAAACGCTCCACAGTGGCCTGGAGAGTGGCGATGGTGTCAGAGTGGTTCGAGGCACAGTCCTGCAGTTCAGTCAAAGTGTTATCATGCCTGGCCACGTCGCTTTTTATGTCCGAAATTGAGGGCTGGATGCTCTGGTTCAAGGATGATATCTCGCCTCCTATGGTGGTAGAAATCTCTAATATGCAAGTGTCCAGTGCTAGTTAGTTAGTTCTAGTTCTAGTGGTTAGTGGGGCTTTATTTGATGATTCTAGTGTGTGTTACATTGTTGTCATATTGTTGAGTCGCAGAGCTGCACAGTGTTACAGTTTCTGTAGAGTCTGGTATAAGGAACTCAGATCCCTCTGTGAATAATGTTCACTGAAACTGATCTGTAGTTAATGAACTAGTCAGGATTTACACTAGAGAACGTTTCTGCCATTACATGGCCTGTATTTGTAGAGCGCTTTACTCGTCCCTAAGGACCCCAAAGTGCTTTTTTGCCCAAGGACACAACGACCGAGACTGTCCAAGCCGGGGCTCGAACCGGCAACCTTCCGATTACAAGACGAGCTGCCAACTCTTGAGCCACGATCGGCCCACATATTGTTGTCTTTTGTTGCAGACACCAAGTGTTGAGATCCTGTCTCAACCTCCTACATTCTTCCAGCAGGTTACACATTATTTTTTGTATTTGGAATCAAATATATGTGTCAGTTGGGCCTAGTGCAGGGGTCAGCAACCTTTAACACCCAAAGAGCCTTTTGGACCCGGTTTCCACGCAAAGGGTCAGGGTTCGGGAAAACACTGGGAGCCGCAAATACTTTGTGACATCTAAAATGAAGATAACACTGTGTATATTGTTTTTACCTTTATGCTTTGTGTGAACAACTACAGTGTGTTGCTTATGAAATCCATGAAGTGCTACAGAGAAAATTACATTTGATTTATGTAATGAACACATTTTGAGCTCTTAAAGAAATATAACAAAGGAAAGCTGAACTACAATGATCCATGTAGCAAACACAAACTGTTATATCGCCTTTGGGCTTTTGGAGCCTCGACCTGACTTTTAAAAAATAATTGGAAAAAAGCTCTATGCTGCTACAAAATGAAAAATAGATATTTGCAAAATTCTGCCTAAGTATGTATTTTACCTGGTTACTGCGTGTGGTGGGCGTGGTCTGCAGCGCCGCTGCAGGGGAGGCGGACGCACCTGAGCGGCACCCGCAATCACGCCTTAACGTCTGTGCTCTCTCTGCTGTTGTTGGTGTGTGTCGGGCTGTGAGCTGCAAAGCTACAGCCGGCTGTGTGCGTACAGCAACCGTGTGTGTAAAGTGGTCAATAAAGAGATGCTGAAAAGCGCGTTCATGCAAACATCGTCGGGTCTGCCGTGATATGTTTACAACGGGACTTCTGCTCCTGAACCTCTGCACACAGCGTCTGCAGGTCGGGGCTGTACGAAGTCACTTTATCTCTACAGGACTGTAAGCTGTCGTCTGTGAGGCGTGAGTGTGTTTGTTTGAACACAGTTCACGGTGGAGAACAGCTGCTGACATAATGTGGATCCAAGATCCATAACTGGCCTACCTGGGGCTGAAAGTCTCCATAAATGCAAGCGTTTCGGCGGCTACATCGGCTTCCACGAGTGTGACGCTTATTTTGAGAAAATAATAGAATATAAATGTATTTTTATATTCCAATATCACAATAATCTTCCAATGTAGAACTACAAGTTAAAAAAGAAGTAACATAAATCAAATCCACTTCAGCTAAATACTTCTCATTTATTTCCATCTTACATGCTGTGACTGCAGCCATTCCCACATCTCTGTGAATGGGACTCATGGACATGGATCAGTGGTTGTTGATCAATGGTCCTGAGAATCTGCATAATTAAGATGAAGGAACGGAGCTCCCAGCCCATCGTTCCTGCAGCTGCTTTCAGTCTTTATGCAAATGTCCTGTTTGTAAGACTGAAACCTGCAGCTGAGACTGAAGACGTCACCTGATGATGACGACACGTTTCTCCCACAAAACGCTGCGTCCAGATGAACAGAAGCAACAGACTCACTTTCCTGGATGATTGAGATGCATCAAGACTTCATTGTGTGTTACTTCTCATTCAGCACAGACACATTATTCCTGTTAGGTCATGTCAGCTGTCACTCAGTACAAGCACAACTGTGAACAACACAAACTTCTCTTCAATGTGTCACAGAAACACTAAGTGTGAGAGCCTGTATGACACACAGGACAGACTGTAAGCTCTGCTGGCTGCACAGCACTTTGTAGCAGTTTTCCAACATGTCCTCCACCCGTGATGTCAGTGGTGGGACCCCAGTCACAGCACTCAGCACCACCTCCTTTAAATGGATTTTATAGCAGTTCCTCCCGTTACTCGGTGCAACGCTTCTTAAATGTGTTTTTGCAGGATAAAACACAGCAGGTGGTGTAGAGAGGACGTCAGCTGACGGAGCAGAGGGAGGCAGACTGTGGATAAATGACAGAGTGAGAGGAGAGCAACCATGACAGAAGCACAGGTGTGGCAGATAGAAGTGGCTTTATAGACACTTATTGTCAGTCCTCGTGCATGCTGTGGAAATAAGTGTCTGTGTCATGAGGTGACATGTGAGCTTATCTTTGGTCAATAAAGCTGAACGACCAGTTTTCACTTTGCTTGTTACGCTTGTTTAGTGACGTCTGGGTTTCTGTGGAGCCCGAATTTTGATGAGTTCTGGTGAAATCATCTGAGATCATCTGAGCATCGGTGAAGAGTCAGCAGAGAAAGTGTGGGACAGAAGTTTGCTTTGGACACATGGACTGAAATCAAAAAGTAACAAACAGGATTTCCAATGGACAGTATGGAGAAGTGAAAGTACACAAAGGCTGTGCTGGAACACGTGTGTTACACTTTTTGACAGCTGAGAACAAAACACAATATTTTGCATCATCTCTGCAGTGTCTCTTCTTTCCTCTGCTGTTGTGCTTTTAGCTCCAAACTGTTTCAAATGGTTTGTCAGCAAGCTGACCTCTGACCTCTGCAGTACTAACTCCTGACCCGTACAAAGAGCGGGCGTTTCTGACCTTTGACCTGCAGCTGTATGTCTCTCAGTCTCAGTTCTTCTCTCCGTCACTGATGGAGCAGGTGTAGTTGCTGCTGACAGTCAGTCGTTTGTTTTCTCAGAGTGAGGCTGAAGTCTGAACTGTTCAGAGCATCAGGTCTCATCAACGTGCGCTGCTGTAACGCCGCTTTGTCCTCTGAGATCACCAGGTATGAAACCTGAGTGCTGACAGAGCAGCATGTTCCCCCTCATTCACCTCCACCACCACAGCCAAGGCATGCTGGGAAACTGAGGACACACAGACGGAGAACTGAAGTGTCTGCTGTGTGTTCATCTCAGAGTCCTCACAGGTGACACATTAGCTCCAGAACACCAAGCCAGGTGTTTGAAGCCTGACAGGGATTCTTCCCATCCAGAGGGAGGATTTAGCTGCACAACAATGAACATTAGTGTGTAGTTTAGAAACACAGACTGTGCCTGCACTGCATCTAGTGAAGAAAAGTGTTACTGCCAGAGAACCAGGCTCCTTTAAAGCAGCTGATATTAAGGTTGAAAAATCAACAATAAGCTGATGTAATCAACGTTTCACAAAATGGTCAGCAGCTAAAATCTGGAGCCGTTCTTTGGTGGTAATTAACAGTTTGTTCTTGTTAGCTAATTATGTCATTAAAGGTAGCAGCAGAAGCCTTGTGTTGAAAGCCCATTCACTCACACATTCACACAGTATGTGTGTGTCTGTGTTACACTGTGGACATCCCTTCTGTTGGAGCGCCATCTTGTGGCAGGTTTAAGAAATGTTCTTCTTGTAAATCCAAACTGATGCACCTCCATAGCAGACTGTGGAGGCTTTCAGTGACATGAAGACTTGATTTATACTGTCATATTCTCCTGTTACACAAAGCACAGCACGCTGAACATGGATGAACTGAAACTCCCAGCATCTGACTGAGGAAAAGCACAAATCATTCTCACACTGACTCCTGCTTGATTTTAGATTTGCTTTCAAATCCTCACACTTTCATATGAAGCACTAAATGGGCTCCAGACTGTTTATCTCAGCTTCCTGTCAAACACACTGCTGCTCACACCGAGGCTCAGTTTACTCCTCCAGCCTGGCTTAACCTGCTGTCTGTTAAAAACAGTCCCACACTCCTCTGTTTAATCCTTCTGATCAGACTCTTTGATTTTGTATTGTTTTTACCTGAAGTTGTGTTTTTGACATGGTTCTGTCTGTGAAATAAAGCTCACACACACACTGCTACAGTCCTTCATACACTTAGAAACGAAGCTGCTCCTTTCCTCAGTGCTGACACATAAAGAAGAGTTGCTTTTATATCCAACACGTCTCTGTTCCAGAAAACAGCTTCAGCAGCCTCTGAGTCTGAACTTGGAGTTGGTTATAAGCCACAGGCCTGTGTGCACAGCAATGAGGAAATATAATGCAGTAAGTGAAACATGGATGTGTGGAACAGATTATCCCAAAGGTTGATTCTGTTCATCTGGACGTTCTCAGTGAAACATTTGGTCTCTCGGTCAGGTGACTCCTTTAGTCTCAGCTGACTGCAGCTTTCCAAACCTTTGTCACTGGATCACTCACTTCATCTCCAACGTGTCCCTGACACAGACAGCTGGAGCCGTTACAGCAAAATCATTGATCATCGTTTTTAGAACATTAGCTGGTGTTGGTGGGCAGGCTAGCAGTGCTAATTGTTAGCACTAGTTCTGCTGCTCTCCCTTTGTCTCTGTTATTGTTGGTCTTTAGTGAACAATAGAAAGTGTCTTCATGAGACTGTTGCCTAATGTTCAAATGTAGATAACACCACCTGCACCAACCTGTTACACAGCACAACCCTCTGGTGTAGCTTTGGCTGGAGCACATATTGGCAGCTCCAGTGACATCACCACTCCATGGTGACATCATCTCTACAGACTGTGGCTGTTACATATCCTCACCTGGTAATAATAAGACTGTCCTCAGCTGCACACAGCTCCAAGATGAACAAACTGAAGTAAATACAAATTAGAGTTACGATAGATTGAAATCTTGTAATCAGAGCTAATTCTTAGTGAAACTCTCACAACATCATATCCTGATCCTGGGTTAGTGTCTCGGTCTCAGATCACAACATCAGCACAGGCTTGGCTTGGGTGAGGTATTGAGTGGTTCTTGTCCATGACAGCTGCAGGTACAGTGCCATCAGCCATGCTGCACCACATGTCTGCCCAGGAACATTAGTGTGGCTGAGTCTCATGTAAACATTGTGCTAAAGTGGTGGGAAAGTGGCTGCAAGCTGGCTGCACTGTGTCCAATACTCTCAGTATGATATCCACAAACCTCTGAGTGTCACAGAGTGGGCCTGTGCTCAGCTCACTGTGCCCCATTCAATTCTACTTGCATAGTTTTACAAGTAAAATTAAAAGTTGCTCAATGATAAGTTATTGTAGTAACAACTAAGTCCATGGTCATTATTTGTTAATAGTAGCTTAAAGCTTCTGCACCAATCATGGAGCACCAGGTTTAGAGCATGTGGACCTACAAAAGTAAGTCCCAGTAAGATGGGCTGAGCCTTACATACTAGAAGAAACATGTCATTCCCAGCAGATGAAGCGCCCTTTAAAGCAGGATCTCACTTTAAACCTAAAGAACTTGCTATGAGCATGCAGTGCATTCATGGTTATTATTCATACGATTGTGGGGAGCTAATAAAGTGCAACTATCACATTACATTTTATTATTAAATTGTTGTTAACAATCCCTTCACTTCTGCTTATCTAATTCATGGTTGCAGGATGGCTGACAGCTTCCATTAGGCAGGAGGTAATGTCCATTCTGGCCACAGTGCAACCCACAATGTGTAACTGACACTATTATATTGCATTATGTCACATTGTTACATCTTTTTAATAAATGATGACAGTCAGCTGAATTTGCTGCCCCCTTGGTGGAGGACATCAGGATCAGCAGCTGCTGCTCCATCACAAACACCACAGAAGAAGAACAACACTGGATCAGATTATCTGGACGTGTTTGACAGGGACAGTGTTCATGTTCATGGACATCAGGACAAAAACAGACGATGGAAACCTGCCAGATTTGAGCTAAACTGCTCGTTTCCATGTGTAGTCCCTGGGAGGTCACATGACCAACAAAGACACACAAGCTGTGTCCCAAAACGTCGGCTGCATCCTCCGGAGGCCGCATTTGAAGGCCGATGACGTCACAGCCAGGCGACGAAGGCTGTCCCGATTCCTCGACTCCTTCAAATGCGTCCTTCATTCCCCCGAGTTTGAAGGATGGGTCGGGTGTGTCCTTCGTGGCCCACCATATCCCAGAATTCATAGCGCGGCCCAGCCAAATTTCAGCTGCCAACAATGGCGGCCGCTACTAAGTTTTAAAATTTAACGAGGGAGTACTACTTACTTACAATGAATTCCTTACACTATATAATTTTCCCGTCAGTGTTGGGGAATTCTCAATGGTGCTTGGTGCCATACCCTCAGGGACTTTAATGTTATATAAAAACACTGACAGCTCAATATCTGCCTCAGTCACTCTCCCTGATCCAGCTGAGTCAGCAGTGGGAAAAATCTGCTTTTCACAGGAACTTGGTAACAGCAATAAGAGAATACGTAGTTTATTCCAAGAAGATATCATGTCTCTCCCATATATAGAATATCTTACTGGAACCGACATGTTCCAGATATCACCTGGAAGACAGTCTGGATGATCCCATAAATATCTAATTGTGAACAAGGTGAAGGAAATCTCATATAAAATTCTTCATAAATGTGACCCAGCCAGTCACTATATGGTAACATTTAAAAGAGACATAAATACTAATTGAACTTTCTGTGGGGATCATCCAGAAACTGTGGCACATCTCTTTTGGTTCCTCTACACAGAGATTCTGGAAGAATTTAGCAGTTTTGTTATTGTCCATATTTTAAGGGAGTTTTCTTTACGATGGAAAATGTTTTATTCTGTTTCTTTAAGTTCCCCAGGAAGAATGATAAATGTTTTTTATAAAAATATTTGTTAATACTTTTAGCTATTTTATATCCATAAATGTAAGTTTATTAATAAAACACCATATTTCTGCCTTTTTATAAGGATATGAATTGTACATACAATCAATTTCAGACTCAACCAACAAAAAGCCTCTCAGTACAATATTTATATGTTGATTTTTTTCGCCTCCTCATATCATCATTTTTTTACTCCTGGTTCTGTATGTTCATGTTCTGTTCTTTTGTAAACTTCATCTGTTTGTATGTTGTATACTCATTGTGTTTCAATAAAGTTCGATTTAAAAAGAGGTACATTCTAAACGAAGCTTCAGACGTCACTGATCACGTGACTCTGGCCAAACGAATCAAGCCTCGACACGGTGCTTCTGAAGCAGCGCGTTGATCTTTCTGACACACGCACCGGAGCGTCAGCTTCAAGCGGACCATCACTACGTCTCACATCTAAAGGTGTCAAGGTAACTTTGAACTGAGTTCAGTCAATCTGGAGTTTTTCCAAGTTTTCTGTTGCTCTCTGTGAGAGAAGAGCGTTAAAGGCGGGGCTCTCCAGAGTCCAGCAAAACAGGAAACCACAGCTGGGTGTGTGTAAGTGTGCAAACCAATAGAATGCATCGTGGTGGGGGGGGCATCACGGGCAAGAAAAAAATAAAATAATCGGTCGTACCCATGCTTCCCCGACGTCATGCCAGCGCATATTGGGAAATTCGTAGGCACCGATCGGTTTTCTATCAGCCATTTGCTGGGAGTAAGGGCGCCCTCCGTTTGCGAGGTGCGCCTGCTGCTGGCGGCACAGGGAGGAGAGGGCGGGGCGGCGGGGAGTCTCTGGCTGGCTGGAGCGGCATCTAATAACCAACTCGCAAAACAAAATAAAAACAACAAACAGATATTATGATACAGACTTATAATCTGCACCGATGTTTTTTCTAAATTCTATAAAGTGAGCGCGAGAGCCCTCGGTGCGCCTGCGCGCTGCTGAAGTCAAAGTAAACTTTATTGTCATCTCCGCTACAGACAGTCCAGCATATAGAGAGACGAGACGACGAGGCTGCAGTTACAGCGGTGCAAGTAAACAAACAATAAATATAAGAAGAGTAAGAAAATAAATCTACACTTTAGGACTCGGGGTAAAGGATCAATAACAATTTAAATTTATAATTTACAGTTTGATGATTTAAAGTCTCACACAAAAGGGGCGGGGCCGGCTGCTTCCAAGTAGAGCGCATTTCATTGATAATGATGTAAATCCAAGCCCATCATGGATTCACGATCTGAATCCTGGGTTGTGTGAAATCCCAGAAATCAACCTTAGACAAAGTGAATCTGTGAACTAAGGTGTAGGTCTGTTAGGTTAATTGTGCTGATCCTCGGGTTGGGGGATTTGTGTTTGTACTGGAGCGCAAAATTCAAACCAATGGAAGATGGACAACAAAAGTTCAAAGCCATCAGGTGCTCAGTTTATGTATTTATTTTTGGCCTACATCAGTAAGAAATGCCAAATTATATACACAAAGTTACAGGAATCACCACTCCTGTTATTCATGATGATTTCAGTAACATCACATAATAACATGTAACGTTATTATGTGATGTGCGTACAATACTAATCTCGTATATGATGTTCTTCCATCTCGTATAGTTAAGGACTGTTTTAGTACAATTGGACCTAGTATATTGTCCCTTTTGAAGTCTTCTTTGCTCTCTGGTTGCGTACCATCAGCCTTTAAACATGCTATAATTCAGCCTGTTCTTAAAAAAAGGAACCTCGATTATAATGATTATGCGAACTATAGGCCGATTTCCAAGCTTCCGTTCTTGGCCAAAATTCTTGAGAAGATAGTGTTGCTTCAACTCCAGGCCTACCTGGATGAGAATAGCATTAATGATAAATTCCAATCGGCCTTCAAACCACATCATAGCACTGAGTCAGCGCTGCTCCGAGTTCTCAATGACCTTCTACTAAAAGCTGACAATGGACGCTCCTCGGTCCTAGTGCTATTGGATTTATCGTCGGCTTTCGATATGGTTGATCATAAAATCCTATTGGCAAGACTTGAGCACACTGTAGGCATCAAGGGTGTTGCCTTGGATTGGTTTAAATCATACTTCTCCAATCGGCTCTCCTCGGTTCACTTGGCCACTTCCTCTTCCTCCGCTGTACCTGTCTGTTGTGGTGTCCCTCAGGGATCTGTGTTAGGCCCTACTCTGCTCTCATTGTACATGCTTCCATTAAGCGCTATCTTTGAGAAATATCACATCGCTTTTCATTATTATGCTGATGACATTCAGATCTACTTTGAGTTAAATGATGACCTAGCTTTGTCCTTGAATAGTTTTCGAGAGTGCATGTGTGAGGTCAGGCAATGGCTCCTGGCAAATACTCTTATCCTTAATGATAAGAAAACTGAAATTGTGGTCTTTGGCAGTGACGTCCTTCGTGCCAAACTTCGTGATGCTTTTGGTTTTCTCACTAGCTCCTTTTCCGACACTGTTAGGAATTTGGGCGTGTTACTTGACAGCTCATTTAAACTTGATAGACAAGTGTCTGCTGTTGTTAGATCCAGTTTATACCAACTCCGCCTTATTTCTAAGGCCAGGCAGTATATCTCGCATAAAGACCTGGAAAAACTCATCCATGTCTTTGTAACTTCGAGGCTGGATTACTGCAATTCACTCTATTTTGGACTCCACTCTGCCCTTCTCCATAGATTACAGACAGTCCAAAATGCTGCTGCACGCATTCTAACCAAAACTAAGAAGTTTGCCCACATTACTCCCGTCCTAGCTGATTTGCACTGGTTGCCTGTGAAATACCGTATCCAATTTAAAATTCTGCTGTTTACTTTTAAAATCACTAATAACACAGCACCGAGCTATCTTAAGGAACTCTTAAGCTTATATGTTCCTGCTAGGGCTTTAAGATCATCCTCACAGTTACTGTTGGTGCAGCCTAGATCTCGGCTGAAGTCTAGAGGTGATCGAGCGTTTGCCCTGGCCGCACCAGAGTTGTGGAACAACCTTCCCATTGGCATTCGGGCGTCTGACTCTATTCAATCTTTTAAATCACGGCTTAAAACGTATTTGTTTAATCTTGCGTTTTCTACTGGTTAAATGCTGGCCTTGTCTGCAGTGATTTATTTTACTAATTTTCCTATCTTGCTTTTTATTTGCGCTGTGTATGTCTTATCCCCATTGTGTGTTGATGGCACAGTTATATTGTGCTATAGCTATGTGCTATAGTTATATTTTTTCTATTGGTGGCTTTTTCCTGTGAACATAATTCTACACTTTTATTTTTATGACTCTGATTATACTTGTGTTAATTTGTTCTATGTTAAGCACTTTGGCATGCCGTTGGTTTTTAAATGTGCTCTATAAATAAAGATTGTTGTTGTTGTTGTCCTGTAAGCACAGTCTGCCTGTGTCTTTTCTCTGCAAATGAACATTTTCAGCCAATATAGGTAATACATCAACAATGCTGCCGTGGCTAAGTTAGGAATATTTATAATGTCATTTCCAAAACTTGCATATGATCTGCAATTTGTAGCAGATCTACTGACTGTCACAGAGCAGCTGGAGCAGTCTCGAATGCAGGTCAGTCCACTGCTGCCCCCTGTGGCCAAGAGCCATAGCTACTGCTGGATGAACTCGTGACACATGTGCACCTGTTTCTATGAACACATTGAGTCTGAGTGGCTGCACTTACACTGGTGCATTCAAACATATTGAAAGATGCCAGCAATGTGGATTGTCAAGACTCAAACCAATCCACATTGCTGGCGTTGCATCTTTCAATGCCAGCAATGGCAGGTATCAGTGCTCAAACCTTTTGTGTTTGTTTCCAACAAGTTGCCCACCTCGGGAAACAACAATGTGTTCTTTTACTTGTCAGATGAACATATGAGACACTTTGACTCTTCAGTGCAGTGTGGGGCCTAACAAAGATCTGTTTTGTGTCCCAGCTGATCAGCAGGAGGAGGAGAGTCTGACGGAGCAGCAGAGGAACATTTTCAGCTACTTGGACTCAGCTCAGCCACTACAGAGGAAACAATGAGCTCAACACAGAAGGTGACAGACAGAGCAGGACCATATGACCAAAGATATTTATCACCATATACATCTGAACATTTGCCATAACGATGTAGCTGACGATAGAATTGACACCAGACAAAATACTTTACAGCTGCACAACTTTATTAAAAACCCATCAATGTATTTTCACTGAAACAAGCAGCTGTTGTTTATGTGTTTATGTACTAACAGCTGGAAACGTTTCATACAGCTGTGTTCGACAGAAATGAAGGAGAACAGATTTAGTTCATTTGTTTCTACATGAGCTCTGTGTGATTTGATGAGTATCTGAGGCTGAGACCACAGGACTGTAAAACATGATTGTTGGGCTTCATTTCTGTGCTGAACAGTCGTTTAAGATTAGCTGTAAATAACAATTAGCTGATGTTGTTCATGAGACTAAAGTCACCTCACTGTGGTAATGTAAATATAATATGGCCAATATTATAGTTATTATATTGTTGGCATTACTAAATTTGGCTCAATGCTTACATATATGTGTAAAAAGCAAATGTAGGAGCTGTGATAACTGTGTCTGATAGAATGAAGAGTAGACTGATATATGAAATATTCCTTTATTGGGTGAGAAAATCAGACCATGTCATAACTGCTTTAAGTCACACAGAATAGATATCAGAGCCTTAAACAGGCTGACTTCTGCTAAATGGGTCAAACTGGGCAGAAAGTCCACAAACACATAACATCCTTATAGAATATGATGTAACACTATAGATCAACTTAGCTCAGAATATATAAAGCATATAAACAGTTACAGCAATATGATGCAACAAACACAGCAGCTACTGATCCAAAATACTCAAAGCTTCATAGTCAAAGGAGCTTGCAAAGAAAAGCGTCTGGACTTCTTTAAGTTACTTGAAGACGTTTCACCTCTCATCCGAGAAGCTTCTTCAGTTCTAAGGTCAAATGGTGGAGAGTCCCAGATATAAACCTAGTGGGAGTGACCCCCCACAGAGGGACAAAAGGACCCCCCTCCTCTAATCGCCTGAGCCAAGGTGTGAAACTGGGTGTGGGCCCCAATCAGCCAGAGTTTCGGGTGAGTTCATTGTGAAACCTGGCCCCACCTTATCATGCGAATTCCTGAGATCAGATGGCCCAGGATGTGAGTGGGCGTTAAGGCGTCTGGGAAGGATCTCAAAACTGGATTATAGATGGCAGAGAGTTGGTGTCGTAAACCCCGCCTCTGTTCAAAGATGGTCGCTCACAGTGGACATAGATGGATTCTTTCACTCCGCTTTCAAACCATCTGTCCTCTCTGTCCAAAATGTGAACATTGGCATCCTCGAAAGAGTGTCCTTTATCCTTAAGATGCAGATGGACAGCTGAGTCTTGTCCTGTGGAGGTGGCTCTTCTGTGTTGTGCCATGCGCTTGTGAAGTGGCTGTTTGGTCTCTCCAATGTAGAGGTCTGGGCATTCCTCGCTGCACTGTACAGCATACACCACATTGTTAAGTCTGTGTTTTGGAGTTTTGTCTTTTGGGTGAACCAGTTTTTGTCTGAGCGTGTTGCTGGGTCTGAAATACACTGGGATGTCATGCTTGGAGAAAACTCTCCTGAGTTTCTCTGATACACCGGCTACATAGGGGATGGCAATGTTGTTGCGTCTGTCCTTCTTATCCTCCTTCGCTGGTGTCTGGTCTTCTTTTCTGTGCCTCTTTGCTGACTTTAAAAACGCCCATTTAGGATAGCCGCACGTTTTGAGTGCTTCCTTTACATGTGTGTGTTCCTTCTTTTTTCCTTCAGGTTGAGAGGGAACATGTTCTGCCCGGTGGTGTAGGGTCCTAATTACTCCAAGTTTGTGTTCCAGAGGGTGATGGGAGTCAAAGAGGAGGTACTGGTCCGTGTGTGTGGGCTTCCGGTAAACTTCGATGTTGAGGTTGCCGTTCTCTTCAATGTGCACAGTGCAGTCCAGGAAGGGCAAACAGTTGTCCTTTGTGTCTTCCCTGGTGAACTTGATGTTTTTGTGCACAGTGAAGGATTCCACTTCTTGTGTCTTGATTTTGACCCAGGTGTCGTCCACATATCTGTACCAGTGGCTGGGTACTCTTCCTTTGAAAGAGCCAAGAGCCTTCCTTTCCACTTCCTCCATGTAAAGGTTGGCTACAATAGGTGACACGGGGGAGCCCATGGCACAGCCATGTTTTTGTCTGTAAAAGCCTTCGTTGTATTTGAAATATGTAGTGGTGAGGCAGAGGTCTAACAGGGTGCAAATCTGATCGGCTGTGAAGTTGGTCCTGTCCTCCAAGGAGCTGTCTTCTTGTAGTCATTTTCTGACAGTCTCCTCGGCCTCCGTGGTGGGTATGCAAGTGAAGAGAGAGAACTGAAGAAGCTTCTCGGATGAGAGGTGAAACGTCTTCAAGTAACTTAAAGAAGTCCAGACGCTTTTCTTTGCAAGCTCCTTTGACTACGATGACCTGGATGACTGAGAACCTTCACAGACTCAAAGCTTCATAGAACTGAAACCAACATTTATTTTTAGCTCCATCCTGCTGCTGATACAGACTTTAGGTTTCTGAACATTAAACTTGTTGCTGCCTTTCATAGTGTGTAACTTGAAGGCCCTGAGTACTTTCTCCCACACTGAAAACACTGGGATGATCATATTATTTGAACATTACCTAATAAGACGGATTCAGCACAGACAGTTATGTTAAACTTTCCTAGCAGTCCTTCACAAACAGGGAACAGTCTGTCTATTCTCTCCATCTGTCAGCTGCTGCTGGCTCTTCCTCCTCCTCTTCCTCACACACTGCTGAGTTTGTCCTGGTGGATCATCAGGGCTGCAAAGCCTCACAGATGATGTGCAGCAGTGGCTCCCTCAGTCTGTCCTCACTCTGGACACTTGCAGTCGTCACACATGGAAATCAAATGTGTGATAAGCTGCAGGATTCAAACACAAGTGTAACTTATAAACACATGTTCATACTTTTATTCCACAATCAGAGAGAAAGAAACAGAGAGAGAGTGCAGGACAGACAGACAGGTGACAGTCTCAGGTGTACACACTGCTACACAACAGCACCAGAGAAGCAGGATTTAGTGTTTGTGTTATTACGAGTGTAAACAAGAAGAGTTCCAGATGGTGCAGTGGACACATGTGTGACTGCTGTGATTAAAGCATCTTTCTTTCAGCTTAACGAGTGAACCGTCAGCTCGTTCAAACACACGTTAAAGTGCGTTTGGCTCGACACCACCGAACAGAGGCAGCAATATAACACAGCTAACATTAACAGTGCAGTGGATCCTGCTTGTGCCGTGATGTTCAGGACTGCAAACCGAGCAGCATCACTGACTTTCAGCTTGTTGTGTTTGTGGATATATGACTGACTTTAATTATCCACAAAATCATCACATTCTCTGTCAGATTAAGGTCGACTATTGAACGGCGTATATTTTAAAGGCTTTAAAACCAAGTTAACGCTGAAAGTACAAACATCACTAATGTCACATAACTCTGCCGACAAGGCATAGCTATGGCTATGAAATGCTCTTTGTGTATCACTTCTTCATTATGAAAGATGTCATTAATGCACTAGTAATGTCTCATCTGGAGTATTGTTCAATCATTTGGTCAGCAGCTAATAAGACAGATCTTAACAGACTTCAGTTAGTCCAGAATAAGGCGTCCAGATTAGTGTGAAGATGTTCATACTATACTAATATTGATCAAATGCATAATAACCTTTCTTGGCTTCCTGTACAGGCTAAAATATTCTATGGCTTACTTGTAGTTCTAAAGAAAGCAATTCTGTTAAACACACCACATTTATTCTGCTCAGCTGCAGTATCCAGATGAAATACATCATCATATTACAGTTTTCAACAAGCTGCAATTTAGTAAATGCTCGAGTTAAAAGTAACGTTTTGTAAAACTGTTACATTTAGAGCAACTTTTAAGTGGAATAAGTTGCCTTAAAAAATTAGAGAATTATTCAAAACTTCAATGAAGACTTAAAAGCCGATTTACAGAGCTTTTAGTTGTTGTAAATATTGTAAGACATGATTTGTTTTTGAAATTTGTGTAATGTGCCTCAATGTTATTGATATTATTATTATTATTATTGATTGCTTATATTTGAACAATTGTGAAACCTCACTGTGGATGTAAGAGTGAAATTATGTGGATATCTTGAATCCACTTTATTGTGTAATATTTTATGTGAGTATTTGACGGAAGACGAGCAACATCTGTTGTGGAAGCTAACGGGGTTCCTTTAGAATAAACAAACATAGGATTTATTATCACTGAATAATTCTGTATAAATCTATACAAATTATAGAAATATGTAATAGGAAACAACAAAATAATCTAAATTATAAAATAATGTGTGTGTGTGTGTGTGTGTGTGTGTGTGTGTGTGTGTGTGTGTGTGTACAATCAGGAGGGATGGGCATGATTTTAGTGTTTGAACAGTCATGAATTATCTTTAACAGCAGGTTGGATGTAATGTGTTAGAACTACCAGCAGGTGGGGTTAAGAGACCTTTAAAACACTAGGAGTCCCAGGCTTCTACCTTTCTACCTTTAAAACCCGGAGTGCAGCCAAATGGCTTTTAGCTAGGCTTTAGCTTCAGCCAAGTGGAAGCTAAATTGGCTAGTCATTCATATGTATATTAGGTTGTTACCTGGGAATTCTGGAGGGAAGCGGAGTGGGGGTGTGTGAACGAGGGGGTGGGGGAGCTGCTAAAAGCTGTGAACTTCCCTTTTGTGTTTCATCTTGATGCATTCTCAATCATCCAGGGAAATAAATCTCCAAAAGTCACCAACTTGGAGTGTTTCAGTTTGCCATCTTAGGGAGAAATCAACACACATGGGTGTATTTCCTTTGTTGCTGAGATTTACTGATAAAAACAGTACAAAAAACCAACCATTTGTACACATATGTACAAATAATAATAAAAAGTGAGTGAGTACATTTCAACATTTTCAGCAATCACTCACAATCCTGGCACTGCCATGGTATCTGTAGTCTGCATTGACCACATGTGTATCTGTTGCAGTGAACACATCGCACAGTGGCATGACTGTTCTTGCAGTTGTGTTTGACCTGACACATGGCTCTTTTTCCAGGGCTAGGTGTGGAGGGTTGTGTCCAAAGCAACTGTTCTTTTCTTGCCTTCTTTGCAGCTACATGAGAGTGAGCCAACTCTCTTGCAAGCTCCACCAGGAAGTCCACCCGTCTTTCCTTCATCCTGGTGCATGCTTGATACAGCACATGTGCATTCAGTGCTGCCATGTCAATCATGTTATAAAACACGGCAACTGGCCAGGTTGAAAACACCTAAGAAATAAGATAAATTGTTATTTCCATAGCCCTTTTACACTTACCTGTGTACACTTACACATACCTGAGTGGTGAATTCTAAAGGGCTATGGAAAAAACAATTTATCTTATTTCTTAGGTGTTTTCAACCTCTGCTGCCACGCTGACGGCGTATGCGGCCAAACGGAAGAAGACAGTCTATATTCTTAGCAGCATGCACAGCGTGGTTCAGACTGATAACACTACCAAAAGGAAGCCAAACACTGTCACCCTTTACAACAAAACAAAGTGTGTCGTGGATGTGATGGACCAGATGGTTCGGGAGTACACTGTCCGCAGAGGAACACGGCGCTGGCCAGTTGCCGTGTTTTATAACATGATTGACATGGCAGCACTGAATGCACATGTGCTGTATCAAGCATGCACCGGGATGAAGGAAAGACGGGTGGACTTCCTGGTGGAGCTTGCAACAGAGTTGGCTCACTCTCATGTAGCTGCGAAGAAGGCAAGAAAAGAACAGTTGCTTTGGACACAACCCTCCACACCGAGCCCTGGAAAAAGAGCCATGTGTCAAGTCAAACACAATTGCAAGAAAAATCATGCCACTGTGCGATGTGTTCACTGCAACAGATACACATGTGGTAAATGCAGACTACAGATACCATGGCAGTGCCAGGATTGTGAGTGATTGCTGAAAATGTTGAAATGTACTCACTCACTTTTTATTATTATTTGTAAATATGTGTACAAATGGTTGGTTTTTTGTACTGTTTTTATCAATAAATGTCAGCAACAAAGGACATACACCCATGTGTGTTGATTTCTCCCTAAGATGGAAAACTGAAACACTCCACTCCCCCACCCCCTCAATCACACACCCCCACTCCCCTCCCTCCAGAATTCCCAGGTAACAACCTAATATACATATGAATGACTAGCCCATTTAGCTTCCACTTGTCTGAAGCTAAAGCCTAGCTAAAAGCCAAATGGCTGCTCTCCGGGGGTTTAAGTGGTGTTTGGTGCCACGCTCCACCTTCAGGTTTAAAACTAGTGTTAATGGAGTTTGAAGGTTGAGTTTGTTCCACGACTGCATTTCACTCACTGCCTCTGTTTGTATCTCTGTCACTGCAGGACCAACATGGAGCCAGAAGTCAGCGCTCTCAGGAGGCCGACAAACCTCACAGAAGAAAGGGAGAGAAAAAACACACCTGTGACGAGTGTGGGAAGGGTTTTACTCTGAAGGCTTCACTAAAACAGCATCAGGTCATCCACACTGGAGAGAGACCGTTCAGCTGTGACGAGTGTGGAAAGTCTTTTTCCTTCAAGCGTTCCCTAAAAAGACACCAACTCATCCACAGTGGAGTTAAAGCGTACAGCTGTGATCAGTGTGGCAGAGCTTTTACTCAAAGTAGCAGCTTACAGAGTCATCTAGTTACCCACTCTGGAATTAAGCCATACACCTGTGATCAGTGTGGGAAGGCTTTTACTCAAAGTAGCCACTTACAGAGGCATCTAGTTACCCACTCTGGAATTAAGCCATACAGCTGTGACGAGTGTGGGAAGGGTTTTACTGTGAGGGCTAAACTAAAACAGCATCAGGTCATCCACACTGGAGAGAGTCCGTTCAGCTGTGACTTGTGTGGAAAGTCTTTTTCCTCAAAGGGTTCCCTAAAAACACACCAACTCATCCACAGTGGAGTTAAAGCGTACAGCTGTGATCAGTGTGGCAGAGCTTTTACTCGCAGTAGCCACTTACAGAGTCATCTAGTTACCCACTCTGGAATTAAGGCATACAGCTGTGACATCTGTGGAAAAACTTTCAGCCAGAGAGGGAGCCGAAATACACACCTACGCATTCACACCAGACATGATGTGTACTGCTGTGAACAGTGTGGCAAATACTTTACAACAGACGCACAGTTACAACAACACATGTTTACCCACACTGAGGAGAGACCTTATCAATGTGACCTGTGTGAGAAGACTTTTAAAGCTCCACATCACCTGAGACGACACCAACAGATCCACACCAGAAAGAGACTCTACAAGTGCATCTACTGTGAGAGAAGCTTCTCACAGTCAGGTCATCGTAACATTCATGAACGTGCACACATGGAAGGAAACTACAGCTGTGACCAGTGTGCCCAAACATTCACCTCATTGTCTGCTCTGTGCAAACATCAGCGCGATCACTCAGGGCTGAAATCACTCCCATCACTGGATCACAGTGAATCTGAAGACACAGAAAGATCCTCTGGTTTCTGTGTCAGACTCAAAAAGCTTGAGATCAGGCTCCACAGAGTTCAGATAGAATCATTTAAACTTGTGTTGAACTGAACTGGTTGCTGGGCTGAACTTCTACATAATACAGATCTACATGGGATCTTCTTTTCTGTTGTTTTACTGAGTCAGTTTTGTCCTTTTTTCTCTGTCCTGGTTTTGCTCGTCTGTAAATGATTGAAACTCAGTCAAATAGTTCATTGTTCTCCAGCAAAACGTTTTGGAAACTCATGTTTAACCTTTAAAACTCTGACATGTTTTAGCACACAAGGCTTCATCGGGGAGTTCACTCATGATTGGACCATGAGAACAAAGGTTTTTAGTTCTTTCAAAGAGAGTCTTGGAGATGTTTGATGTTTCTGTTTTTTCTACATAAAGGAATAAACTATTTTTCTTGCTTCATGTAGTGTGGAAGTTTTTAATGTTTCTTCATCTGTTATGTTCTTGAATGTGTTCACGTGAAGATGGTATAAATAAACTGTTGTCAGAGATTTACAGTTATCAAACAGGTGAATAAACAACACTGAGACACTTGGAGACGGTTAACGTGCTGCACGGGTGAGGGCTCAGAGAGGACTCACACCGAGCTGCAGTAGTCGTTTATTATTTATAGCAGGGTGAAACAAGCATAGCAGTTTCCTCTAATTTTGCATATGTGTGTGTCTAAGTTCGTATAAATGTCATAGGGTGAACTTCCTCTTTCTATAAACAGAGCGAGTAGTACATTTTGTTCTTTTCCTATTAAGAGTAAAATATGAACATGTACTTTAATGCAACATAAAACTCATAAAAGCGTTTCTTCTTTAACATCCCCTCCTGATGTTAATATTTTTCACTTAATCATACTTTATTATCAGCCAACAATCACTTGCTTATAACATTTTCAATTGTAGCATCATTCAGTATGTGTGTGTGTGTTTCTATACTAAATCTTCTTCATCCGGTTCATCTTCTAGTGGCAGTCCAACATAGGTAATTACTGTGGCCTGTACCATTTTGTCAATCATGGATCTTATGCATGGTAGGATACATGTAGAAAACAAGCATAACAATAGAAGCAGAACTCCTATCAGTACGAGTCCTTTTATCACGAGGGTCTTCCAGCTGCCACTCAGCAGCCAGGTCAGCCAGTCCTCATTGTTCGTGACATAGTCTTGTTGCTGCGCATTACTCAGTTGTTGCAACTTGTCTAGGGCGGTGGTCATGGTCAAGGAGTGCACGTTGTCCGGGATATAGGTGCAACAAGTGGTGTTGAATAAGACACAGAGGCCCCCTCTCTCAGCGAGAATCATGTCCAGGGCGACCCTGTGTTGCATGACCACTATTCTGATCGCGTCGATTTCCTCATTCTGAGCCTTATTTATCTTTGTTGAGCTGTTCAGGAAAAGTCCAAATCGGTAGTCAAGAGTCTCAATTCTTAACGTGTTTTTTCCAGTTCCGACCCATGGGAACAGTGAGTGCAGGACCTTCTGTCCGGTGGTCCACAACTTGAACTCCGCTGGTACATCACTGCCCCAGATTGGGTCATGGGGTTGCACGTCATCAGTGTTCCTCTTGCGTCGTGGTTGGTTCTGATGACATGGTTGACCATAACATACTATTGGCGAGACTAGAGCACACTGTAGGCATCAAGGGCGCTGCCTTGGATTGGTTTAAATCTTACCTCTCCGATCGGCTCTCTTCGGTTCACTTGGCCACCTCCTCCTCCTCCGCTGTACCTGTTTGCTGTGGTGTCCCCCAGGGATCTGTGCTAGGCCCTACCCTGTTCTCACTGTATATGCTTCCTTTAAGTGTCATTTTTGAGAAATACCACATTGCCTTTCACTATTATGCCGATGACATCCAGATCTATTTTGAGCTGAATGATGATCTAGCTATGTCCGTGAGTAACTTTCGAGAGTGCATGTGTGAGGTCAAGCAATGGCTTCTGGCAAATTTTCTTATCCTTAACGATAAGAAAACTGAAATTATGATCTTTGGCAGTGACGCTCTTTGTGCCAAACTTCATGATGCTTTTGGTTTTCTCACTAGTTCTTTCCCTGACACTGTTAGGAATCTGGGTGTGCTACTTGACAGCTCATTTAAACTTGATAAACAAGTATCTGCTGTCGTCAGATCTAGTTTCTACCAACTTCGCCTTATTTCCAGGGCCAAACACTACATCCCACACAATGACTTGGAAAAGCTTATCCATGCCTTTGTTACGTCAAGACTAGATTACTGTAATTCACTTTATTATGGTCTCCACTCTACCCTTTTACATAGATTACAGACAGTCCAGAATGCCGCTGCACGCATTCTAACTAAAACTAAGAAGTTTGCTCACATCACTCCCGTCCTTGCTGATCTGCACTGGTTGCCTGTGAAATTTCGTATTCAATTTAAAATTCTGTTGTTTACTTTTAAAATTACTAATAACACAGGGCCAAGTTATCTTAAGGAACTCTTAAATTCATATCTTCCTACGAGGGCCTTAAGATCTTCCTCACAGTCATTGTTGGTTCAGCCCAGATCTCGCTTGAAGTCTAGAGGTGATCGAGCGTTCGCTCTAGCTGCACCTGAGCTGTGGAACAGTCTCCCGATTGGCATCCGGGCGTCTGATTCTATTCAATCTTTTAAATCACGGCTTAAAACATATCTGTTTGAACTTGCTTTTTCTACTAGTTAAATTCTCGCCTTGCTTCTAGTGAGTTGTTCTATTAATGTGTCTGGTTGTTTTGCGTTGTCCTGCGCTGTCAATGTTTTCTATCACTGTGTTTGATGGTACAGCTTTACTCTGCTATAGCTGTGTGCTATAGTTTATTTTATTAGTGGTTTTACCTGTGAACATAATCTCTCACTTATATGACTCTGACGTTATAGTGCTAATTATTTTATTGTTGCGTAGCCTATGTCCTCTATCACTGTGTATGATGGTACAGTTCTACTTTGCTATAGCTGTGTGCTATAGATTATTCCTATTAGTGGTTTTTACCTGTGAACATAATCCCACACTTATATGACTCTGATGTTTTAGTGTAAATCATTTTATTGTTTTATTGTTTCATGTAAAGCACTTTGGCATGCCCCTGGCTTTTAATGTGCTCTATAAATAAAGATTGTTGTTGTTGTTGTTGTTGATGGAATACTCTGAAGGTGTGGTCTGACACTAAAATTGGGGCGCAGAGTCCGGTACAAGAAAAGCTCACAACTAAGACAAAACTGCTCCTGCAAGGAAAGCTCACTGTTATGCATGCAAGGTGATCAGCTCTAGGTGAGAAGACATTTAAATCTCACACTTGTTCTGCTGCATTTTTGAAGCTCAATTCCAGGAACAGATCGCAGGGTTCATTTTTATATACACTGCAACTGCCATGAGGACAGGGCCATTTTTTTGTTGTTGTTTGTTTTTCCTTTTGCTCTGTGCAGCATTTTGGCAGCATTTTTAAATTTCTCTTTGTATTTTTTCTTTCTTTTACTAGTGAAGAGATGTAGCGTGAACAGTTATACAGTCTAAATATCCCATATGGGTCGTGTGAAATGGTGTTTTCAGTTTCATTCAGCTGAAGTAAAGAACGTTGAATATTTCTAAGTGTGCTGTTTTGAACCAACATGTCACAGTATGATCAGTGCTGTAATTTTTGACAGTCACTGTATCAATGTTATTTTTGCATCCCTTGAATAAAGGTTTTGACCTGCAAGTGCTAATTTCTTTAGTTATTGGGGGTAAAATGGGTAATGTTGATAGGAAGGTGTTTGCCAATTCAGTAACCTAATTTAATGTTAATGGAAACTAACATTATCTCAAATTGTTTAGTTATAATTGTTGTTTAACTGAATCTTGATTTTTGATCTTGATTTGTTCTTTCCCAACATTTTTCAAAAGAAAGAGTCTAATTTCTTTGCTGTGATTGATTCCAGAGAACACGGAAGAACTGACATTATTTAACTGTTGATTTATGTAGATTCAGTGGAGGAGTAATGTCAGTTTAATTCTTTACCTACTGTCAATGCAGTGAAATTAGACATTTTGTTTTGAAAGGTTACTGGTGGATGCCAGCAACCATCTTGGAAGAGAACAATATAATCTGTTATAAGGCCTCCATTTGAAAATTGTGTATTTGATGCTAGAATATAATAGCAAAATGTAATTTGAAGATAACATGTAGTATTTAAGTGACCAAGTAGTATTGGGTAAAAGTTATTGAATGGTGTTGGGATAAAGTGAGAAAATTGTGAAGGATTAAAATATTCCAAGAGCTCAAATTACTTCATCAAAACATGTTTAAGTCACATTTTATCAACACAAATCGCACAGGCTTATTGAACTTGAATAAATTGTTTAAGTTGCTGCCAAAGCAAAACATCTGTGTGCAACAAATGTCCACCATTGAATTAAGTAAATCCAACAACCTATTTTTTTCAGTGTAGTTTGGACTTTATGATTTCTGTAACTGGAAAATATTATTTTGTTTAAAGACAGAAGTGACCGCATAGTTGCAACATCAAAGGGAAATATTAATTAATTAGCATCAAGTATATTTGTTGCTTAAGCGTTTGCACTATAACTTAAGTAGGATTATAACTTTTAAGGAAGGAAAGATTTCAGATATTTAGTTCACTGTTTCAGTTATTTTATATGAAATTAAAACATTTACGTTGGTCAAACATGATGCTCTAAATCAAATAAAAGTTTGAAAATAAATGATGTATTTTTAAATGCTGCAACAAATGTTCACAAAAAGTAACTATAATTAAAACCAGTTAAACAAAATCAAATGTTTGAATCATGCTTAACCAAATGCCAGGCTGGAGAGCTGAACCTAAAGTATACGTAGAAAGATTTCAACATCTGAGCAGTTTTTAATGTTTTTATCACATATAAATGTCACAGCAGTGGGTCCTGGCCCAATGCTTTGTGTTTTTGGTTTTCTTTGACTCTTGTTTTTCTTGGTTTTTGTTCTTCTTATTTATCAGGCTCTCAGTAATCTTAGTTCTCCCTCCCTCAGTGTTCATTTCAGCCTGTGTTTAGTTTCTGTTCCCGTGTCCCACGTTTCATCGTTTCATGTCGAGTCAGCCCTGTCTCTCTGTTTCCTGTGTCTCCCCAGTCAGCCCCGCCTCCCTCGGGCACTCATGTGTGATACAGAGTAATAAACCTGACTACATTTGCTACACTCTCTTTATTACCTGTTACTTTAAAATTCATACACTAATTATGTCTGCCCATCTCTCTAATGTGAAGGTCAAAGGTCAACATCCCAGTGACATAAGAATAATCCCAAAGGGGCAAAGGCAGCGGTTAATTTAGCACATTTAGCATTAAGGGTACAGCAAGGATATACTTTTACTTATTGTGGCAGGGGTGTGGTCTCTGGCCTGCTGCAGTGGAGGCTGGTGGCGGGACATTGGACGGCACAGGTGAGGGTGATGGAGCTCATGACTCTCCCCTTTATAGTGACGGAGGAGACTGGCGTGGGGGAAGCGTGTAGTGGAGGAAGCCGAGGAGAGAGCTGGTTTCTGGCTACAAAGACGGCGTCAAACCAGAAAAGATTGCTTGTGGTCAAATAATGTGTAATAATAATGAAATAAATAGGCCATTGGGAAAAACGGGATTTTGAAATAAAGACTGACTTTGAAAAAAAGGACATTTTGGATTAAAAATGGCTGGGAATAAATAAAATGCCTCAGGAATAATCTCTGTTATTGTGAAAAATAATGATCATGAAATAATATTTCACAATAATAAGTAAATTTACCGTATTTTCACGACCATAAGACGCACTGTGCTAAAAGGCGCAGTCTCAGTTATGTGTGCCATTACTGTATTTAACACACACATAAGGCACACTGGATCATAGGGCGCATACAAGTACCGTATGCGTATTTAAAAATAAAGCGGGAGCAAACCTGAGTTCGGTACCTTACTCACATTTTTATTACCAGTAATCGTCATCATCAACAACACACAAGCATACAAGTGTGCGTATTTAAAAATAAAGCAGGAGCAAAACAAAGTTTGGTACTCACATTTTTATCATCAATCAAACCCATCGAAGTCCTCATCCTCTGTGTCTGAATTGACCAGCTGCGCTAAATCTCCATCAAACATGCCAGGTTCACTTTCTTCACTGTCAGAGTCACTTTCCGTGCCGTGCGGCTCCTCGGAAATGATGCCGGCTTTTGCGAAAGCTCGAACAACAGTACCAGCAGACATGTTAGCCCAAGCATCTACAATCCATTGGCAAATTGTGGCGTAACTCGCCCGGCGCTGGTTTCCACTCTTGGTGAAACTGTGGTCTCCATCGGTCATCCATCGCTGGATGTGTTTGTCGCCGATGTGTTTGCTGCAGTAGGAGCGGAAGATGGCCAGCTTTTCCTTATAATCCGCTGGAAGTTGCTGCGCTACCGTAGTCCTGGTCCGGATGGAAAAATGGCACCGTTTCATAAAAAGTGAAAGTGAAACTGCTTTTAGCCGAATGGTGACCGTCGAAACGCTTCTCCCGCTCGTTCTTTGCTCGATGATCGCTGTCAGGGGTTTAGACATCTGTTCACAAGTAAGAGAAATAAGACACTGCAGACCGACTCAGAGTTTAAGAACGTGTACACGGGTAATAACTCTGATTTTTCTGTGTATTATGAACCAAATGTATCCTGATACACACAGAGATGGATGAGCAGAGGTTGTTTTTGCAGTTTATGTAGTTACTATGGACTTAATGCATACATATTATTAAAATTAGGGCTATAACAGTTGTATTGATGTATAGCAACTTGAAATGCTCCCACAAATGGCTCCACAGCATGTAAAAATATAACAAAAGCTCTGGCGGACTTGGTTCTGTGGTCAGTCTTAAAGGGTGAAGTTAAACTCTGTAATCTTCACTGTGTCACAGAGTTCAGTGAGTCCCGTTATTCACAGTATCAATCAGATCATCAGAGAACAGCTGATCAGCAATCAGTGGTGCCAACAGCGCCTCCTGTGGTGAGAGGATGCAATAATGCAATGTAGCATTTTTCCACTCAACACTTGCAGTCATGGAAACTGTCTGTTGGATCTGTGTGACGTTGCTTTCTTGGTTAGAGTTCCTCACAAATGTCCAGATGATTCTTCTAATGAGGCGTCGACCATGTTTGCAGCTCTTTGGAAGAAAACGTCGCCCTTTGCCATCCTTACTTTTCTTTGACTTCTTCAAATGCAGCTGAACTCCAGCTGGTATTTTCTTGGACTTTGCAGCTGTTTCTGGTCATCAGTTCATTCCTGCAAACCTCTGAAGCTGAACAACAATGATGCTGCATTGCTGGCTGATCCCAAAAGGTTGATTCTGTTCATCTGGACGTTTTCAGAAACGTTTGCTCACTGATCAGGTGACTTCTTCAGTCTCAGCTGACTGCAGCTTTACAAGCTTACAAACAGCACATTTGCACAATGACTGAAAGCAGCAGCACCTGATATATATGATACTAATATAATACATATACATATATAATCCATACTAATGATGAAGGAACTGAGCTCACAGTCCATTGTTCATTCAGTGAACTACTCAGTTTATTTTGGGCCTCAGAAATGCTCACTCTGTTTGTACATCACTGTCAGCAATAGACTCATTCTGCTGTGTGGACAGGAACACATGTGACATCACTTCCTGTTTGTTT